>NC_051065.1:123399747-123731603 GCF_004664715.2 Peromyscus leucopus | reverse complement strand
TCAGCTGAATTTTACAATATTGTCAATAGGACTGTAAGTTTAGCAAATCTAATATTAAGTATGCTTGTATAAATGATATCACTTAAATCTTTCTATTTGAAGTAACACTTTAAATGATGTTCCATTTACAGTAAAAGTAATATATTACATAATTTTTTCACTTATTTTTTTCTTGTTTAAAAACACAGATAACCATAATAGTAAGTGATTCCATATTTCTGTATACTTTGTGTTAAAAGCCATGACAGTTTAAATTTTAATTTATCTTTATTAAGTTTTAAATGTAGCATACAAAGTAATGCTTTTTATTGTGGCATTTTAATAACATGAGCTAAACTGTGTTCTTTTCTTCTACTGCCCTCCCTCTTCCTTTTTATCCCCTCTTCTTGTCCCCTTTCTCATCCCAACATCCATTCTTATTATCATCCTCTCTCTCAAGGTCTGTTCCTTCTGTCATGGTTCCTTTTCTACTCTCATGGCCTACCCATACATGCATACATACAAAAATGCATACACACACACACACACACACACACACACACACACACACACACACACACACACAGATGTAAATTGAGGTTCTGCATAGCAGAGAAAACATTTCTCTTTTTTTTTTGTCTTTCCAAGTCTGACTTGTTTAGGCTTTCATACATTTTCCTAGAAATGTCATGATTTCATATTTCTTTATGGCCGAATAAAATTCCATTGTGATCTGTACTAGATCTTCCTTATCCATTTATCTAGGCTGGCCACATTTCTGAGCTATTGTGAATAATAATAATAATAATAATAATAATAATAATAATAATAACCAGTAATAATCATGGGTGTCTATTTCTGCTGTATGCTGACTTAGAGAACTATGGACCTATAACAAGATATGATATGGCTTTGCTACATGGTAGTTCTATTTTCATTTTATTTTTTGAGAAACCTTATGGTACCCTTTTCATCCCCTAGTAGATCAGTCTTCCCCTGCCTACCCCTGTTGTGGAATATTAAGGTGTGTTATATTCATTTATGCTATGGGATATTTGTTTAATGATGCAAAGATGTGTTGCATTCTTTTATGTTGCATTTGTTTAACTATGTGAAGCTGTGTTACGGTGCCTGTTTAAAACTCACGACTGGTCCAATAAAGAGCTGAATGGCCAATAGTTAGGTAAAAGAGAGAAATAGGTGGGGCTGGTGGGGAGGAGGAGAAATCTAGGGAAGGAGAGGAGGACACCAGGGGCCAGCCACCTAGCCACACAGTAAGAAGGAAATAAAGAGTATAGAATAAAGAAAGGTAAAAAGCCCAGAGTCAAAACATAAAGAGAAATGGGATAATTTAAGTTAGAAAAGCTGGCTAGAAACAATCCAAGCTAAGGCTGGGCATTCAAAAGTAAGAATAGGTCTCCATGTATTTATTTGGGAGCTGGGTGGTAGGCCCCCCAAGAATAAAAAAAAATCAACTACACACCCCCTTTGAAGTAATTATTGATAATAGTGAGTTTCCTGAAGGAGCCAGCTTAAATACATTTTACTGGCAAGAAAAAAAAATCTGTAGTGAAAGACACATATGTCAAAAACAGTGTATGAACTGGATCTCTCACATATAGAGAATGGGAACTTGATTACAGGCCTACTTGAGTGCAAACAGAAGAGCCGGGCAAGCCCCCACCCTGCTTTTTCGGAATTTTCCTTTTTTGGTACCATCTCTTTTAGCAGTCCCCATTCTGAGCCTCCACTTGGTAATTTTTTTAGGGTTCCTGCCATGGTGGAAATGCTTGTACTCCTCTCATCCCCCTCCCCTGCATTCTCATGTTCCCAAGATGACAGCTTGCAGAATTTGAATGGTGAGTAGGACAGGAGGGTAGGACCCTCAGGGTATTAGTGTCCTTATAAAAGAAGCACCAGGGTCACCTCTTGCCTCCTCCTCAGTATAAGGCTACATCAGGAGGCATTCTCAATCAGGAAGTTTGCCCTCAGCAGACATTGAACCTACCAGCACCCAGATCTGTGCTTCTGAGACTCCCGGAATGTGAGAAATAGTCTTTTATTATTTAGAAGTCATGATTTTTTTCAAGTGTCCTGACAGCTCTAAGCCAGTCTCTTCCTAGCAGTTCTATCACAGTCACCAGTGAGGGAGTTTCGAGTACTTTGCTTTTCCACCTTTTCAAATTTCATATACCGTTATCATGTTGGCTAACAAGTCAATGAATGGATCCCCTAAAAATATCACCTAGGGTATTTATGTTTGTTAATATTCCACTCTTACCTGCATTTTTAACAAATGAATTCTTCAGAGGTAACACCTAACTATGAAAAAGCAAGTGTGTAATGTGAAAATTTCAGAGGCTTTGGAGACAGGCCTACACTAAAACCTTTCCATTCACCCTATAAATTGCCAGACAGTTCCCTATCTATCTATCTATCTATCTATCTATCTATCTATCTATCTATCTATCTATCTATCTATCTATCTATATCTATATCTATCTATGCATCTATGTACCTATGTATCTATGTATCTATTTATCCATCCATCCATTTCTGAATCTCTATCTCTGTGTGTATACATACATACATATATATATATATACACAGATGTATACAGATATTTGTATGTGCATGCTTTCTACAAAATTACATTTTGTTTAATTTGTGTGTGTGTGTGTGTGTGTGTATGCATGCGTGTGTTTGTGGATGCATGTGTGGAAGTCATAGAACAACCTTTGCCTTTCACCTTGTTTAAGACATGTCTCTTTGCTGTTTTGCAGATGCATTCATCAGGCTAGCTGACTCTCAAGTTGCTGGTCCTGGGAAATTGAACTTTAGGTTCAACCTGTACAGCAAACCTACTGAGCCAACTCTGTAGAGGTATTTGCTCTGCCCATGACCTTAGGCTATAAGGCCCAAAGGAGGTGGTGCTTCCTGCCATTGTACATGACCTCTTATAAGGGGTTGGAGAGGGTCACATGCCCTTCTCCCTCTCCCTGCTCCTGCTTGCGAGATGGATTCTCACTTAGTCAGATCAGAGGACGACTTCTGTTGTCTACTCTGTTCTGTAATCTTGAGTGTATTTCCTCAATTTATATCTTAATAAATTCTGCTACCCATTTAATAGACTCATGTGGATTGATTGTAATACATCTCCCTAGAACCATGCCAAATAGTTCAAGCTGAACAAACACTTATCTTTTAATAGGGATAAATGCTATTTGCACCTTTGTCTGCTTAAAAAAATTAGGTTTATTTATTTTATTTTGTGTGCGTGAATGTTTTGCCTGCATGCATGTATGTGTGCCACATGCATGCCTTTGGGTCTCTTAGAACTGGGATTATGGATTGTTGTGAGCCACCATGTGGGTGCTGGGAATTGGACCTGGGTTCTCTGCAAGAGCAACAGGTGTTCTTAACAGGTGACATCTCTCCAGCTCCCTTTGTTTGCTTTTTTTTTTTAAAATAACAAAGTTTTGCCTCAAGTTTATTTGTGAAAAACAGCACAGGATACCAACCACCTACCAATAGTTTGGAGGTTCATACCAGCCCATCTGTCTTCACTTTGGCAGATGGCCTTTTCTATTGAGCCTTCACAGGGGCCTGGGAGTCTGAGCTGGAGCTGCTGTCCCTGCCTTGGTTTGAGCCTTGGCCTTTGGTTGGCTGAGCCTGCCGCGCTTGGCCATGTAGCCACCAATCCATGTCTCAAGCTTGGGGTGGCTGATGAAAGCAAGTCGGGGGAGTTTGTGTTTGGGACCGTTTGGCTTCACAAGGGCTTTGACGGCCTCTACACATGCACTCACTGCCTTCACATTGTCTGCCTGCGTCTTCTTGTGCTTCTTGGCGAAATGCATGTTCCTCAGGTACTTGGGGTCAACTCCCTTAAGAGATTCTACCTTTGTGATCGGAGTTTCTTAATGACATTTCTGTGCCATTTGGGAACTGATTATGTGTGGTGTGGTTTGTGGACCTGATCATGCTGGCACAGTAACTCACAGTTCCCAAAGTACCTGGGACCAAAAGAGAAAAACACCCCACTGTCTGCTTTTAATATTTTTTTTTTTGTGTGTGTGTACCTCTACACACCATTACACACATGTACACGAGAGGGGACAACTTTCTGGAGCAACTCTCTCTTGTCACTATGTTTTTGAGGATCCAATTTAGGTCATTAGACTCATGTTGCAAGTGCTTTTTGTCTCTGTCTGACTTCCTTTGTGTCTTTTGAGACAGGGTCTCATTATGTGACCCAGGCTGTCCTGAGACTCACTGAGTAGAACTCATTCAGCTGGCCTAAACCTCAAGGCAGCTCTCCTAGAGCAGCCTCCCAAGTGCCAGCATTGTAGGGATGTGCTACAGTTTTTTGCCTATTTGTTTCTTAATTCATGTGGTATTTAGAAATTCCTTTCTAGATGCTTAGTGTATTTTATTGCTGTATTTTGAAGTTGAATGTGGGGACAGTTTCCTAGAGAGCTTTAAACTAAGCGGAGCAAACTTGTAGCAGATCTGCAAGTCTCCTCTTCCTAGTGACTTATCTGTCTTTAAGCCTGTAAAGATCCCCAGGGGAAAGGCCCCTGCCCAGAGCATCAATTTCTTTTGGGTTCATAGTCTGAGCTCCTAAAATGGCCCAAATGCAATCTGAAGAGGAGAGGCAGTCATCTAATTCATTTTGCTCTCAGAGCAGAGAAGTGTAGTATGTGATTACAGATGGAGCCTTTAGGAGAGCAATAAAAATAGCTCTGACAGCCATTTCCAATAAAAAAATAATTTTTCATTGGGCAGAATAGCCAATCAATGAAGACACTCTTGGAGCCCTTGTTTGGCAGTGTGTTTAGAGATATTAAGTCTCCAAAGCAGGCATGGAGAAGGGCTATGTGATTGATGCAGTACAAAATCCATATGCCTCATTTTAAGAGAAGTGTCTTATGATCTTTAAGTTTCAAAATAAGATTTCCCTTAAAATCTTTTTTCTAAATAAGAATCGACAGAATGATGGTTCTCCCACCTCGGGCTCTTGTGAGGGTGTCATTTTTTTTTTTCACTAAAACTGCCATTTAGTATAAAAGGGATTGAAATTGTAATAACTGTGGCTTAGGAGCTATTCATAGGGCTGTAAGGATTTCTTTATACTTTTAGTACCGAGGAGTTCTGTTTCTTCACTGATAAGGCAGGAATTGGGAAGTAGAGAGATTGTGAAAAGTTTACACAAAGCAAGTTTTATTATAATTGATATTTGTATAAATTAAATAGGAAGAGTGTTGCACTAATTCTGCATTTGTGCTCCTGAACATTTCTTTGCTTTAAACAACACACTTTTAAATCCTTAGTATTGTATCTTGTTGTGGCCAGGCATTCTTCCTGGTGAAGCTGTAATAAAGCTTTTCGCCTCTATTCATTTGAATGTAAATTCATTCTGAGGCTTAGTGAATACATTGATTTTATGTTTGATGGAGATTAATGGTTTAACAAAATGATAATATGGATTGCTGTCTCTAATTTCTACATTATTATTGGATTTAACTGCCTTTTTAACCCACACAGAGTCTTTAAATATTTTCTTTTTTTTGTTGCAGACAATGTTAAATAAAAACATATAATGATAATGACAAACCAGGCATGTTAAGAAAACAAAATTCAGATTGTGGGAGAAGACTAGAGCCGACTGCGAAGCACCTGTAGAGTGTTTCACATTCTGATTGGTTGCATTTGTTACTTTTCTATACTGTGATAACACACCAGGAACAAAAGCAGCATATGAAAGAGTTAATTTCAGCTTAGGGATCCAGATGGACAAGAGTCTGTCATGGTGGGCAGGTCTGGTGGCGGAAGCAGAAAGCTGAGGGACCACATCTTCAACCTCAGATGTGAAGCAGAGAACTGGAAATGGAATGGGGCTCTCAAAGTCTTCCCTCAGTGACATACGTACTCAAACAAGGCGAAACCACCTCTCCAAACAGTGCCACCAACTAGTACTGTTCAAATACATGAGCCTACAGGTGTGATTGTCATAAAAAATCACCATATTGGCAGAATTTAGATGAATATAAATGGACTAACTGAAGTTATAAGAGATAGTTGGGAACAAGCATAAGCTTTGTTTACTCAATTGTTCTTTCCTCATAAAATGTTTTTTTTTCCCAAAGGAAATATGGTTATATGGACGCATGTACAAAAGCAAGTGTTAAGATCTTTACAGATTTTCTTTATGTAATTACATATAATTATATTCTCTCTTCCCTCATTTTTAACCCCCAAATTTATTTAATATATTATAGCTGAATTTCTAATAATAAAATATCACCACAATATATAGATTATTTTGAACCTTCCTAGTTATTATTTCTTCAAATATTGTACCTCAACAATTCTCTGTAAATATTTTCCTAATTTTTTTTCGTCCCCCTCCTTCCCCTACTTAAAAAAACATTATGTGGATGGGTGTTTTTTTTTTGAATTTATGTCTCTGTACCACTTGCATGTCTGCCTGGTGCCCATGGAGGCCAGAAGAAGACATTCGATTCTATGAAAAATGGAGTTAGATGATTGTGAGCTGCCATGTGGTTGCTGGGAATCAAACTGGGGTCCTTTGAAAGAGCATCTGGTGCTCTTAACCTCTGGGCTATCTCTCCAGCCTCCCTGCTTTAGTATTTTTTGAGTGCTGACCCTGATGTTTACTGAGTATATGATTTTGGGTTCAATGTGAAGGTTTCAGTAACTTTAGTTATAAAAGTTGGAAGTATCAAGATCACTGGGATGGGGTTGCTATGAGGGTTGATTTAGGTATCTTATATTGAGGAGGCTATGGGAGGTGACCTATATATGCAAATTTCTCTTCCCATATCTATGGACTTTTCTTTATTCAATATGGAAGTGTAATCAACCCCTTCTATCATTTACTCCCTGAACTGGAGAGATAGCAATCTACAAATGGTTTCCTTGTCTGTAGTTTAGCTCCTGTATGCCATGCCTGTTCCTCAGACTATAAGTAGAGTGGTCATTCTGTGGCTCATGTCACATGCACAGTGATGACACCACCAAAGGCACATTCAAGTCTTCTAATCTATCTTCTTCCTTCCTGTCCAGTTTCATTTTATGCATTTCTTTCCTGTTCCATGTTTTTTTTTTCTTCTGCCTACCAAGGTTCCCATAGCCTACTTTCCCCCTTGACAACCTGTTATGGATTGAATTGGGTTCCCCTTCCCGCCACCAAATATGTTGATGTTCTAACATTCAGTGTCTGTGAATATTGTCTTATTTGGAAATTATGGTCTTTTCAGATGATCAATTTAAGATGGAATCATTAGGATGGGCCCTAACCCAACATGGCTGTGCCCTAAAGGACACACACACACACACACACACAGAGAGAGAGAGAGAGAGAGAGAGAGAGAGAGAGAGAGAGAGAGAGAGAGAGAGAGAGAGAGAGGAGAATGGTTCAGTAAAGTGAATTGACATATGTATCACCCCACTTTCTTATTTTTTGGAGGTAGAACACTTGAAATCTGCTCTTGGTGATTTTCAAAATTAGAATTCTTTTTCTTCAGATTGCTATGCTGTGTACTTGGTAGACTGGAGTCACAGCCTTTAAAAGATGCAGCTTTAAGGATTCCTCAAAGTTAGCTTTAAGACATAGTCAAAATTATCTTTAAAAATCCTTTTATAATAGATCATTAACTATAGTACATGCAGTTTTATTGGTGGGTATACCATCTGGGACACTGATTTAATGTATCCAAAAGTCAAGAATCTTAGGAAGGAGGCTTCCCAAATAAAGCCAGTGGATGAGAGAAAGCAGTCTCATTTTAAAGCTGGTCTTCCAGCCTGTGGAGGCGGCACGTGTAGCTGGTTCATATTATGCACCCACTCTTAGAGTGTAAACACAGAATGCTTGTATTTTATTTTATTTTTCACATTTATAGCTTCCAGCTCTGCTCTGAGGAACCTTGGCCTCCCACAGAGAACACAGTCACAGCTTGGTTGCATAACTTTTCAGGCCATATTCTATTTCTTTAAAGCTTAGTCCTTTTCATTTAAAGACCTCACTCTCTAGTTTACAGCTTTCCAGCCATAAAAGTTCTACCTATGAGCGCCAGTGGAAGGGTGGTGCCCCAGCAGTCTACCGACAACTGACTCTGTCTCTGACACATTCACGTCTTCTAGAAAATGAAGGTCTTTCTAGGACTTGGCCACATTCTCTGGCTGGATCATATCATATTCTTTTTGCCATATGCTGTGAAGACCTTGTTTTATTTGTGTTCTCCGCATACCTTTTGGACTTGTAGGCAAGAAAAGGATCTGCTTTCACACTTATTAAGAACTGTTTCCTTGAGATGTAAACAAGATGGCTTGTTTCTATCTAGAAGTCATATTAGATCTATGAAACGTTTATTTCCTCTACACAAATAATAATAATGGACCAGTAAACATATTGGCTAGTCCACTAAGGGTTAGAAAGTATGACTTCTATTTATTTTTAGTGTGTGTGTGTGTGTATGTGCAAGTGCATGTATTTGTATGTGTTTGGATCTATCTATCTATCTATCTATCTATCTATCTATCTATCTATCTATCTATCTATCTATCTGGAGGATTACCTTGGGCCTCTTTCCTCTGGTGCTGTCCACCTTGTTTTGAAACTGCTCTGAAGCTCACCAAGAAGGCCAGTGAGCTCCAGGGAGCTGCCCACCTCTGCCTTCCCAGCACTGAGATTACAAGTGTGCACCACCACACCCGGCTTTTTTTTTTTTAAAGTGAGTTCTGGAGATCAGACTTAGTTCTTTATACTTGCAAGACAAGCATTTTGCTTACAGAACTCCCTCTCCAACTCCCCTCATTATTATTTTCATGTTTTGTGAAATATGTGGTATATATGTGTGTGAATGGTATGCATGTGTTTGTGTATGTGTGGATGCACATGTGTGACAGGGTGCATGTGAAGGCCAGAGGCCTATGTCTGGAGTCATCCTTAATTGCTCTTCCACCTTATTCATTGAGGCAGGGCCTCTCAGTCACACTTGGAGCTTGCTTAATGGCTGGTCTTGCCAGCCAACTTGTTCTGAGGATCCCATTTCTGCCTCCCGAAGCTGGAATTACAGGTGGGCTATCACATTTACCTGGCATTTCCATGGGTACCAGGAGAATCTGAACTCTACTCCTCACACTTGCGAGCAAGTAATTAACCATGCTGTATTTCCCCAGATCCACTGCCATTCTTATTTTTAGCTTTTTGTCTTTTTACCTTTGACCAATGGCCTTTTCTCCCTACCCCTGACCATTGCTGTAATCCACCGTATACCTTAGATTTATACTGACTCACAAGCCCTATAAAATTCATCTTCTTTGTGCATACAGTTCCATGATTTTTAGGATCTTTATCAGATTATACAATCATCACAACTATTTGATTTTCATCACCCTGTAGAAACCTTGTGCCATTGGTGGGCATACTCCATGGCTTCCTTTCCTCAGTTTCTGGAAACCGGCCATCTACTTCCTATCTCTGTGGATTTGTTTATTGTAGACACCTCATGGGAATTTCCTGAGCCTTTGTGTCTAATTTCTTTTCACTTAGTTTAATGTTTTCGGAGTTCACCTGTGTAGTTGTGGGTTGTCTAGATGCCTTTGAATGGAGTAAGAGTCATCTGTATGGAAATCTCATTGCATTTATCCATGTGTCAGCTGATGGACTGTTGTCCTGTTTCTACTTTCTATTGTGAGTAGTACTATGCACATTAGTGCTTAGCTTTTTTGTGCAGTTGTATGCTTTCAACTTTTATGTATGTACTTAGGAACAGAATTGCTGGCTCATATGGAACTTGATGTTTACCTTTTTGAGGAACAGCCAAACTGTGTTTTGAAATGATAGCATCATTTTACATCTCCACTAGCAGTAGATGAGTCTTCTGGTTTTTTGTTTTTTTGACGTTTCTCTGTGTAGCCTTGGCTGTCCTGAAACTTGCTCTGTAGAACAGGCTAGCCTCGAACTCACAGAGATCTATCCACTGCTGCCTCCTGAGTGCTGGGATTAAAGGTGTGCACCACCACCACCACCACCACCACCACCACCACCACCACCACCACCACCACCTAGCTGAGTGTCTGAGTTTTTCATATATCTTTTTTAACATTTACTATTTTTTTCTTCTTTTTGAACATGATCATCTCAGTGACTGTGAAGTGGTATCTCTTTGCATCTCTAATGAATGCTGATACACATGTCTTCATTTTTCTGCTGCTTTGAAGAAATGCCTATTCTAATCTTTTGCTTGTTTTGAAAATTGGGTTGTCTTTTCATTATAGGTTCATAGGAGATATCTATTCTTTTTGTTGTGGAGCATGATATTGCACATTATGGTAAATTAATACAAGTATACAAGTAATCAAACTCAAATATGACAATTGAATCTGGGTAATAAGCACCTTCATTTCTTCAGTAACACTTGTGTGTGGGGAACTGAATTCCATTCTTATGGTGATATTTTATTTGTACTGAAATGTGATTTTATTTTTATGTTAAATAAATAAAGTTGGCTAGGTATCAGAGCTAATAGCAAGCCATAGCAGAAGCCAGGCGGTGGTAGTGTACACCTTTAATCCCCGATCACATGATAGGCAGATCTCTGTGTGTTCAAGGATACAGCCAGCATGGAGACACACGCCTTTAATCTCAATACCAACCATAGAGACCTAGAGGTCTGTATAGACAGGCAGTGATGAGGCGGTCATGTGGTTGGGTTTACAACCAATAAGAAGGACAGCAGCGGCAGGAAGGGTAAGAAGGCGGTCTTAAGTCTCAGCTCTTAGCTACTGCTTTGACCTCTTGGGCTTTTAACTCTGCATTTGGCGCTGTGTTTCTTATTTAATAAGACTGTTACATCTACACATTCTAGTCATTATGAAATAGATACTAGATTTTTAAAGCCAATTGTTACATTGCTGTGGCAAAGAATAATTAGGAAGAATTCACCATCTGTGTGTTCTGAGCCCTTTACTAAACTTTCCGCTCCTCTTTCCCTATGCCATTCACAGTCTGAGGTGGCCACTATTACATTGCACTCATTCTTTATCCACGAGACTAAATCCTTATTGACTATATCATTTGCAAGTATTTTCTCTAGTGAGTTGTCTTAAAAAAAAAAAAAGACCTTCTTCATGATGCCTTTTGATGCACTTAGCCTTAAATTTTGACCATGCATAGATTACTTTTTCCTGTTTTTTTTAGAGCTGGGGTTGAACTCGAGGTCTTGTGCAGGCAAGATAAGTGCTTGTCACTGGCCTGTCTTCCCAGACCCTTCCTCTGTATTCTTGAGCTTTTGATTCTAAGAAAAAAAGTTCTTTTTTTTCCACTCTGAAGCAGGATCTAATCAAGGATTATCTGTTGCCTTTCATTAATTATATCAAGATAACTGTGTGACCTAGGCCTGAGAGTAGTAGTGTATGAGATACAGAAGGTCCTCCTCAGATGGTTGTGTCCTCTATTTTTTGTTCTCTTCCACCAGCAACATTTCTCTAGACTTGTTTTCTTTTTTTTTCCTTTTTGAGACAGGGTCTCACTATACAGCTCTGGCTGTCCTAGAACTCACTCTGTAGACCAGGCTGGCATCAAACTCATAGAGATCTGCCTGCTCTGCCTTCCAAGTGTTAGGATTAAAGGCGTGTGTCACCATGCCTGGCTTTTCTCTAGATTTCTTATTTGGACTCTTTTAAAAAAATATTTTACAATTAAACAAATAACCTTATAAAGTTTTTTTTTTTACTGTTCTTTTTCTTATAATTTTCTTTGCTCTTTAGAATTTCATATATGTATATGGTAAAGTATGACCATATCCATTCCTTTTCTAACAGCTCTCAACACGTCCCTTTTCCAACTTCACGTCCTTAAAAATTTATTTTGATAAACCACTAAGTTTCGTACATGCATGGGTGTAGTTATATCCACTGGAGCATGGGAAGCACACCAGTGGCCACAATCTCAAGAAGAAGGATTCTTCCTCCCCAGTATCCATCAGCTACCAATAATTCCTCAGTAATGGACAGGGCCTGGAAAGAACCTCTGTCATCTATGTCAGAATTTTGGCTGGTTTGATCTTTTGTGGGCCTTATGCAGATAACCACAGCTTATGTGAGTTCATGAGTTCAAGAGCCATGTCATGTCCAAAATTCTGAATCATATCCTATGCTTCCTCATCTTCCAGCTCTTAACATTCTTTCTACCCCCTCTTCTGCAACATTCTCTGAAACTTTGTGTGTGTGTGTGTGTGTGTGTGTTTGTGTGTATGTGAAGATGTTCCATTTAAGGCTGAGCACTCAGTCTCTCATTATTAGCAATGAAGTCATTGGAATCATATGACTATGTTACAAATATTGGAAAAGTCAATCTTATTCCTAGCCTTGTAAATACTAACTGACATTCCCCATTCTTCTGAATTCTTCCAGAAAATTCTCTGTAAATATATGTGTAGAGATAAACACACACATCCCCTGGATTTCCTCATCTACCTGGTACCATAGCATTTATTCTTTGCGACTGGCTTCTGCACTTTCAAGTATGTCTTGGAGGTAGCTGTGCATCAGCACATACAGTGCTACCCAATTCTTTGTGGCTCTATAGTATTTTGTTGTGTGGACATTTAATTATTGAGGGACATGCAGGCTGGTTCAATTCTATTACCTATTTAAAGCACATATCCGACCACTCCAAGAGCCTTGGCCTTTTTATTTTTCCATTTTGAACTGACAGAATAAAAGGGGTAAGAGCATTGAGATAATTTTCTTCACACGCCTGGCTTTTAATGAGCTATTTTAGGTTGTCATGACTTTCAGATAATGCTTGAGTGTAATACTAATTAACTTAATCTTCCAAGTGAAGGCTGATGATTCACTCATTATTGAAATAGAAATGTCTGACTTAGTCATGCAGGGTTGAATTAGAGCAATTTTAGCCCAAACTGTCTCTGATAAAGGAGTCAAATTTTGTTTGTTTTAAAAAATTTACCAGTCCTGTGTATAGCAATACTTTTGTGGCGTGTAGCACAAACAAGTGATCTGAAAATAAAATTTAAAAGTGCATATAAAGTATAAATCCTCGATAGTTAGTATAGAGCAGTGATTCTTAAACTGTAGTCTGCCTTGACCACTTCTTGCCGCTTCTCTTCCCCATTGCTCCTTCTTCCCCGTCTCTCCTCTTCTTCCTTCCTTCTTTTCCTCCTCTTCCCCCCTCCTTTTGTCCCCTGTCCTGTCCTGTCCTCTTTTCCCCTCTGAGACACAGTCTTACCCTGTGCATCAGTCTGGCCTCATACTTGAGCATCTTTCTGTTTACAGCCTCTCAAATGCTGGGATCCGGTATGTGCCACCACATCAAGCTAAGATTTACAACTGCCAGTGTGAAAATCAACTTACGTTTTTGTTTATCGACTTATCTAATCTCAGTCGGATCTACGGCAGTGCTACTTTTAGAAGAAAATGCATATCTAAGCAGTTTTTGAAGTCTGCTTTAATAAAACTTCTGGTGGAGAAGTCAGTTTCACAGAAGTATTGGGGATGTCTTTTGAAGATGAGATTTAAAAACAAACTTTAGCAAACTAAAGATATCATTTAAAAATATTTGCTTTATATTAAGCAAGTTGTCCTGTATTTTCAAAGCTTAAGTTTTCATTAGTAGTTAATTCTAACAATTGAGCCTTTAAAATTATAGCTAAATTTCAATTACAAAAAAAATTTTATATAAGATCTGTGAATTTTTTTTTTATGAATCACCTTTTTTTTTTTTTTTTTTTTTTTTTTTTTTTTTTTTGGTTTTTCAAGACAGGGTTTCTCTGTGTAGCTTTGCGCCTTTCCTGGGACTCACTTGGTAGCCCAGGCTGGCCTCAAACTCACAGAGATCCGCCTGGCTCTGCCTCCCGAGTGCTGGGATTAAAGGCGTGCGCCGCCACAGCCACAGCCACAGCCACAGCCACAGCCACAGCCACAGCCACAGCCACAGCCACAGCCACAGCCACAGCCACAGCCACCGCCACCGCCACCGCCACCACCCGGCATGAATCACCTTTAAACTGTAAATAAAATTAGAAAATATTATCAAATTATTAAGAAAGTTGGTGTAATATGAAGATAATCACCCAGGGCTGAATAAGTAGCTCAGTGACAGAGAACTTGATTAGCATGTTCAAAACTCTGGACACCATCTCCCACAATGTAAAACCCAAACCAAATAAAAATAAAAACAAAACAACAACAACAACAAAAAACTAGCCAATGACCCAAAACAACAACCAAAAAAAAAAAAACACCCCAAAAACCAATCAAACCACAACATAAAAAATGCCTATAGCCTATTTTTCTGACCATTACTGATGAAATATGGAACATGTCACAGTGCTCTCCTAAACTTTCAAAGTTTTCTTATTTCTTTTCTTTTCTTTCTTCTTCTTCATCTTTTGGTTTTTTTGAGTCAGGGTTTCTCTGTGTAGCTTTGACTGTCTTGGAACTAGCTCTGTAGACCAGGCTGGCAGCAAACTCACAGAGATCTGCCCACCTCTGCCTCCAGAGTGCTGGGATTAAAGGTATGTGCCACCACTGCCCGGCTCGAGGTTCTTTTCCCTTTTAATTTCATCTGATATTGAATCAGACATGGCAGCCCTTAAAATTTAAAGCATGCCGAATATTAAGGTAGGTAAACAGTTTTGGATATTTAATGTATATTTTTTAAATAATTAGAGGCCAGTGGCCATATCTCTGCAATCACAGCACAGGGGAGATGAAGCAGGAGTGTCAGGAGTTCAAGGTTACCCTCCATTAAATAACAGTTCCAGGAAAATTGGGCCTGTCTCAGAACAAACAAACAAACAAACAAACAATGTGGTATCAAAACAAAACTTTCACTTTATAATTCAAGCATACTACAGAGGTTTTCTTTTGATTACCTTTATAGTTTAGTTCACATAAATTGATGATATGGTATCATGATGAGGAGTAACTTGCCTATTAGTAGCTTAAACCTTTTCCTGGGTCCTTGAAAATACACTTGTCCTAAAATGGTAGACTCACAGAGAAAACTCATTCTATGGCTTCAGTGGCCTAATTTTTTTTTAATTTCTTTTGGTTGTTGTTGTAGTTGTTTTGTTTTATTAGTTTTTCCAGACAGGGTTTCTCTGTGTAGCCTTGGCTGTCCTGGAACTGGCCCTGTAGATCAGGCTGGCCTTGAACTCATGCCTGCCTCTGCCTCCCAAGTGCTGGGATTAAAGGTCTGGACAGTGGCCTATATGTTAACAGAGAAACTCTAATACTGTTACTAGTTTTCCTCTTGCAATCTGATTCTTACAGAGTATGGTCAATGAGAAAGCAGAACACAGGCATGTGTGTAGGAAACTATTCTTTCTTATGCTGATACTATTGAGCTCATCTGGATATAAACAATGGAATTTTTTTAAACAGACATTCTTTTTTTAGGTGTATGTACTTCTTACTTTAACAAAATGCCTGCACTTTGGCATGCTCATATTTTTTCCTTGTATTTTATTTTATTTTTTCGAGACAGGGTTTCTCTGTGTAGCTTTGTGCCTTTCCTAGAACTCACTCTGTAGCCCAGGCTGGCCTTGAACTCACAGAGATCTACCTGCCTCTGCCTGCTAAGTGCTGGGATTAAAGGCATGTGCCACCACCACCCGGCTGTATTTTAATGTTTTAAAAATTAAGACTACATCATTTTCCTTCTTCCCTTTTTTCCCCCTAATCCCTCATACCATCCTCCTTGCTTCTTCTCAAAATCATGGCCTCTTTTTTGTTATTATTATATATATAGTGTGTGTGTGTAGTCTTTTTTGTCAGACTTTCTTTTTGGGACCACTAGTCCCCAAATAATGACACAGAGACTTATTATTAATTAAGAAGGTTAGCCTTAGCTTAGACTTGTCCCCAACTAGCTCTTATAACTTAAATTAGTCCATTTATATTAATCTACATTCTTCCACATTGGCTTGTTACTTATCCTCCATAACCTGCATCTGACTTCTGCAGTGTTTTGCTAGTATCCCCCATGTGCTTAGATTCTAACCCTGAGTTCCTCTCTCTCCTCTGAGGTCCTACCTAGTCTCTCCTGCCTAGCTATTGGCCATTCAGCTCCTTATTAAACCAACCAGAAGGCCCCTTAGGTAGAGACACATCTTTACAGTGTACAAAAAGATTATCCACAATGTGTGTGTGTGTGTGTGTGTGTGTGTGTGTGTGTGTGTTTGCCTAAATATATAAATACAACCTGCTTAGTCTGCTTTGTATGACTTGTATGTTTATAATTTCAGGGTTGATCATTTGAAACTGGATAATCAATGAGGGGGTTCATTCCTGTCGAGGACTATTTGCTCTCAGCATTGCTTAGTTGCTTACAGGTCTTGTCTGTGAGTAGGGTCCCATAATGTTTTCCCCTTCCATGTTAGCATGTCTATTGGTATTGTACTTGTTCAAGTGTTGTTTAGGCAGTAATATTGTTGAGGTGTGGGTACAGCTTCCCTGTTGTTTCTAGGAGGCACATTCTTACAGCAGATTTTCTGGTCTTCTGGCTCTTAAAATCTTTCCAGCACCCCTTTCATGATGTTCCATGAGCCTTAGGTATAGAAATTGTGTTGTAGGTGTATCACTTACGGCCAGGAACCCCACTTTTTCTCTGATTTTTGACTGGTTGTGGACTTTTGTGATAATCTCTGTCTGTTGCAAAGAGTTGTTCTTTGATGAGTGGTAAGATCTACACTTATCTGTGGGTATAATATGGATAAATATTTAGAATGTATTTAGGAATTATGCTGGTTCAGTAAAGTGGCAGTAGTAGGGTCTCTGTCCTCTCTAGCCCTAGGTTGTTGGCTTGGTTTCCAGTACCAGCTATGATTTCCTCGTATTGAATAGACTTAAATCCAATTAGGGAGCTATGAGTGCCACTCCTGCACCCTTGGGTTATCTTTCTAACCTGTTTGTCATTGTGGTTTGTAGTAGTTACAGCTGGTTAGGACTGTGGGTTGCTCTCCTTCCATAGCAGCTAGCAGTCAGGGCAGGAACTCAAAGCAGGAACCTGCCTGCAGAAACTCAAGCACAGGCCGTGGAGGAGTACTGCTTTCCGGCTTGTTCCTTGTTTTTACTTGTTCTGCTTTCCTATACACCTCAGGACCAACTTCCCAGGGATGGGGCCACCTATAGTAGGCTGAGCTCTTCCATATCAATCAAGAAAATGTCCATAGACTTGCCCATAGGTCAATCTGATTGAGGCAATTCCTCAACTGAGGATTCCTCTTCCCTGATAACTGCAGATTGTGTCAGATTGATTAAAAAAAAAAAAAAAAACCAAAAAAAAAAAAAAACCAAACCAAACCAAAACAAAAACAAAAAACCTCTAACCAGCACACAGCTAAAAACAAACAAGCAAACCATGGCACATGTGTCAGATGTCTCTCTACAATTTCCGTCTTCCACAACCCGACAAATGAAACTATTCCTGTATGTGCACAGATGCAAAATAATGTCATCTGACTTACTGTTCAAAGTTGCCCTTTGTCCTAGTCAGGGTTTCTGTTGCTTAGTCAAAACACCATAACAAAAAAGCAAGTTGGAGAGGAAAGGGTTTCTTTGGCTTACACTTCCACATTGCTGTTCATCACTGAAGGAAATCCAGGCAGGAATTCAAACAGGGTAGTATCTTGGAGGCAGGAGCTGATATAGAGGCCATTGAGGGGTGCTGTTTACTGGCTTGTTTCCCCTGGCTTGCTCAGTCTGCTTTCTTATAAAACCCAGGACCACCAGCCCAGGGATGACAGTACTAACAGTGGGCTTGGCCCTCCCCCATTGATAACTAATTGAGAAAATGTCTTATAGGTGAATTTCATGTAGGCATTTCCTCAAATGAGGGTCCCTCCTCTCTGACTATTCTAACTTATGTCAAGTTGACATACAAAACCAGCCAGTATACCCTTCATGTTAATTTCAAGCTGATGTCTCCAAGGTGGGAAGTTTATAGCAGGCAAAAAGAGAAGTGTGGATGCTGAAGAAGAAGAAGCTATTGAATTCTGGCACAGAAGTGTAGGCCAAATAAACTCTTTGCTCCCTAAGTTGCTTTTGATCATGGTTTATTCCAGCAATAGAATGAAAACTAGGAGAGTGTGTCTGATGGGCTCATGTCCATCCAGCTGTGTTGGGAAGGTATTTGTCATTATGTTTATGATCTTTGGCTATGCTGAGTCTTTCAAAAATGAGTTTAGTTACTAATACTGAGGTTTGGGGTCATCTGGTCTGACATATTTTGACAGATACAGGATGGAATATTTTAACCCAGGTTCTATGATCAAACGAAAATCCCTAGGGATCAGGTTGTACCACCTAGAATAATGAAGGCATCTCCTTTCCTTTCTCCTTTCTTCCATCTTTCTGCCTATTTCCGTTTTTTAAACTTGTTATGAACAACACAGCTAAGAACATTCTGTGTTGGTCTTAGTGCAAACATATGTTTTTTTTCTTTCATCTAAGAATGAAGTAACTGGATCATATGTCAAATTTGATATATAAATTACTTTCTAAGGTAGCCACACCATTTCCTATACTCATTGCCTTGGGTTTGGGTAATTATTAGAAGGTTAGCTGTACACTGCTTGCTTAGTGTTTAGTAAGAAACAGAACCATTAACAGCCAACACTGCAATGCCATGTCTAAGGTTTCCTTCTGGACTAAAGGGTCAGGGAGTGCTGTTAGCGCTATTCTCCTCTGTCAGCTTTCTCTAGCTACTGCTCTTCCAGGAACATCCAACTTGAAGTGGGACATGGCCCACTCCCAGGGGCAGCCCTGTATCCAGTGACTGACTGATATGAACTGATCATGTCCAGTCTTCTCACCCAAACACAGCAGGGCTAGAACATTAACCATCTGACTTCAGAGCTCTCTGGGGGTGGTCTAAGGCTTTTGTTGGAATTGCATGCATTGAAGTCCAGCCCTTGCTTTTTTTCTCTCCTCTCTCAGAAGAGGGGTTGATTTCTAGAGCATTTCCCAATGAGCCTCTTTTAAAATTTATTACATATTTTTTAGTGTGTATGTATTTGGGTGTGCACATGCCACAGTGGGTATGTGGAAGCAGAGGGCAACCTGTAGGAGTTGGATCTCTATTTCTGCCATGTGGGTATCAGGGATTGAAATCAGGTGGTCAAGGTTGGTAGCAGGTGCCTTTATACCTGCTGAGTCATATTGCTGCCCCCTTAATAATTAGTGTTTTGTGCATTACTGTTCATCTTCAAGAAAGCTAATCCTAAAGGCTATTGAGATAGATGAATTGCTATCTTCTAGGCATTACAAATTACATTTACACTTGCTTTATTAAGTACATCACTTTATTGGCAAGAATCTGAATTTTATTGCTGTCTGAAGCCAAAATCCAGTCTGTCAAGAGATCAGCCTTTGTTGTCTCAGTATCTACCGAGAGATGGCAGTGAAACTCAAGTTAAACTGCATCTATTTCTAGGGCACAAGTTTAATCATCACAGAAATTCCCAGTGCTTTGTAACTATGAACAGTGTCTTTGTTGAACTGTCCTATGCCAAACAGCAAAGGATGTGAGGTGACAAACTTCAGAGAATTTTGAAGCAATACTTTTATGGGTCATTTTTGGGCATCAAGCCAAGGGCTGCCATTGAGCTAAATCCCCAACCATTAGGATGTGGCTTTCTTTTTCATTTAATACTTAACTTGGCATTATAGAAGCATCTAAATAAAGTGGATTTATTTTAAATTGACTTTTTACTTGTTGTGAAGCTGGAACTGGAATCTAGTGCCACATGCATGCCAAATATCCACTGTGCCACTGACCTACACCACCTACCCCTACAGTAAACTTTAAAAATATCCTCAAAAGATGCCTTATAACAGAGAATGCCCAGTATTCAGAGACTGAGGCAGGAGGATTGCCTCAAGCTCAAGACCAGCCATACAAAATGGTGTCCTGTCCCAAATAAAAAACAAACACAAATATAACAAGATGAAAAGCCCCAAATCACACAGTGTTACACTGGTGTTTATCCAGCTTTACCTTTCTTCTGTGGCTGGAAACATGTGGTGCATAAAACTTGAAGTGTTTGGACTGAGGTCTCCAGGGACAGAGGGCTAACCTCTGGCTGCAAGCTTCTTTCTCTGTTCTGTGCCCCTCTTTCTCTAAACTCGGGACTCTGGTCAGGCACAGGTTTTCAGGTAGTTTCACACTTTCATTCATAGTGAAAAACACCATTGACGTCCTCCTAGAATGTGACTGGTGACGGGTGTGGTATTGTCAGGCCAGCTGACCGTGATATTCCAATGACTCTGAATTTGGTGTCATCTAGAACTATTCTTTTGATTTCTGCATGTCTAATCATTTCTAATCCATTATTGTTAAGGTTTCTGCCATAAGCAACTACTCAGATTTAAAAATATTCTACCTTGACCACTCGAATTGTGCAGCTAGAGCTGGTTAACTAGTTCTCTTTTGCATGCTTTACGTTCACCTTATGGTTGTCCAAACTCTTCTGGGTGAAATACTGTTGTTTAGTATACAAAACTCACAGGGAAGTCTGTATTAGAATGAAAATAACCACCCATCTACTTCATCTTTGGAGTTATCAATATTAATTTACCTGACATTGTTTTCTTGGCCAAACAAGCAGATATCCTAGTTCCAGATCTCACTGATGCTTGACAGCAGTTAACTTTAGGGAATGGCCCACATTCTGAGGTCATTTGTTGAAAACTGAGGGAGAGTCCAGTGCATGAAAAATTATTATTGTTCTGTAGATGCTTGTGTACGATACGGCATGTGCATGTGTGTGTGATGTACATGTGGAGGTTAGAGGGCAACTTGTGTTTTTTTTCTTTCACCTTTATGTAGATTATGAAGATCCAACTCATATATCAAGAACTTCACCGGCTGAGTCATCTTGCTGGTCCTTGCATTTGTTTTTTTAACCACGTTGTCTCCATAGATTAAAATTAGCATGTACTTAATTCCCTCTGTCTCTATAAACGTGGACTCATGGTAGCATCCTACAGAATTTGAAGGTATAATTATAGAAACCTTGTTTATTAGATGGTTTAAGTCTCCTATTTCTTTGTTACTGTGCATTAGATATGTGTGTAAAAGTGAGGAAGAAGGTAAGGGAGGGAGGGAAGACAAAGGAAAGGAAAAGTGGGAAAAATAGAGAAGGAAGAAAGAGATGTTTTCTGTCTTTCCCCTTCATCTTTTCTTCCTAATCCCTACTCGGGGCAACTCAATCACCAGCCATCAATTGTGTTTCAGCAGTGTCTTAGTTAGGGTTATTATTGCTGTGCTGGAACACTATTACCAAAGAAACTTGGTGAGGAGAGGGTTTATTTGGCTTATACTTCCACAGCACTGTTCATTACTAAAGGAAGTCAGGACAGGAACTTAAGCAGGACAGAGCCTGGAAGCAGGAGCTGATGCAGAGGCCACAGAGGGTGTTGCTTCCTGGCTTGCTCATCGTGATTGATCAGTCTTTTTTTTTTTTTTTTAAATAGAATCCAGAACTACTGGCCCAGGGATGGTACCACCCACCATGGACTGGGATCTCCCACATAAATCATTAGTTAAGAAAATGCCTTACAGTCCTGCCTATAGCCTGATCTTTTTTTTTTTATTTAATTTAATTTTATTTTACAATACTATTCAGTTCTACATAACAGCCACAGATTCCCTTGTTCTCCCCCTTCCTGCCCCCTCCCCTTCCCCCCAGCCAAGCCCCTATTCCCACCTCCTCCAGAGCAAGGCCTCCCACGAGGACTGAGATCAACCTGATAGACTCAGTCCAGGCAGGTCCAGTCCCCTCCTCCCAGACTGAGCCAAGCGTTCCTGCATAAGTCCCAGGTTTCAAACAGCTAACTCATGCAATGAGCCCAGGACCTGGTACCACTGCCTAGATGCCTCCCAAACAGATCAAGCCAATCAACTGTCTCACTTTTCAGAGGGCCTGATCCAGTTGGGGGCCCCTCAGCCTTTGGTTCATAGTTCATGTGTTTCCATTCGTTTGGCTATTTGTTCCTGTGCTTTATCCAACCTTGGTTTCAACAATTCTCGCTCATATAAACCCTCCTCTTTCTCGCTAGACTCCCGGCGCGCCACCTGGGCTATAGCCCGATCTTATGGAGGCATTTTCTTTATTGAGGTTTCCTTCTCTCAGATGACTTTAGTTTGTGTCAAGTTGACATAAAACGATCCAACATAAGCTGTTAATTTTTCCCACACTGAGGGTCCTTTTAAGAAGACCCACGTATCATCAATGTAAAATCAGTGTATCTTTCCCAGTGGTCCAGCTATTCTCCCTGAGCACAGTGTGCTAGGTGGTTTTTGTCAACTTGATATAAACCTGGTCATATCTTGGAAGAGAAACCTCAATTAAGAAAATGCTTCCATCACATTGCCTGTAGGTAGATCTGTAGGGTATTTTCTTGATTAATGATTGACGTGAGAGGGCCCAGCCTACTGGTGGCAGGGTCATCCCTGGGCAGGTAGTCCTGGGAAGTATTAGAAAGCAAGCTGAGCAAGCCATGGGGAGCAAGCAATAAGCAGCCCTCTTCCATGGCTTCTGCTTCAATTCCTCCCTTGAGTTTTTGCCTTGGCTTCTATTGATGATAAAACTGCAACCCGTAAGCTAAAAATACTGCTTCTTCCCCATGCTGCTTCTGGCTGTGGCGTTTTATCACAGCAATAGAAAGAAAACTAAGACACATGTGTAGGTAAATGCTCAAAGGTTTTAAGCTTTGAATTCCTTATAGACAAACCGTGGTTAAGAATACTCAAGGTGCTGATCACCTGTGAAGATGGGTATGGGACTTAGTACATAGCATTGCTTCTTCATCTTTAAAAACGTCACTCTTGGCTGGGAGGTGGTGGCGCACGCCTTTAATCCCAGCACTCGGGAGGTAGAGGCAGGCGGATCTCTGTGAGTTCGAGGCCAGCCTGGTCTCCAAAGCGAGTTCCAGGAAAGGCACAAAGCTACACAGAGAAACCCTGTCTTGAAAAAACAAAAAACAACAAAAAACAAAAACAAACAAACAAACAACCAACCAAAAAAAACCAAAAACGTCACTCTTTTAGATTATCACTGGCACAGAATGTCAATACCTAAGATCTGGTGGTATTATACATTCTACATTTTCTTGAATATCTCTCAAAGGAGGAACATTTAACCAGTTCAAATCCTCAAAGAAAGGGATGCATTTTCAGTGGAATTTGAAGTTATTTAAATGGGAAGATCGGGTGGAAGGCTGTTCTTACCTTCTTCGTGGCTTCTAGGAATTATTCCATAGAAGAAATTCATACTTGTTTTGTCTTTGGCAGATTTTTTGGTTTAGGGATATGTGAGTTCTTGATTGTTAGGAAAATTACTTTTCCATCCACTCTTTCTTTCTTTCACTTCTGGCCTTTGTGAAATCTCTGCTCTGTTAGTTTTACCAGCATCTTTGAACACCCAAATAATTAGAAATATGGCTCTTTTGTTAAGATTGTCTGATATTGGCATGCTATGTATGTACTAAACACTAATTATAATTTAGATTTAAGATTATATTTAGATTTAAATTAAATTTGTATTTCTGCATTCAAGTTTTGACAGTTTGGTGTAGTGAGTCTTTCTTTGTACTTTCAGCCAGCTCCCAAATAGTGACACAGAGACATTATTAATTATGAAAGCTTGGCCTTAGCTTAAGCTTATCTCGCTAGCCCTTATAACAAATTAACTCATTTATTTTAATCTACATTCTGTTGCTTGGCTTGTTACCTCATCTCTCTGTACTCCTCATGCTGCTGCTTCTGCATCTGGTTGGCGACTTTATCTTCTTCTTCCCAGAGTTCTCTCTATTTCTAGAAGTCCCACCTATACCTGCTGCCACTCAGCTTTTTATTACAGCAATCACAACAATATACCTTCACACAGTGTACAATGGTTTGGAATGTTATGTTTCTGATACTTTGTAGATCTATATTGTAAGTTATGTGGCTAACAATATGTTGGTTAGTTAAGCACTCAGATTTCTGAAATGCAAGTCATTACTTCATTATTTAAAAGAAAAATATTTTATTTTGCTAATTAAAGTAAATTAGGGAGGTTTAAAATGTCTCTGTGTAACATTGTAATTTGGTGGATTGCTAGATAAGTTTATAGCAAGTGCGTTGCACACAGAATCACTGTGAGAAAATAAATAATAGAATGTGTGAAGAAACATTTTAAAATTATAAGGTATTATTTATAGACATGCAAATAATGACTATTCCTGCCAAAAATTTGACAAACCAGATTTGTGGTCACTGTTGTAAATAACTAGATGAATTTTAAAGACAGAAGAAAACAAATGTGGCTCATAGGTTTATGATCTCTGAACTAAAGGGTTTGGTTGAATCATCTTTAAGGAAATCTGCACTGATGGATGGAGAAGTAGCTCAGTCTTTGTGAAGTGCTGGTCATCCAGTTTGATCCCTGTAGCTCATACAAAACAGCTGAGCATGGCTAAACAGGCTTGGAAACCTAGGAGGCAGTGAGAGGCAGATCCTTGGGGCTTGCTGAACACACAGCTTAACCTACTTGGCAAGCTCCAGGCCAATGAGAGATCCTGTCTCAACAAACAAGGTGAATGGTACCTGAGGTCAACCAAGAGAGGTTGACCTCTGACCTCCACATGCATTCCCGTACACATCTAGGATTGTTTTGCACACACACACAAGTGTACCTGCATATGCATTAACACACACACACACACACATACACACACACACACACACACACACACACACACACACACACACACGGCATTTAAAGTGTATAAAGACACCAGCAAGAATTCTACAGTGGCAAAACTCTCATAGCTACTGCTTTTCTCACTCATGTCGGACACATCGGCCACACTTGTGTCTGATATATTAACAGATGAGAGTTGGGGTCAGACTTGCTAGAAATTGTTGCTGTAACGATGTGTGACATTCGGTAGTTAAACATTGCTTTTATAGTGTAGAAGAGTCTGGGCTCTCATCCTTTGACCTATCTCAGCATTTTTAATGAGTTCACTTTCTGATGACATACTTTGCAAAACTGTACATTTTATCACTCAATTAATCAACTTTGATGCAAAGCTTAAAACTGGGGCAATTTCTTCCAAGGAAAATATTTTCCAGGTGGCTCAAGCACAACCAGGTTAGATGCTTACAGGTCACACCTACAGGAAATGAAATGTGGGTTTTTCTCTGGCTTTTTGCCTCTCAGGTTCTGTTGCTCAGAGTCATGGAAAGTTCCCATTGATCGTGAGGCTTTAGTGATGTGAACTCCTCCTCTTTGTCAGTGATACTTGCTGGTGACAAAGGAGCTGGTACTGTGGAGGAGCCTGATGTCTGTGCCCTGGGTTTTGGAAGCTCTTTTGTTAAGACTTTGTTTCTTCTAGACTGCCTAATTAGCTCCAGGCTTTGGTCTGGGGACTGTGGAAGTCTATGTTTAACTGCCTTGGAAGCATCTCCAGAAAGATGCTGGCTCAGCCTAGCTGGGGTGCATCTTGGCTGCCTTTGGGTGAGAACTTTATTTTTAAATGTACTCCCTATTTCAGATGATGGCTGAAGTTAGATTATAGTGAGCAGAGCTGTTTCATTCTTAGATACTCTTTCTTGTTTAGTTTGGGTCATAACTATTCTCTTTTGCTGCTACAAGAAGGGCATAAAATGGTAGACTTCTCTGAAAAAATGTTATGTGTGTAATATAAAGATTATTTCCTATTTTTAGTTTTTTTTTTGGACAGGGTCTTGCTATAATGGCCCAGGCTGGTATTAAAATCTTGATTTACAGATGTGTGCCATCACCCCTGCTTTTCTACTTTTTTGTGAAGGATCAACTCTATCTCCTTTTCTTTGGGGCCTTCTTTCACTCAATGATAGCAATAAATAAAACAAGATACAATAAGATTAACAATTCTATTGTGATCTGCATGCTGGGGAAGAGTTTATAAATATGTAGAAAATGGTACAGCTGAATCCACTTACAGTACATAACTCACTGTAATATAGGGCAGAATGAAATAAGGGCCAGAGAGGACTATTCATAATATGCTTTGAGTGCTCAAAGAATTTAATAAGGGGACCAGGGAATGCTTTCTCGAAAATGTGGAGTTTGAATTGGGCCTTTAAAGGAGGGGTTTTATAGACAAAGATTAGGCTGAGGTTACTTCCTGTCTGTGAAGAGGATGGGAAAAGACAGCAGTCATGAGAATGCCTGGTGGGTAGCTGAACATGAATGGATCAGTGCTGATGAGTGGATGCTTCATTGGGTTTGTTAGGAGATGAAGCCGGAGAGGCAAATTGAGGCTGGATCAAAGAAAGGCTTGACTTTTCCCTTGAATTATTTTGAAATCATGTTCTTGGCTTCAGTGCAATACATTTCAGTAAAGCAGAATTCATTTGGAAAGACAGGTCACAATATTATTTGTCTTATTTAGTCATCTTTGGAAGAACTGATCAAATGAGGTTAGCTACCTCCAGGGACATTGGGAAGGATGACACCTGCCACAGCTGTGGTATCTTCATGTTTTGAAAGAAACCCCTGACCTTCAGATGATCATCGGTTCATTTCTTTAACACTTGACTTTGCTTTTGTCTTCAGTTCTTGTCATACCACACATCTTCACGACCGCTAAAAAGAAAAGATGTTAATAACTTCAGAAAGTTTAGAAACAAGGGAAAGAGCATACCCATGTACACAGTACCCCCTTCCATAGCTACTACCAAAAAATTTGACCCTTATTTAAAGGTGGGGATTTTGGTTGTTTTTAACCAATATTTTCCCCTTAAGTAACACTTTGATTTTCCTGGACAAATAAACTCCTCTCAGAACCCTGCTTGGGGTGGCTGTATGAATGTGAACCCACACACAATCTGGTGTGGGGGATTGGTTTAGGGTCGTAGTGTGTGTGTGTGTGTGTGTGTGTGTGTGTGTGTGTGTGTGTGTGTGTGTGTGTTTGGTAGGGCCAGGCAATTCAGACTTAACTTTATGGCTCAGGCTGGAACTTCTGGAAGAGTCATGTTTTTCTGCTGGGACTGCCCAGGAAACACAACCTAAGTATGAAGCTGTTGGTAGCCATCTTGCTACCACTTGAGTAAGAATGGATCCATCTAAGAGGAAGTAGAACCAGGAGACAGAGAGACAGCTTTCTCATGGCCTCTCTGGAGCATAGCCACAACAAAAGTTAGCCTTAATCACTGTTTGCACTGTGCAAACTGTGCATTGATGCATGTAGGTATGTATGCACATTTTGCTTTGTTCACTTTGCATTGTCCTTCTGTCACTGATAACAGAACGTAGACATACGCACACTTGAGTTATTTTAGGGGCTTGGAGCTTAGGAAGGAGACAGCCATTGGGCACAGGGGTGATCTAGGTGTTGGGGGATCACATTTGTTTTTTTATAAATAACACTTTCTTATTTATTCATTGAAATATCAATCATTTTCTTGTGTTAAAGTCAACTGCCTCTCATCCCTTGGTGGTCTTTCTGGGCATGTGCTTTTCCTCGGTTGCCCAAAGGAAAGGGTACTTCTGGGTAGCCTCCAAGTCAGCAAGTCTTTTATTTTATTTTATTTTATTTTTTTCATGGAGAAGCAGCTCTACTAAGTTTCAGCTGTTTTGCTGGGATCACACCTGGACATTGATGTACTTTTTGTTATTTCAAAGATTTATTATTTTAATTATGTGTCTGTGTGGGCTTGTGCGTAGAAGTGTATGTGCCCCAGAGGCCAGAAGAGGGAGTCATACCCTCTAGCTAGAGTTATAGGTTGTTGTGAGCCACCTGATGTGTGTATTGAGAACTATACTCAGTTCCTCTGTAAGAGCAATATGCATTCTTCACAGCTGAGCCATCAGTACAGCCCCACGATATGCTTTTTCTTATAAAAAGTTTCTTGTGCACTTCAGTAATTGGAAATATGGCAAATTTGGGACATTTGGAAGAAAAATAGTAGACAGTATTATATGCTTACCCATTCATTATCTAAGGATATTTTAATTAATGAAATCCAGCTAAAGTGAGCATCAAGGGTGGCCTGCAAGGACATCCTGCAGATGCTTTATAAACACAAGATTCAAACTGTGCTTTAGACAATGTGAATCTGATAGCTTTGTTCAGAACATTTCACCCAAGATCCAGAGAGTCCACATGTCTAAATTCATAGAGAATATTCTGAAAAATCACATAACAGACCTATCATTTTATGTTGATAACTAAAGATAACAGTATCTTTTCAGTCTTATCAGCCAAGATTTAATTTTTGAGACAATTCTCACTCCATAGCCCACAGGCTTCCATCTGGCAATCCTCCATCCAGCTCCAGAAAGTTGCAATGCTATATCATATTTATATTGATGTTGTCAAAATATTAATAACTTTGCTTAATGGAACTATATATGATATGTGATTAATTTGAGCACGTTCAAGTCATTTTTAGAACAAAAAATGTAGAAATGGAATTGCGGATTCTTTTAGGACCGGGGCAGAGTTGCTCCTGTGCCCACAAGCTCCGTTCCTCCTGCCCCAGTTTGGCACAGGTGCTGTGGTGGAAGCAGTAGTGTGACTCTTGGGGAGAAATCTGCATGGGGCTCTGGTGATGTCTTCCGCTGTACGTCAGAAGGGGAAGAGATGGTGAATGCGAACAGATTGTCCAAGCTTGAACTCTGACGTCCTTCATGCTGCTGACGGTGGTGTTGCCCTCGCTGTCGGACTGTGACTGTAATCATGATCTCGGCAGGCATATCACAGCCCCAGTCATTTTGCAGATGGCTGACACCTAAGCTAACGAAAAATGTGCATAAACTGTGGGAGAACAGATTTCTGCCAACATTTCCGGAGCTAGCAGGACATGAACTCATACCTAAGCTGTCTTAATTTCTGTGAATTCCTGACTAGTTAGTGAGTAAAAGACCAAAGCTAGGCATTTAAATAATAATAAAAAGGAAAGTTAACTTTATACATTGGAGCAGCTTTGCATTTTTAAAATGAATGCATCCTTCTTTCATGTACTTGTTCTCTTACCTAGCTCTGAATTTCAAACCAAGCATTGCGATTCAAGTTCATCCCAGTTGGACAGCATGCCTCTCTTTCTCTGCCAGCTATTTGTTCTGCCATTATGAGAAAGTTCCATATCAAGGCAGCAAGGCAGACTGGTATCGTGGGATGGTCACTATACAGGGATGTTTGAGAATGATTCTTTCTAGCTGTGTCTTCATGCTCTGTGGACCTTAGTTACCCAACCTGTGAAATATTAAAAGTGGGTCATTGTAGTATTTGCTATTTTGAACCATAACAGATAGTCAATGATGTAGTAGTTTAAATAACATGAGGGGTTTTTGTTGTTGTTAGTGACAATTATTTTGGTCAGAAGTATAGCATTGGTTTCACTCAAACAAAATGAAGGTATCAGTAGGGCTATATTCCTTTTGCAAAACTTTTTGGGGAAATTACCATGTCTTCTCTAGTTTCTTTTTTTTAAATCCCTTTATGATGTTCTTTATTAGTGTTTTTTAGACATAAAATTTATTTTCATATTTATATTTTTATGTCCCTTGAGTTCATATGAGGTGGCATTCAAAATATTTGAGGGATAGCAAAATTAGCTTTTAATCAATATGCTAACATTTTCTGTTTGAAGCAGATGAGGAGTAAGGATAGCCTGTTTTCCCAGCAAAATTAGCTGGGTATAGACAAGAACTTGTGTTCAGTTTTAACCAGCAGTAGCTCAAGCTTAAAAGTCGGATGAATTAACCAGCACTCCTTATTCTGAGAAAGGGTATTTTTAAAAAGTATGTATTATTAGGAACACAGCAACACAGGAGCTTGAGCAATGCATGCAAATCCTGGGAAGCAATACAGAGTCCTTACCACTCACAACCATACACAACCGACTCCATCACTGAATCTGTAACCGAGTTTTCAGCTTTTCATGATTGGGCATTTACAGCAACATGCTTCAGTGCCTTTAAAGATGTGAATTATTATAAGAAAGAATATTTGCATTGCAGCTTAAAGAACTCTATATCAATATAGCAATATCTACAATATATATGCCAATAAAGAATACATTAGAATTAAAATGCTATGTCATGTTTTTTAAAATGATTCAATGTACATAATTTCTCACTTTCAACTAAGTAACTTTCGTGAGTCACTTTTGAATATTTATTCTCTACCTAACACCCACTCTCCATTTCTAAAACATCTCAGTTCTATTGGTGATTATGTAGTATTTGTAGCTATTTAGTATCAGCAATTTCAAGTGACCCTTTATACTGAAATCAGTGTATTTTACTTCAGGTTTAATTTTAGTTCTATAGAAGGCAGTGAGGTCTTTAAGACTTGGGCAAGATTTTCTTTATCTTTTACTCCAGGAAGATCACTTAAAAACAAACACTGGAGGTTCCTAAAATGTTACAAAATAATGATATAGTTGATAATTGCCAACAGGCAATTATTTCCATTTCCAATAGGCTTTTTCATAATTTTTCAAGTTGACTAAACCTCTGCAAACAGTTATCATCAATATAATGGCACTTGCATAGTGTTATTTTTCCCATGGTCTAGGCCCTCCCTGTGATCCAATCCAATGTCCATGATACAAGAATTGGTGGCACCAATTGCTTGAATCTTGTATCTGTCCACAGAACCTACTGGGAGGTTGTTACAGTCCTGTCACCACTTCTGATGGCCACAATAGCATACTTTGGTCCTGCACCAAAGCAGCCACTCAGATGCTGCCCTGTCAGAGCCAACATCCCTGATGCATTCATAGTCTACTTTATTAAACAATGTTCAACCATTCCCAGAAGCATCTGGAGTCACATGACCATGGGATTTTCTTTAAGCTACAGAGTTGCCTCAAAAATTTTCCAAACACCATCATTTAATGGTGTGTGGTGTCTCTGGGTCTGGCTGGCCCTTTGCCCTCTCCTCTAGTGTTGTCTGAATCTTAGAAGGTCTTTTAATAAAAACCCAGAGCCAGATATGAGGATGAAAGCTGAAAGATCAGAGAAACAGAACAGCCAGCCATTAGTTCTTACCTCTATGAAATCCTTAGCCTAAAGAGAGTGAGTCCCTATTTCCTCATGCCTTATATACCTTTCTCTGCCCTGCCATATTACTTCCTGGGATTAAAGATGTGTGTGCTTCCCAAGCAAAGGCATGAGATCTCAAGTGCTGGGATTAAAGGTGTGTGCCACCACTGCCTGGCTCTGTTTCTCTACTATACTGGATCAATCTCATGTAGCCCAGTGTGGCCTTGAACTCACAGAGATCCAGATGGATCTCTGCCTCCCAAATGATAGGATTAAAGGTGTGTGCCACCACTGCCTGACTTCTATGTCTAATTTAGTGGCTGGCTCTGTCCTCTGATCTTCATGAAAGCTTATTAGGATACACAATATGTCACCACACTCTAGCTTCTTGAAGCCACTGAATTCCTTGACTTGTGGCCCTCCTTTACCATTTTCAAGGACAGTAATGGTGGGTCAAGCTTGTCTCATGTCTGAAATTCATGACCTATTCTTCTTTCTCTTCTGTACTTAAGGATTAATGTGATTATTTAGGGATATACATTATAATTTTGAGTTACTAAGTTCTTTATTCATCTGAGAATACTTCTGCCATGTAAGGTAACTATGATGAGCAATTACTTAGTGCAGGCTAGCCTTGTTCATAGCCCAAATAGGCCTCAGATTGGCTATCCTCCTACCTCAGTTATCCAAGTGCTATTAGCAAAGATATGTTCCACCATTCCTGGCTAGTTTATCATGGTTATCAACCTGACTGCTTTAGTAAGGTAAAACACATCTTTAGGTGTGTTTATGGGATTATTTCCAGAAGGCTCTATACTGGTAATAATTAATCCATTGATGAATTAAAAATTTGAACACCATATTAAGAGGCAGGAGAACCATGGAAAGTGGGGTTGTTTGGTGGAAATCAATAATTGAAAGCATGTCTCAGGAGCTGTATCTTATTATGGCCCCTTCCTGTTATTGCTCTACTGTTTCCTGACGAAGATAACATCACCTGCTCTGTTTAGCTAAACCCTACCTGCCATGATGGACTGAAAACTCTGAATCATAAACTAAAGTATCTCTTTCCCTGTTTAGGTTTTTATGGAAAATATTTGATCACAGTCATACAAAAGCACCCACTACAGAAAACTAGTTCCAGAAAAGTGAGTTGAAGTTATGCCTATTTGATGATATGGTTCAGAAGCATTTGAAGCTGTTTTTTTTTTTTTTTAAGAGAGAAATTGGAAAGGTTTGGAGAAGCCAGCTAGGAAACACACGGAATGCTGTTATCAGACTTTAATGGGTGATTCTGTAACAAGACCAGAATACCCACCAAAATACAGTACAACATCTGCCCATGAGACTTCAAATGGGGATGAGGATTCCAGTGGGGATGAGGATTCTACTCGGCACTGGGTGACAGGTCTTTTAGCAAAGGACTTACCTACATTTAGTTCATGTTCCAATATTTTATAGGAAGATAAAAATGATGGACTATTTAATATGATGGGAGACATCTCAAAACAACTCAGGGTTTAGAATGGGCCTTGACTATTTCTGGCTGTTTTCATCCAGGTTTATAGTGAAAATTGGAAGTAAAAAATAGATCAGGAAAACTTAAATCTTAAGAAACTTGTAATTCAGTAAGAAAGAGAAGCTAGTATGAAGTTAAGACCAAGGGATCTACGTTGTCTGTGAAGATCACTGCCATCCAAATGAAGCTAAATCCAGGCACTGTGACACACACATGGAATCCCAGCAACTGGGAAGCAGGAGAATAGTAAATTCCAGGTTATCCTGGACCACATGGTCAGACTCTATGCCAGCTCATTCCCTTCCCCTCAAAAGAAGACAAGTATTATCTATTATGATGGCAGGAAAATTCCTTGAGTATATCAAAACCTAAAATATATAAACGTATAAACATATTTAAAACACTTTCTCTTGAGAAGAGAGGAATAGTGTACCTTGTTGGCATAGCATTGGGTAGGCAAGATTAATTTTATTATTCTTTTTCTACATCATTAAAATTTTTTTTCATTTAAAGAAATTTTCTTTTTACATACCAACCTCTGCTTCCCCCCTTCCCTTCTCCCACGCCCCCCTCTCCTTCCCCTCCTCATAGTGGATAAGGCCTCCCTTGGGTAGTCAACACAGGCTGGCACACCAAGTTGGGGCAGGACCTATCCCCTCCCCCTTTGCATCAAGACTGAGTAAGGCATGGCACCATAGGGAATGGGCTCTAAAAGGCCAGTTCATGTACTCAGGATAAGTCCTGGTCCCATTGCCAGGGGATTCACAAACACATCAAACCACACAATTGCCACCCTCATTCACAGAGCCTAGTGCAGTCCCATGCAGGCTCCTCACCTGCCAGTCCAGAGTCCATGAGCTCCCACTAACTTGGGTCAGCTATCTCTGGTTTTTCCCATCATGATCCTGACCCAATTGTTCCTATCATCCTTCCTCCCTCTCTTCAGCTGAACTCCAGGATCTTGGCCAAGTGCTTGGCTGTGGATCTCTACATCTGCTTCCATCAGTCACTGGATGTAGGTTTTATGGTGACAATTAGGGTAGACACCAATGTGAGTGCAGGGGAAGGCTAGTTCAAGCACCCCCTTCACCAGTGCTACAAGTCTAAGCTGGGGACAATCTTGTGAGTTCCTGGGCTTTCCCCTAGCTTCAGATTTCTCCATATCCCTTTATGGTACACTCTGTCAAGATATCTCTTTCATTGCTCTTCCTCCCTATCTCTCCCCCAACTCAGCCATCTTGAGCCCTCATGTTCCCACCTCCCATTTCCTCCCCTCTATTCCCCTCTTCCAGTTCACTCAGGAGATCTTAACCCTTTCCTCTTCCTGAGGTGGTGTGCATGTATCCCTCTTAGGGTCCTGCTCTTTGCCTAGCTTCTCTGGGGTTGTGGATTGTAGCCTGCTTCTCCTTTGCTTTGCATCTAGTATTCATTTATGAGTGAGTACATACCATGTTTGTCTTTCTGCATTTGGGTTGCCTCACTCAGGATGATTTTTTTTCTAGTTCCATCCATTTGCCTACAAACTTCATGATGCCATTTTTTTAACCACTGTGTAATACTTCATTGTATAAATGTACCACATTTTAAAAATCCATTCTTTGGTTGAAGGGCATCTAGATTGTTTCCGAGTTCTTGCTATTATAAATAATGCTGCTATGAACATAGTTAAGCCTATGTCCTTGTGGTGTGCTTGAGCATCTTTTGTGTATATGCCCAGGAGTGATATTGCTGGGTCTTGAGGTAAGTTGATTCCCAGTTTTCTGAGATACTGCCATACTGATTTCCAGAGGGGCTATACAAGATTACATTCCCACCAGCAGTGGAGGAGTGTTCCCCTTGCTCCACATCCTCTCCAACATTAGCTGTCATCAGTGTTTTTGATCTTAGCCATTCTGACAGGTGTAAGATGGTATTTCAGTGTTATTTTGATTTGCATTTCTCTGATAGCTAAGGATGTTGAACACTTCCTTTGATGTCTTTCAGCTATTTGAGATTCTACCATTGAGAATTCTCTATTTAGCTCTGCAGCCCATATTTTAATTGAATTATTTGATATTTTGATGTCTAGTTTCTTGAGTTCTTTATATATTTTGGAGATCAGCCCTCTGTCAGATGTGGGGTTGGTAAAGACCTTTTCCCAGTCCGTAGGTTGCCTTTTTGTCTTATTGACAGTGTTCTTTGCCTTACAAAAGCTTCTCAGTTTCAGGATCTCCCATTTATTTATTGTTGCTCTCAGTGTCTGTGCTACTGGTATTATATTTAGGAAGTAGTCTCCCGTACCAATGTGCTCAAGGTTATTTCCCAATTTCCCTTCTATGAGTTTCAGTGTAACTGGATTTATGTTGAGGTATTTGATCCATTTGGACTTGAATTTTGTGCATGGCAATAGATATGGATCTATTTGCATTCCTCTACATTGTCGATGTCCACTTATGCCAGCACCATTTGTTGAAAATGCTTTCTTTTTTTCCATTGTACAATTTTGGCTTCTTTATCAAAAATCAGGTGTGAAGAGGTATGTAGATTAATGTCAAGGTCTTCAGTTCAATTCTATTGATCCACGTGTCTGTTTTTATTCCAATACCAAGCTGTTTTTATTATGATATTTCTATAGTAGAACTTGAAGTTAGGGATGGTGATGCCTATGGAAATTCCTTTATTTTATAGGGTTGTTTTGGTTACCCTGGGTTTTTTGTTTTTCCATGTGAAGCTGAGTACTGTTCTTTCAAGGTCTGTGAAGAATTGTTGTGATTTTGATTGGATTGCATTGCATCGGCAGATTGCTTTTGGCAAGATTTCCATTTTTCTTATGTCTTCTTCAATTTCTTTCTTCAAAGACTTAAAGTTTTTGTCTTACAGGTCTTTCACTTGTTTGGCTAGAGTTATCCCAAGATATTTTATGTTATTTGCAGCTATTGTAAAGGGTAATGTTTCTCTAATTTCTTTCTCAGCCCATTTATCATTTGTATATACGAGGGCTATTGATTTTTTGAGTTAGTCTTGTATCCTGCCCCATTACTGAAGGTATTTATCAGCTGTAGGAGTTCCTTGGCTGCATCACCCATCACTTGGCAGAATTTTTGGAGTCACTTATGTATACTATCATATCATCTGCAAATAGTGAAAGTTTGACTTCTTTTCCAATTTGTATACATGTGGCTCATTGCTGTGGGGTGTTCTGTATGTCCTGTGGGAGCCCGTTCTCGGGTTCCTCATGGCTTTACCCAGCAGGTTCGCATAGAGGATGATTAGGACCACAGGCCTGAGTGCAGGTGTCTGAGATGGTCTGCACTTGGCTGTGCTGGGGGATGGTCTGTATGGTAAGTTGCTTTGATTGGTCAATAAATAAAACCTGATTGGCTGTGGCTTGGCAGGAAGTATAGGCGGGACTAACAGAGAGGAGAAATAAAAGAACAGGAAGGCAGAAGGAGTCACTGCCAGCCACCCGCCAGGATAAGTAGCATGTGAAAATGCCGGTAAGCCACGAGCTACGTGGCAAGGTATAGATTTACAGAAATGGACTAATTTAAGATATAAGAACAGTTAGCAAGAAGCCTACCATGGCCATACAGTTTGTAAGCAATATAAGTCTCTGTGTTTATTTGGTTGGATCTGAGCGGCTGTGGGACTGGTGGGTGACAGAGATTTGTCCTGACTGTGGGCAAGGCAGGAAAACTCTAGCTACAGATAGGTATGCCTTTATGTTACATGATATTTCTCCTTTGTTGCTCTTAATATTTTTTCTTTATTCTGTATGTTTAGTGTTTGACTATCATGTGGTAAGGGGACTTTTTTTTGTGGTCCAGTCTATTTGGTGCTCTGTATGTTTCTTGTACCTTCATAGGCATGTCTTTCTTTAGGTTGGGGAAGTTTTCTTCTATGATTTTGTTGAATATGATTTTCTGTGCCTTTGTCTGGAATTCCCCTTCTATCCCTATTATTCTTAGATTTGGTCTTTTTATAGTGTCCTAGTAATTTTATTATTCTTAGCCACACAGGTACTCAGAGGAAACTGAAGCCATGGAGCAAAAGGGCCTGGCTACTACTTGGATTGATGGCAAACCTTGTACTGTATACATGATGCCAGTTACATGTATATAGAATGTAACAGTCCTGGGTCATGGAGGTTTCCACCAATATGTCAAAGGAAAGCCCACAAGACTAGATAATGTGTGGTAAAATCAGGATCTCTTCAGGATGCTCCAGATAGTGTGCTGCATGAAAGCTATGTGGGAAAAGCCTAAGCAGCAATAAAGATGACAGGGTGTTGGAAATGCTAGGGATGTGGAATGTCTGCCAAGGAAGCTTTCAGGCAATGAATGGATCCAGACCACAAACAAGGTCATATGGACCTCAAACTTCAAGACTGTAGGAATTTAGCTGCTCAATCCACTTGGAGCTCAAATTGCAACATCACTTGCCCTAGATACATACCTATAGGGCTTTGTGATTATTCTCCTGGACTTTGGTTTGTTTGTTCTTGACAATCTCCTAGTCTTCTTTTTTAGAATGGAAATGATTGGTCTGTGCCACTGTATCTGGAAGTTTATAACTTTTTTCTTGGTTTATCTTCTTTTCAAGCATTTGTGTAGTGTATGTGTAAATGTGTGTTTGTATGTGTAGATGCCACATGCACATATGGACATGTGCATATTGATGTCTGAGGTTAATGTTAAGACTTTTCCTTAACTGCTTTTCCCTTTGTTCTTTCAAAGCAAGCTCAGAGCTCACTGAAATTGGCTCATCTTGCAAGCTAGCTTGCAATTTTGAATCCCCTATTTTCATCCCTCTAGAAGTGGTGGGACCTGGGAGAATGGAGCTGATAAATGAAGCAGATTAAAGTCTCATGCACTAACAAACTTTATTCAGAGCTCCAGTCAATTTATACTCTGAGGGTTAAGAGAGGTCACACAAATAAAGTTTTCATGAGTTTATGCTGTATACAATCTCAAGGACAAGGCACATGTGGCAAAAGTATGTTTTTCCATAGAGGCATATAAATGATAGTTAAAACATTTAATTGAATAAGAACAGCAAGCAATAATGAGTAATATGAAGTAAACTCATATTTTAGTAGTTGGAAGATTTTTCCAGTCCTGCCCGGGCCCTATGATCAGGATGAATCTCTCCCACTCGCCTCCCCCACGTAAGCACACAGAGGCTTATATTAATTATAACTGGTCGGCCATTAGCTCAGGCTTATTACTGACTAGATCTTACACGTAAATTAACCCATAATTCTTATTTATGTTTAGCCACGTGGCTTGGTACCCTTTTTCAGTTCTGCCTTGTCATCTTGCTTCCTGTGTCTGACTGGTGACTCCTGACTCAGCTCTTCCTTCCCAGAATTCTTGTCTGCTCATCATGCCTATACTTCCTGCCTGGCTACTGGCCAATCAGCATTTTATAAGAACAACACATATTCATAGCATACAGAACAGCATTCCACCATACTCATTCCTATTTGCTACACCTAGGATGAGCACAAAGACATATTCTGAGAACAATTTTGTATTTTGAAGAAACCAAAGTCATAAGACTCTTGTCTACTTTTCTTAGAGTGTTCCTACAGGCACTCAGAATTCTCCTAACAGGACTCCATTCTTAGACTGTGTTCTGACACCTCATCTCTGACTTCTGGAGCTGGAATTAAAGATTAACCACCATACCCACCTGGCATTTTTAATGGCTTCTTAGGGATATGAACTTTGGTCTTTTATCCTATGTGGCAACCACTCTAACTGAGAAGCCATCTCTAGCATGTTTTTTTTTTTTCTTTTCTTGTTTAAAAATCGTTCTAGAGTGGCTCACTATTAAATATTTCCTTGTGTCTCAGAGAAGACTTTGAACTTGGGCTTTTGAACCCTGCTGGAACTTTTAAGATTATGAGGATGCATGAAGATAGAAAGAATATATTTTGCATTGTGAACTGGACACGAGCTTTGTTGGAGCCAGTGATGGAATGCTAGACTTTCAGAAGTATTGGCTTGATAAGGGGTGGGTTGTGGTGGTTAATCTTGGTTATCAACTTGATTGAATTGAGAAGTACCTAGCTTAGTGAAACACATCTCTGGGTACGCCTGGGAGGGCATTTCCCCAAATGACTAGATAATAAAAGCTCTGACTCAATGAATGAATTAGTCCCTTGATGGTTTCAAAATTTAAATAGAATATATAGGTGTGTAAAATTGCATAGATCGGTGCCCAGTTGGAAGAAATAAGCTTACAAGGGATATGTCTCGGGACCTTTATCTTGTCCTGGATCCTTCTTGTTACTGCTCTGCTTTGTTTCCTGTCTTCTGTGATATGAGATGCTCTACAGAATCTTCACCACCATGATGAACTAAAACCTCTGAAATCATAAACACAATAAATGTGTCCACTTTTGGGGCTGCTCATGTCAGGCATTCTGTCACAGCACACTAGTTCTGTTGCTGTGATAAAGCACCAAGAACAGAGTTATAGAGTTTATTTGGACTTACAGTTCCAGAAGGGTAAGAGTTCATTATGGCAGAGAAGTGTGGCATCAAGTGGCAGTTATGGAACAGGAAGTGGAGAGTTCATCTCCTCAACCACAAGTGCACACACAACCAGGAAGGCAAACTGGAAGTGGTTTGAGGCTTTCACTCTTAAAACTCATCCCTAGTAACATTTCCTCCAGAAATGCTGCACCACCTCAACTTACCCAAATAGCGCCATCAACTGGTAAGCAAGTTTTCAGATGCTCGAGTCTATGTGGGACATTCTCATTCAAACTATTATACACTGACTAGAAATCTAACTAGTATAGCAACACATTACAAGTTTTTGTGGTAGTAAAGGGTGGCATTAATCCATCTGCCTGTTAGTGAATGCCTAAATCTCTATCAATATTAAATTGTTTGTAGAAGCTTTCTTCCACCTTCCAGCATTGTTTTAAAAATCTAAAAATTTGATGTAAATCCAATCTGTGAATACCCCATTCGAAGACAATCAGAGCTGCAAACCCATAACTAACAGGCCAAATAAAGCTTAAAATGTCATGTAGTTTAATTTACTAATTTTAAAACATTTCTGTTTAGTTGAATATTTTTAATTTGAGAGATTTTACAGAAAGCTTCCTGCTTTATAGTGAAAGAAAAATAACACATATAGGAGGATATAATAACACAAGGGTTGATTTTTGTGTGACAGCGACTAGCATTAGCTGAACTGTCCTCTGTAGACAGGGTACTGATACCATTTATTTCAATTACTGCTGTGCTTCACGAGAACACTTGAATTCTCAAGTCTTGTTCTATCCCTTCTTTTATTTCTTCCCTACCCTAACAACTGATTTTTAACCTGATAATTTAGACATATGATAGGCTCATTAGTTGTACTTAATCATTAATTACTTAACTAGAAAAATAGGTTTCTGTGTTTTATCTCCTTAGTTTTATGGTTTCAAAACCAATGCATACATTTGAGAAACTTTCAAGCTTATCCAAATTATATATTGTCTCCTTTCTCCTTGGGATTCCAGTTCACTGAGAATTTGAATATTCTTATATTCTCTCTGATTATAAAAAATTAAGAATAGTTATCAGTTTCTAGGTAGTAAATTATGGGTTGTTTTAATAGCTTTCCTTTTGAAAATGTATTTTCTAACTAACCTTAGTTCAAGTGGTAGTTTTACAGTCTCAAACATTTAATAGAACTTACTAATTTTTGGAACATTTTTGCAATTAGGTCTGTACTACTATTATTAAAAAGAACTTAATGGGGAATTATTTATTGCTTGGTATTTTGAGATGTGCAATTTCCTTTCCTAGCATGCTAAGATCTCTTTATAACACGAGAAGCAATGTGCTAAAATTTATTGATAGAAAATAAAAACAAAGCTGGAATAAAAAGCCAAATAGCCAATATTTAATCCAGATTTCATTTTGTTGGAAAGGCAGAAACATGTAATTCACTTTTGCAGTTCTTGTACTGTTTGAATGAGGATATAATGCTGTTAGAGAGTTACTCGAAACCTTTTTGTGTCATGCACTACATAGGTCAAATGGGGTGATACTGATTTAAATTTAAATCCCAGCATCCATAGATGATCAAGAATAATGAAAAAAACTTTGCTAGAGATAAGTAGGATTTATTCTTTAATTGTGATCCATTTTTGAAGGATATATATATATATATATATATATATATATATATATATATATTATCCCCCTCCTTTTTTTTTAGTTTCTCAAGACAGGGTTTTTCTATGTACCCATTGGTATCTAGTAGGAGCATTGTTGACACATTATAAGCTAGCTCCATTAAACTCTTGTATATGTATATATATGTATATGTATATGATGTATGTGTATATGATGTATGTGTATATGTATATGTATATGTAATTTTAGGAAGCTTCTGTAGTTGTGGTTCCATATGACTTTTTCAAACATCCTTTAGCGCTAGTTTATTGCTCCTCCTACCCTGTTCTCCCACCCCCACCCCATTTAACCTTCCTATTCCATTGATCCCCTTTTCCCCTTTATATCACTGAATTATATTTCCTGTCCCCTGAAATCCCACCTCCATGGCCCCTAATATTCCAAAATAAAACACACCCACATCTTAAGATTCAAAGCTAGCATCCACAAATGAGAAAAACTGTGTGATATTTGTCTTTCTGGGTCTGCATTACCTCATTCGGAATGATTTTTTCTAACTCTTTTTATTTGACAATTCCATTTTTCTTAACTGCTGAATGATATTCCATTGTGCAAATGTATCTTATTTTCATTTTCCATTAATCAATTTATGGACATCAAGGATGTTTCCATTTCCCAGCAATTGTAAATAGAGCACAAATAAACATGGCAGAGCAAGTATTTCTAGTAGAATATAGAGTCCTTTGGGTCTATATCAAAGATTGGTATAGGTGGATCTTGTGGTAATACTATCTTCATTTTTTTTTGATGACCCTCTACACTGATTTCCACAGTGGCTGCACCAGTTTGCACCACCAGCAGTGAATAAATGTTCTCCTTTCCTCTCATCATCATTTGGGGTGTGTGCATCTCTCTCTCTCTCTCTCTCTCTCTCTCTCTCTCTCTCTCTCTCTCTCTCTCTCTCTCTCCAGCTCTCGCTCTCATTCTGGTAGGGATGAGATCTCAGAGTCTTAGTTTTAATTTGCATTTCACTGATGGCTAAGGATGATGACCACTTTTTAAATGTTCATTAGCCATTTCTATTTATTCTTTTGAGAACTTTCTTTCTTTCTTTCTTTTTTTTTTTTTTTTGTTTTTTCGAGACAGTGTTTCTCTGTGTAGCTTTGCGCCTTTCCTGGAGCTCACTTGGTAGCCCAGGCTGGCCTCGAACTCACAGAGATCCGCCTGCCTCTGCCTCCCAAGTGCTAGGATTAAAGGCGTGCGCCACCACGCCCGGCGAGAACTTTCTTTCTTAACCTAAAGAAATTTTCACAGTTTTTTTCTTCTACCATATTACAACTTGTTGGACATAGAAAATTAAGCTCAAGTTAAAAAGAAAACTGAAAACCTTGTGAAACATACACAGTAGGATCTAATTGGTGATACATTGCTGTCAGTTATATAATTTAAGTCAAATATTTCCCAATGCTATATTCAGAAGAGCAATACATTATTGGTGTTTTAGATAAGGAGGCAATAGGGCAACAGCTGACTTAGAGTTCATTTTTGGTGCTTAAACATTGAGAATAAGTGCAGGTTCAGACTAGTGGTTGCTTGCTTATTAAGCATGGCTGCTTGCAGTTTTCTTCTTGGAGGTAGGCATTTTTGCTGTCACCGTTGCCCTATATGTGGTGAAGGAATGGATTTCCCTTTCCTTGAAAGCATTGCTAGGTACACATAGCAAACTGGGCAGCAAGTGGTTTGGTGGTAACTGCTTCAGGTTGTAGCTTTCAATTTTCCTAGTTTTTGTTGTAAATTTCATTACATCCATGAAAAAGGCATGCAGGAAGGTTGGTGATGAGCTTGCCTGCCTTCAGTCCCCACTCTTGCCACTATAGGTTTTATTTTTCAGTGTTTGAAAGTTCAGAAGTCTCAAAGGGTGAATCTATTTAGGAATTACTATATTTTTGTATTTTGAGAGGATAGACAATATGGGCAGGTTGTGCGAGTATTTAAGAAGCTGGAGTGTGTGTGTGTGTGTGTGTGTGTGTGTGTGTGTGTCTGTCTGTCTGTGTATCTGTCTGTTTATCCATCTCTGTGTGAGAGTATTTGAAGAGGAACCCACAACCTCCTGTAGAACTATTACTTGTGATCTTCTGGCTGACTTTTCAGGGGATTTTTCTGTTCTAGAAATAATCACATAGCAAGTGGACATAGTTCAAACATTTAATTCTGTCTCTATTTTTTAGATTCTAGATATTTTGTAGGAGATTAAGATTATTCTCAGAGACTATTAAGGTTTTTTCAGCATTATGTATTTTTAAAATTAGGTTGGTGAGGCAAAGATGTGTTGTGTTCTTTTAGCAGACAGAATAAATAGGAAGATAAATCTGGGAAGGAGAAGATCAAGGAAGAGCAAAAAAGGAGGGGGACATCAGGGGCCAGCCACCCAGCTACACAGCAAGCCACAGTGTAAGAGGTAAAGAAAGATATATAGAAATAGAGAAAGATAAAAGCCCAGAGGCAAAAGGTAGATGGGATAATTAGTTAAGAAAAGCTGGCTAGAAACAAGCCAAGCTAAGGCTGGGCATTTATAAGTAATAATAATACTCTGTATGTTTTATTTGGGAGCTAGGTGGTGGGCCCCCAAAAGAGCCAAAGAGTGAAAAAACAACTGATAACAACTATGTGGACCATAACTTCCTTTGAGAGCTCAGTGGAATGCACATTTCACAACAGACTAACATTCTTTTGATATTGAGTTTAAGTGTCAAAGAAAAAAGTACCTCTCTGTTAGAGAACACACTTTATTTTGTGTGTTAATTTTGCACAGAAATTGAGAAGGAAAATATTTCCCAAGTTATAGGCAGAAGCAGTCCTCTGCCACATTGAGCTATGTTTCCTCAGACGCATTAGCAGGTGCCACTCAGAATGGAGGAGAACATGGATGAAAACTCATGTCCATGATCTGCATGGCTGTTGATTGTCTCTAAGTCACATTGACCCTATGTCTGGCTTCTTGGCAGCCATGGATTCTTCCATCCATTCTGCAGGCTCCTGTGTGCCAGTTGAGAATGCACTGTTTTTCTTTGTCCCATACATGGTCTCTGGGAGCACACTGCTCTCACAGACCCTTTTTCTGCATATACCTTCTTCCCATCTGTCTACAACTGTCCTCTTTTGATGTAGTTCCTCAGCTTGGTTTCATTCTGAAGACTCCATCTTCCTGGAGTTCTTTTGGGAGAAGGAAATGTGTCTCTCTTCCTACTGGACCCCCAAAGCACAGTAGGGAGGAGGTGTGTTTCTGGTACCCATTCTCCTATCCCAGACTATATAAGGATATGTGGGAGAATATGGCAGGAATCCTCATACCTAACTTCTTTTTCTTTTGTAGATTCAGCCTAGGAGTAATTTCAAGTGCCTTTTGTTTTAGTTGAATATTGATTTTGCTTCTTGTCCTGTATCTCCTCTTTTTCGTTGCTTACAGTGGAAGAAAAAGCTCTATGACTTGAACTACTGTCTGGTTTATAATAAAAATGAGAAAGCTTCAGAAATTCTGGAAATCCATTACCCCCTCCCTAAACTTTATGGTTCTAATAGTTTAAGCCCATTATCTTCATGAATGCTTGTCTTTTTATTGCTTAATATTCTTTATTCTGAAAGTCAGGACTGAACAATTACTCCCTGGTTTATGAGTTGGTTCTTCCATCCCTCACTTGCTTTAATGCCAATAGCAGAAGATTATGGGACAATGAGACTGACCTAGGTTGGAAATACGTCAACCAGCATTTAAAATGTTAGTTCATTCTGTTAATATTGCCTGTCAAAACCCATTGTATTGACACTGTCAAAAGTTAATATTTGTGTGCCAATTTGTAATCCATTATCTGGAGAAATAATTTCACAACTTTTTAGAGTAGTTTTTAAAACTCCTACTTCTCTGAGAAGATTTTGATTCAGAGGCCAAAAGGGATATCTGAGGGCACACGTGTCAGGAGGTTGTGAGTTTTTGATTCTAACCTGGGATGGAGTGATTCAAGTTCTCTTCACACTTGATGAAAGGTTTGATTTCAATGTCATTGGGTCATTTTATTTTTTCTGCTAGATACTCATCTGTGGCCAATGGACTATTGATTTCCTTATAGGTTTCTAGTCATTTTTTTTTCTATGCTGAAGCATTCTCCTCTAATTTTAGTCTAATGTCAGCTACTTGCTCTAACTCATGGCTTTTTCAGCCTTCAATAAATCTAAGCCTGTGCCCAGCCCCCACCTACTCTAAATCCCCAGCTGGGCTCCTCATCTCTCTGCTCTGTCTTAGTAATGCTTATCTACTCTAATAGGTTATAATCAAAGTCCTTGAATGTTTAACTTAATGAATAGTGGCCATTGCCACTCTACAAAATCCTAAATTCTAGTTTCAGAATATTGAATTTAATAGCTTTACATAGAAATCTTTATTGGTATTTTGAGGCCAGTTGATTTCAGTTTAGCACAAAGTCGAATATTTGAATAAATGGATTTTGCTGCTCTTGGAAACACCAAGGACATATTAGCTCAAAGTAGATGGGAACAAATGGGGAAATTAGAGAACATGTAGTCGCACTGTGAATGAATTCTTTGGCTTTGACTGCCCCTTCTGCTCTGCTGACTCACTGGTTTACCATCTGGTCACTAGGGCAGTGTAAATGTAGGCCTGCTTTGTCACATTTTGCCATATTGTTTTGTTATTTCCATAGCATTCGTTTAAGTATCAAGGTAGAAATTAACAGTTGAAGCATGAAGTCAGGCGATGAATTTGCTTTGAAACCATGGCACATGGTGTATGCTTACAAATACAGAGCTGTTCAGGGGCTTGGAGCCCTGAAAAGGACAAATAATTGAACTTAGTGGAAACTGTAAGAGTTGTGGTAATTTACTCTGCCCATGGCCTTGAGCTATCAGGCCTGATAGAGGTAGTGCTTCTTATCTGCCTACTTATCTGACCACTTAAAAGGGAGGAGAAAGGGGGCAATGCTCTCTTGAGTGGTGAAGATGGAATCAGGTGGTGTGAAGCAGCGTATTATTGGCACCCAGATTTCCAAGGACTCTGCAATTGGATTTGCATTATCCTGTATCAGTGAGTCTGTTTTCCCCACAGAACTCCATAATAAATTTATGTCTATTTCAAATCCCTCATGCTTATAAAACTTAAATAACTCTAATAACTAAGTTGCTGGAATCTTGAGTCTTTTTTCTTACAATAAATCTTATCTTTCTGATAAAACCCACATTGGACTAATTATCAGGCCCATGTCGGACATACAACAAGAACCATTCTATAAATAAATATATATATATATATATATATATATACATATATATATATATATATATATATACCATGAGGGTCTCATTACATATAAGAAAAGATGTCATTATTCCTTAAATATGTGTGTGACCTACGTGTTAGTGCCATGCTTCTCCATATTACTGCTCCCCACTCACAGTCTTATGTTAACTGGGAATATGGAAGGGTCAGGATTTGGAGATACTATTTAAAAGCTGCTAACTCAACCAATTTTTATGGTTTGTGTAATATTGTCAACTAAAAGGTATTAGAAAACAGAGAAAAAAAGTAAAGTGCTTATGTGGTGAAGGCATCTTAAAAGACCATTTAATTACTCTGGGGGTTTCTAATGAGTCCCTGTGCCACAAGGCCATACACTAAGGCCAGCCCTACAGTTGTGACTGAAGATGTCAAATCATAATTATTTCAGTTGACAAAAATAACAAAAAGGGTGTAGGGTGTGAGCAAGAATTCTAACATTACATTAACTGTGCATAACAATATATTAAGTATTCTGTCTGTTTATTCTGATAGCAACAGAGGCAGATGCCTTTAGCAGAAATAATACAGATCAAGAATGGTTCTCATTGTATGTCTGACATGGGCCTGATAATTAGTCCAATGTGGGCTTTATCAGAAAGATAAGATTTTTTTGTAAGAAAAGAGACTCAAGATTCCAGCCACTTACTTATCAGAGTTATTTAAGTTTTATAAGCACGAGGGATTTGAAATAGACATGTATGGGAGAGATACACAGCCATTTAAGGTAGTAGAAATAAACTATTTTGATTCTTTAGGATGCTGGGTTTTTTTTTTTTCCATTCCCCCAGACTATCAGAATGTCTTTCATGCTTCATCTTTTAATCTGAGGAACAAAATTGTTATTTGTTACACACTGTAATCCTGTATGTGTGGCAGGCACTCAATAGCTATTTGCTAAGTTGGGAGATAATGGCAATGTAAATGCAGGGGTCATGTGGTTGTAGTGCTTCCTAGCTTTACATTTGTGTTGACTGCTTGTTGACTGGCTATGTTCTGGACAAAAGCTGATTGAGGGGATAATGCTTTGGGAATTGATTTTAAGATCTGGTGTTTCAAACTGGTAATTGCGGAAAGGATGTATTTGCTAGTAAAAAAAAAATGCAGGTTGTAGTCACTTAAACAATTTCCGCAATTAACCTTTTTGCTTGCTTTTCATCTCCTGTTTTCTAAATTTTTTTTTTTTTCAAAGCTTTCTGTTTCCAAGTGGTCCTGTTTAGATAATGCCATCATTCACTAGATACTGTCAGGGGTTGCAATAACCTGTGTTTGAAGCCATTTATATAGAAATTAGAAGAACTTGAACACATTTTTTTTTTTTTTCTTTTAAGAAGTAAAAGAAATTGAATTTTGGTTTGATCCAGCTGCTTTCTTTTTTCTTTTCTTTTTTTCTTTTTTGTGCCGTCACTTGATTGAAGTATGATTTGGGTAGACAAGGCTCTTGGCACCAGTTCCCTATTTTTAGCATTGAAGTCACCTGATGAAGAGGAGGGTTGTAGATTCAGGAATATCAGCTGCTTTGCAGATAGACACTCTGTTGTGACAGTGAGCAGATTATTTCAAGCAACAGGCACTGCATTAGGCAGGTTTCCTGAGCAGAACAGAATTGACAGAATGGATGCATATATTATTAAAGGGGACTTACTAGATCTGCTTTGATGATGGGGTTGGGTAGCCCAACAGTAGCTGTCTACATGTAGAGGCAGAGAAACCAATAGCTGCTCAATACACGAAGCTGGATCCTTCAGCAGTCCAATTTGACAAGGAAAGCCTGGAAGATCCATGGAGAGTAAATGGTACTGAGCCAACAAAGCTGGAGTCTGATGTCATGGAGGATTTCTGCTATAGCAGGAGATAACACTCTCTTTCGCTCAGAAAGATAGGAAGGCAAGCTACATGCTGGTTATTTTTTCTGTTTTTATCTGGGCTTCCCATTGGAAGGTGATGGCTCATATGGAGAGTGGATCTTTCCTTCTAAGTCATTGTCTCACCATGCCATTCCTCTCTAGAAATATCCCCCAGGCACAGATCCGTTTTTTGTGTTCAAGTCAGTTCTTAACCCAGTCATGGAGACAACCAAGTTCCACCATCACAGACATTGATTTCTAAGACTAGAAAGTCTTCAAAGCTGACTGCATGTGTAGAAAGGAAAGAGACAGTGAGCAAAAGCAAGGTATGGAAAAACAGGCACATGTAGGGAGGGCCACCACAACTTAAAAAATTTGCATCCTATTAATATTTATTGCTAATTAATACAAATTTATTAGTTGTGGTCCATGATTTATTTAACTAATGCAAATATCAAATGGCACTTGGATTAATTATGCTTTTTAAATTTTAAAAATAATTACTTTATTTTCTGGATTATAATGTCATTACATCAGTTATCTCTTCCTTTCCTCCCTCCAAACTCTCCCATGCACTGCCACTTTCCTCTCCTTCAAATTCATTGCTTCTTTTCTTTGTTTTTCTCTTCTGTTTTGGGGATTAATATAATGACATAATTTATCCCTTCTCTTTCCTTCCTCTAAATGCTCTCATATACCCTTCCATGCTCTCTTTTAAATTCATGGCCCCCTTTTTCAGTAATTGTTGTTATATGCATATATATATCCTAAATATAAATTGCTCAGTCTATATAATGTTACTTACATGTATGTTTTCAGGGATGGCCATTTGGTATTGGGTAACCAATTGGTTGTGATCTTTCCTAGGGAAGACTGTATCTCCCACTCATTGTATCTTGGCTGCCTGTAGTTCTTTGCAGAGAGGCCTCATGTTTTCCCCGTTCACTTTGGCATGTCATTGTTGTCCTTGTTTAGCTCATGTTTAGGTAGTAATGTTGGTGATAGTTTATGGGTGTAGATTCTGACATGGCTTATAGACACAATCTCACAGCAAACCCCTCAATCCTCTGGCTCTTACAATCTTTCTATCCTATTTTATACAGTGATCTCTGAGCCTTACGTGTGGGAGTTGTGTTGTAGACGCATCCACTGGGACTGGGCTCCACAATTCCGCATTTTGATTGGTTGTGTTTTTTTGTAATTGTCTCCTTCTGTTTCAAAGAGAAGTTTTCTTTTCTTTTGTAAAATTTATTTATTTATTTTTATTTACATGCATTGGTGTTTTGCCTGCATGTATGTCTGTGTGAGGGTGTTGGACTCACTGGAACTGGGGTTACAGACAGTTGTGAACTGCTATGTGGGTGCTAGGAATTGAACCCAGGTCTTCTGGAAGAGCAGCCAGTGGACTTAACCACTGAGCCATCTTTCTAGACCCTGAGAAGTTTTCTTAATGAAGGCTGAGGACTATACTTCTCTGTGGGTATAATGATAAATACTTAAAATGTGGTAAGAGATTATTCTGGTTAATAAAGTGATGACTATAGGTTCTCCTACAAGATTCATGACTTTACTAGCCCTGGGTAGTTGGCTAGGTTTCCAGTACCAGGTATGATTTACCTCCTGTTGAGCAGGTCTTAGTTCCAATTAGAGAGATTATTAGCAAGTGAATGTGTGTCACTATTGAACTTTAAGGTTATTGTGCCATGCTGGTCATTGTTATGGTTCACAGGTGTTGTAGCTGGGTAGGATTGTTGGTTGCTTCCCTCCTTTGGAAGCTTGAATAGAGTTTTCATCTACCATGTAAGCTAGCCTTCAGGGAGGAGGCTTTCAGATCAGATCCAGGATGAACTACCACAACTCTGTGAAGCACAGGAGGAGTAGAAATTAGGAGTGCTACCTTCTTGTTAGTGAAAGCAAAGTGCTCAGAGGTAAAGTAACTATCCTAAATTCCATCTCTTGGTAATAGAACCAGAATTGAACCCAGGGAGTGGTTCTCATTCTTTGGTTGGAAGCAGCTCATACAGTAAAGGGATCCAGTTCAGCTCATGCAAGTTCTTTGGACCTTGTCATTGGCTTTCTCTAAACATCTGGGTTAGATTGGCAGAGGTTAAATTCTCTGGCCATAAAAAGTATGTGACTCCCAGATATATCTTTGATATATGATATATCTTTGTTGTCTATGAGCCTACAGTGTGGCAAATGAAGTCAGATTCATCACCTTCCTGGCTCTCAACCCTATACTCTTAAGATTTGGTCCTGGTTTCAATTTGCACTTCTCTGAGACTGGATTCTGATTCTGATGCTCACATCTGCACCATCACTTTTCTTTTCCTTTTCTTTAACTGAAATTCTTGTTTCCACTTTCCTCCCATCACTGTGTTTATTCTACCCATAGAGTGCTAGAACTCTTTGTGCTAGACTGTGATACTCTCTGATATCTCCAGATTGCCTGTGCTGTTCTGCATCTCTAATTGAGGCTATCTTCTTTGCTTTCCTGTCAAGTTCTCTAAATATTAGAGTGTTTTTTTCTCTCATACAAGATATGTAACACATGTTAATTCCATGCTTACTTCCCTTCTAGTAGAACAATCAGACACTGTTTATATTATTTTAAATCCAACATATACAGTATTAAGTTTCATTGTGCAATTTTTTTGAACAAAATTTGTTTCTGGTGATTCTCCTCTCTCTCTTCTCCCTCATCCCACTTAACTTGACTTGTATTCTTTAACTTTTATCTTGTGTTGTATTTGTTCTCATGACCTATGCTCCGACATGCCTTCATTCCATTTCTTGAATGTCAGTGTTTTCTGCCACTGGACCATTAATCACACAAACCCTTACTTAATCTATTTACTTTATTTTTTTTTTAAGTAAAAGCTCATGGTCTTATTTTCTTCATATCAAAATTGGCTTAGAATGGGATCTGGCCCTTTCTCCTCTTATTGCTTCCAAGTTCACAATGCTTGAATCTCTTACTAGCCAGCATCCTCTTAGATCTGCAGTTGGGCTCAGCACACTCAAATCTCAGCACAACCTTCTTTGTAGTTTTAACCTTTTTGGGGAAAATAGGCTTCGTCTGCCCACCACAGACACTCTGTTTCCTGTTATCACGCCGCTTTCCCTGGTCATACCAAGAATCCTTGCCCTTCTTGTACTGTGTCAAGTTTGTGAGGTTGGTACTTGCCACATTTCTAGCAGAATGTCCCTCAGGTGTTAGGAACATTCACTATGTTGGTGAGAGTGCTATCAGCACAGAAGGTGATCTGTTTACTTTTATTTTCACTTTTCTGTCTCAGATCTCAGCTCATGGGAGCCTTCTCTAAACCCCTCAGTCCATATCAGCCACTCAACTAACCTTGCGAATAATTCCCAATCTCTATTTCTATTGCTATTGACTTAAATTTTTTTGTATGATCCTGTGATTCAATTTGCTTCCCCCTATTGGTGTTGGTTTTACCCAGGCAGGACTTTGTCTAATTTCTGTTGTTTGTGGTTTATGTCTGGAGCTTGGCACATAATCTTTCAGTGAATAAATGGGTGGGCATATGAAGCAATACAGAGTGAAAGTCAGAGCTGGGAGTATATTAGAGCCCTGTTGGTTGGTGCCAGCTTGGAAACACAGGTGCATGTTAACTTTAGTTAATGAATGTCCCTCACCTACCTTGGAAAGCCATCTGCTTTTGGGACCCTGATTTTGGAGCATCAAATGTAGAGCAGCCAGAGAGGAAGGGGTTGCTTCACCCACAAGACTATCATTTGTCCTGTCAACCAGGGATTCAAGTTTTAATCTTGACTTGTTACCAGAGGCCAAACAATGTCTTGTTCATAGAATGAAAAATCATATTATTACAAATACACATTTAGAACTTCTGTGGTTTAGTATGCATATCCTTGTTTGCTCTTCATAATGACTGTGGTGGAGTCAGAGGTTGTATCATAAACGGATGAGGTATCTGTGTCATATAGTCTATACAATTTACCCAAGTCATGTTCTGAATAGGTAGTTGTATAGGGACTTAATTTGGGGCTTCCATCTTTGATCCAAGATCTATCTCGCCAACACAAAGTGTCCATATTATTTGGGAACAAAGGGTCCACAGTGGGGGTAAATGACAGACACTGGTATAGGCTGTATATAATAGATTATGGCAGACTTTGAGAAGGTGAGGAGTCTAGTCTACATTGAGGGATTATATTACACAGTGATTACACCCTTTCCTAGTTACTGAATCCATTTCTTTCTTATACCATTGCTGTGTAGTTCTTAACTCCCAAATCTCTCTTCTAATCATTAAATTCTCTCTCTAATAAACCAACCTCTACTAATTACTTTCCACAGATTTCAGCTGCAGGGTTTTATGTGTGCTTTGGGTGCTTAAATCTACTTTGTGATAACAGTGAAACAGGGCATCATTTCATTGTTTTGGTCCAGTGTTTTGAAGAATGCCATCTCTTATTGCAAGTTTCAATTTTATTTCATAGCTCTTTATAAAGGATCATCTGACAGTTCAAGTCCTTGAGGAAAAATATCTTAATTATTTTCTCATCATAAATGAATCTCATAAAGTATATGGAATAAAATACAAATAGCCTACATCCCATACTCTAGCGATAATATTTAGTATAGCTCGTTGCAGAGAGGTAAAAAAGTACTTAAAACCTTACCAGAAGTAGTTTTATAACATTTTATCATTTAGTTATAATATAGTTAACCAGGTAATACTTTCTTGACAAACCGTTTCTAATATTTCATTATATAATGGTGTTAGATGCACATCCTTGACCAAGTCTCTAATTATTTTCTTTTGATACTTTCAAAGAAGTTCAATGATCAATTTCATAGGTATGAAATTTAAAACAGCATGCTTCAAAAAGTCAAACCTACAGTTGGAAACAAAGTAAAATAATACTAAAGATTCTACATAAATATTACACACTTGTTCTATCTTCACAAAATTATCCAGAAATGCATTATAGATATATGTATAAAAATTCCAATTTATGAAACTTCCAGGAGACAACACAGGAGAAGACCTAGATGGTGGGGCTTTTAACTATACCTCCAAAGACATAGTCTATGAAAGAAATGTTACTATGCACTAAACTGTAGTCTTCAGCTCTGCCATTGACAATGCAATAAAACGAGAATAAAATGTGTTGAAGATATTTGCACATGACATCTCTTGATAGAGGTCTCTTATCTGAAAGGATAAGAGATTCACTTTTTTTGTTGTTCTGTTGTTTTTGTCTCACTATGTAGCCCTGGATGGCCTGGAACACTCTATGTAGACAAGGCTGGCATGTGCCATCATGCCCAGCTAAAAGTATAAGGAATTCAAAAACTTCACTTATAGGACAAGGAACAATGCCATTAAAAATGGGAAGAAACTGGATAGAGGACCCCAGATTTACAGAAGGAAAACAAGAACATGATAAGATTCTCAGCTTATAACAGCAATGTCATAGCACATCTACTGAGATGGCAGCTGGTGAAAATATAAAACACTGGCAGCATCAAATGCTGTGAGGAGGTGGAGGACGGTTGTCCTTCACTGGTAGTGCAAGTGCAAAGCACTGGTGGAAATACAGCCACTTGGGAGGACAGTGTGGCAGTTGCCTACAAAATAAACTTTTATTGTGTGATCTAGTAACCTCATTTGTTGGCATTTACCACCAAAAGTTGATAACCCAAGTCCCCCCAAACCACCACATAGGAATTTATAGCCACCCGTTTAAAAGCTTGTAAACAATTAAACTGCTTCTTAGTAGTTAAGAGGATAAATTGCAATATATCCATATGATGAGTGATTTTTGGCTTTATGTAGACATGGGCTGCTATGACATTAAATGATCTGGAGGAGCTGCAGATACATCTTATGAGATGAAAGAAGCCAGTTTGAAAAAGCTACATGCTGTTTGATTTCAACTATATGTCATTCTGGTGAAGGCACAGCTTTGAACATAATGAAAAATATTAGTGATTTCTGGGTTTGAGAAGAGGGTAATAAGATTAAGTAGAACACAGGATTTTCTAGAACAGCCATGTGATTCTGTGTAATGTAATGGTGGGTGCATGCCATTATACAGTTGTCAGAATCCATAGGCTGAACAACACCAAGAGCAAGACCTGATGTTAGCCATGGACATTAGGGTATAATAGTGTATTAGTGTTGGTTCATTGATCGATGCAAATGTACCACTCTTGTGCAGGATGTGGATAGTGGTGGAGACTGTATATATGGGGAGTAGGGAGCATGTGGGAATTCTGATTTTATTTTGCTTTGAACCTAAAATTGCTATAGAAAATAAATAGTCATACACACACACACACACACACACACACACACACACACACACACACACGAGAATACTGTTTTCCTTTCTGTAGACCTGCTCAATAGGAAAAATTATATTTTCTCATTTTAGTTTTTCTGATTGTTATAAGATTTATACTACCTCTATTAATTTTCCAGCTTTGTGAAGTTTTACCAAAGAACAGATGAGGAATCTAGTTCATGTTTTGATCCCTTGCCACTATTTGCTGAATAGATGGCTTTCCTCTTATCTTCATTTGTAGCATTGCAATCTACAGCTGATATCTTAATTTAAATGTGCAGCACACCTTGGGATATTAGTGTATTTGTCTTTTCTTCTGAGTCCTTTTGCTGTTGCTGTGGAAACCATCTTAAAGTTAAGTAGGTATGATGGGAGGGAGGGCATGCAGTAATTAAAAGCAGCACTGGGAAATAAGGGAGGAGATGGTTTACATATTTTAGTGAGGTCACTTAAAAAAGGGATGGGATGCATTGACATAAAAACTATCAGTAAATATTCTTTCTTGTTTCTTGTCTCAGCTTTCCATGGTCATAAGGAAGCACAAGGTCCTCTAAGAATACCAAGAGAAGTTCCAGGATAATCCCCAAAGTATATAAAGCTAACACATTTGATTTTACTGTAGGTCTCTTATATGTAGCACATTACTATAAAACATTTCTCTTAGTTGTTTTTTTGCTACTCACATAATTTCTATAAAGTATTGTAACAGTTAATTGGGCCATTTGCTGATAGATTGTCCCTGAGGGCTTTCTTGTTGAGTATGGATGTCCTTTTTCCTGGCTTATTCTCTGTTTCTGATCTCAACTTGGATACATGGATGACTCACACCTGTAGGTCTAAGCTGGCCTATTAAGCACTCTCCTGAACTGGTGCTTCAAACTTAGGAAACTCAAACCTGACTTACAATTTCTTAAACTTCAAGATTAAAGTGAATAGCCCTAGTATCAAATAATTGTCCAAGCAAGAAAATTGAATGTCAGCCTTGAATCTTTTCTTTCCTTTGTCCTATCATAATTAGTCTTCAAGTCCTACTGATGCTCCTTAATATATTTTTGACAGTTTCATATCCTTTCTTCTATCTATATTGCTGCTACCCTTACTGAAATATCCATTGTTTCCCAGTGGATCACTGCAGCCACTGTCCATCTTGTTTCTATGCTTTCCATGTTACTGTTTTCAAAGCCATTCACTGAACTGCAACCAGTGTTCGTTTTAAGAAATTAATCTGATCAATGCTATTCTGACATTTAATTCAATCTATCTATCTATCTATCTATCTATCTATCTATCTATCTATCTATCTAACATCTATCTATCTATCTACACAAACATATATACACATATATACACACATTGTTGATGTGTTTATTGATGTTAGTAGCCTTATCTCTTGCTACCAAAATTTATTTTCCTTGATTATATTATGCTCTCTTGCTTATGAAATGTCACATAGGCTATATGTTTTGCCCAGAAGATTCCCTTTACAGTTCCTTAAATGAGAAGTAATTCTCACTTTTTGCAACTCAGCTTGAACTGGGTGCCTTTCCTTGATCCTAAAAGTTTGGAAGAGGCACCATTCTTAGATGTTGCCAGGAAAACTTTTAATCCTCCCACTAGAGTGTATTTCATTCTGTGAAATAATTCTTATTTTCATAATTGATTTATGAGGCTGTGAGTTCTGTCTGTATCAGTGAATATACCCAAGCAGATACAAACACGTTGCATGAATGAATATGTGAGTGGCATGAAAAATGAAAAGACTCCACCCAACACTTATGTAGAGAGTTTTTGTGGGAGGTAAAAAGAAAAAGCAGGAGCCATAAAGAAAACATTTATTACCCGAAATAAATTTCCAATTACTACTTGTATTTAGAGGTAAAAAGACACAATAATTTACATTCCCTTCGACTTCCACATATAGGCTTCTTGATGTAAATTTACTTCTATAAAATGGAAAAATTTATCGATAAAAGCAATACATGTATTCAACCTGTGACTATAAATAGGATGAGCAAAGGGGCAGAAAGGCTAAGCAATCTATTCTGGAAATAGTTAGGACTAGCCTCAAGCTCCCTTGCCTCCCACTTGCTTTGGAAGTATTAAACATCCATATTGCATGTTATGAGCAAGCCCACCTGAGTTCCCAGTTTAGGCTCATGTTCTTTCAGGACTGGAAGGTAACACTTAGTGCATGTAGGACATCAACAAATAACAAAGGATTAGTTACTTACAAGGCAGACATGGGAGACTCTAAAAAGGGCTGTGGTATCTGTAGGCACAACTGAACATTATTGCTTTAGTCAATAAAAACTTAAGAAGGGAAGAGTAGTGCCCTGTTTTTAAGCATGTATCTCCCCCCCTCAGGCATGTTTAGTATTTGTTTTATTTCATGTCCTTACACAAACTCAGAGACTCCCCTGAGAAATAGCAGCATTTCACATCTATTCTTCTGTGTCTATACAGTCTTTCATGACTTAAACATTTTGAAACCGTGGTGTGGTATTTTAAAGTCTTGCCAAATTGAAGGCTTTAAACAATTCAAATTGGTTGTGTGTTTTGTTAGGAGAACAGGGCAGCCTTGAGTGGCTGATTTAAAAAAAGCATATAAACCAAAATAGCTTGGTGCTTTTTTCCTAAGAGTTCTGTCATTGTTGACTGAAATCATCCAGATTGAGTTCTTCACCAAATAAAAACAAAGCCCATGAAAATTTTTATATTACAAAATGGAAATGACTTTAAAAAACCAAGAAAATTGCCCATTGTACTTCAAAACTTCCTATAAGAAATTTTATTATCACAACTTACGCCTTATTTTTTGGTGAGTAGTAAAAGTTGGAGTAGATGGTTTTTGAAACACATCAGCTCACAGCAGTGTTATCAGCAGTAATGACACCCCATGATGCCATTTGTGGACCTCAGCATATGCTTTGGCTAAGCTCCTGTAGAAGATGTAGAGCTTGCCTATAACTACAAAGGGCATGCTGGCAGTAATCTGAGGCTGAGACTCCTAACCTAAACCGTTTGTTTGGAATTAGTATTGAAAACCTGGCTTACGAGCAGTTAAAGATACTTACATTACTCTAAACCACAAGATTTTGTTAGCTGTCGCTGTATGTCTGAGGGATCTAAATTTAAGAGTCTGGGACTCCTGGTGATACAAGACTTATGTTTGTAGCAGGAATCTTAAAAGTTCTTAATAATAAAATCAAACCTGAGGCCAGTTATTGGGGTGAACCCTGGAAGATCAGAGAGACAGAACAAGCCACAGCTATCTCACCTTGCCAGTTCCTCAGCTGGTCCTGTTTCCTCAGACTGGAAGCCTCTGAGTCCTCATCCAGAATGAATCTCAGCTGAACTGTGTTGCTCCAAAGCCTGAAAGCTTAACCAGCCAAATGCTGGTAGTTTCTGGTCCTCACGCCTTATATATCTTTCTGCTTTCTACCACCACTCTCTGGGATTAAAGGCTGGCTTTCTGGGATTAAAGGCGTGTATCACCATGCTTGGCTTTTTCCAATGTGGCCTTGAACTCACAGAGATCCAGAGGGATTTCTATCTCTGGAATGCTAGGATTAAAGGTGTGTGCTATCACTGCCTAACTAGTGGCTTTTCTGTTCTCTGACCCCAGATAAGTTTATTAAGGTACACGATATTTTGGGGAACACAATATCACCACATACATTTTCCCTCTTTCTTTGAATGGTGGAGAGGAAAAACAATAACCCAAGTAATGTATTTCAGACTGGCCTTGTTGTTTATTTCTGCTCTTTTGGGGGGCCCTCTACCCAGCTCCCAAATAAATCACACACATGGAGGCTTATTCTTAATTATGAATGCCTCACCTTAGCTTGGCTGTTTCTTGCCAGCTTTTCTTAACCTTAAATGATCCCATCTATCTTTTGCCTCTGGGCCTTTCCTGTTCACTTACTTCTATAAATCTTACTCTTACTCTGTTGCTTGCTGTGTAGCTGGGTGGCTGGCCCTCGGAGTCCACCTCCTTCTCTGGCTACTCCTTCCTTCTTTCAAACTTTTCCTCCATCTCTTTTCTTCCTTCTCACCCAGATTTCTCCTTCTATATATTCGCTCTGCCTGCCAGCCCTGCCTTTCCCTCTCTCCTGCCTCGCTATTGACCACTCAGTTCTTTATTAGACCATCAGGTGTTTTAGACAGCCAAAGTAACACAAGTTCACAGAGTTAAACAAATGCAACATAAACAAAAGTAACACACCTTAAAATAATAATCTACAACATGGCCTTGCAGGAATCTGTGCAGCAACCAACTGTTTAGGCTTTCCCATTTTGAATACAGACAAACAACCATGTTAGAATCCCCTTCTTTCTAATGTACAATGGCTTAGGGTATCTAAGATTGTATGAGTGTGTTAGATATTATAGTTCTTGCCTTATGGGATCATCTATGCTTTGGCTTGTCTTCTTTATAATATCATATGACCTGGATAGGTTTAAATGATAACCAAACAAATGCAGGTAAAGCCCTGTTGTGTATAACTTTCTTTGTCTTTTGGTTTTAAGAAACTACCAGTTCTCCTAAACAGTACCCTGATTTCCTTTGAGAGACCACCCTTCACTATGTTGGTAGGGTAAACTTTCAAGAGCCTGTCTTCCTCTATGGAATTAGAAGAATACTTTCAGCTTCCTTCTCCCAGAAGACTGATGTGTGACAAACCCTGGGAGTTCTATCGTGAATCTTTAGTGAGTGATTTAAGGATACAAAAAGTATTCTTGGATATCATCCATTATGAATAACAGATGTAGTGGCATATTGGTCAGACTGCCCTGGCACCAATGTGTTTGATGTTTTTCTCATTTCTTGGCCTCTGGCAGTTCCTGGGTTGCTCTGTGGTACTAAGTCTGTTCTTCCAGGCTTCTGTTGGTCCTATGAGGCTGTCTACATTTGCTTTTTATTAAGTGAACATTAATGTTATTTTTTACAACCAAGACCTTTGATGAATGTATCTCAGTCTGGCTGCTTCAAATGGACTCCACTTTTATTTATCAAGTATTCTGGGAAGAATATACATGAGATACTCTCACGCATTAGTTACTTCTGATTATTAAATTGATTCAAAAACCGTTGTACAGTTTGCTACTTGACAGATTAAGAAATGTGTATTTTCCCCAGACTTAATATACCAAGCAACAAATTCCTCTATAATGAGCACAGTGTAGGAGTTAATATATTCTTTATGCCTGTGACACAAATGCACATGATTTTTATTCCCATCCCAATTTTTGCTTGCCATTGCCAAGATTCTCTCTTGCTTAGAGAATACCAAACAGTTGTTAACACATCCTTAGGTAAATACAGCAATTTTCCAACAAGGGATATAAGTTGTCAAGGTATGTTGGTTTCTTAGAAGGCTGTTTTCTTTGTCCTAGGCTGCTCAAGAGGACATCTTTGGCTTTGCACCCACAAGCAGGAAGAGGTACAAGACTGCTGGCAATGGTCGAGAGACAGCCGGAACTGACCTACTCTGGTGATGGGATGGCCAAACACCCTAATAGTCGTGCTAGAAACCCCATTCAATGACTGAGGGGTCTGGATGCAGAGATCCATGGCTAGGCCCTAGGTGGAGCTCCAGGAGTCTAATTAGTGAGAAAGAGGAGGGTTTATATGAGCAAGAATTGTTGAAACCAAGGTTGGATAAAGCACAGGGACAAATAGCCAAACAAATGGAAACACATGAACTATGAATCAAAGGCTGAGGAGCCCCCAACTGGATCAGGCCCTCTGAATAGGTGAGACAGTTGATTGGCTTGATCTGTTTGGGAGGCATCTAGGCAGTGGTACCGGGTCCTGTGCTCATTGCATGAGTTGGCTGTTTGAAACCTGGGGCTTATGCAGGGACACTTGGCTCAGTCTGGGAGGAGGGGACTGGACCTGCCTGGACTGAGTCTACCAGGTTGATCTCAGTCCTCAGGGGAGGCTTTGCCGTGGAGGAGGTGGGAATGGGGGATTGGCTGGGGGGAAGGGGAGGGGGGCAGGAGGGGGGAGAACAAGGGAATCCATGGCTGATATGTAGAACTGAATGGTATTGTAAAATAAAATAAAAGAAACAAATTAAAAAACAAAAACAAACAAACAAACAAACAAACAAAAACAAAAACAAAACAAACAAAAAAAGAATGACAAATACCTAGTACCTGGTCTTCAGAATCACCTTCAAGATTTATTTATTTCAGATTAGATTGTTACTTGGTTTGGGTAACAGCAAGCTATGGAGCTAGAAACTGAAATAAATAGTATGATTTCTGTTTAAAGTGTGGGATTGTTTGAGAAAAGTTCTTTGCATCATCTTTCAGTGATAGTAATCACTTTTCTAGTCATTGAATACGGGCTGGAAAAGCCTTCTGTGCATAGTTACCTTTGTGACAGTAAGGAGACTGAAGTCTGTAAGAGTTGTGTAACCTGGCTGAGATGACAGAGTTGGTTATATCCCAATTCTTTCTTACTTTCTTACAATAAATGTAATCCCATATCACAAAACTGGTTGTAACTAGCCCTTACCAGACCAGCTCTCTAGTTGGTTCCTAGATGGAAAACTTCATATTTCTGTTATTCTTGTACATGGGGAATTATTTGCTTGCCTCTGGACATGGACAGTTAGTTTTGATAATATTCTTATCCATTGGAGAATTTTCTTTTGTGGACATGGGTTATTAAGCACTATAATTCAGATATAATTTCTTAACATGACTGACTTTCATGGAATTGCAGTAAGCTAACTTTTGGGTTAAACAACAACAACAACAAGTAGTCTTTAACTGTTGTTCCTGACACAAAGTTCCTAAAACCCTTGGGATCATCAAATGATAAATGCATCATTTTCTTGTTGCTAGTGAGATAGATATTGGTTGGCAGTCCCTAGATAACTTTAGGATGGTAGGGTAGCATCCAAAAGGTCCCCCAACCTCTGAGGAGCGGAAGAAGGACAGAAGGTCGATATACTCATCAATGGCTTATAATTCAAACAATCATTATCTCGGCAATGAAATCAATATAAATTCCCAAATGATGGCAATAAAAGAGCTTCTAGGTCAGGAAATGGAAAGAGCTGCTGGGAGGATAGAGTAACAAGGATGGCATGGAAGTTCCACACACCCTTCTTCCTCCTTGATCCCATGCCATCTCTTCCACTTGGTTGTGCCTGAGTTATAGCCTTTATATCTTCACCCCTTAGTTTCACCAGTAAATGCATTTCCTGGGGTCTGTGACCCCCCCTCTTTTTTTCTTTAAATCAAATCTCTTTAATGGAAAGGAGGTAGAGATACAGGTTCCTTCTCCTTCTCCTTTGTAGGTGCTGTAGTTTGGATCTGTAATATCCTCCAAAGTCACTGCGTTAAAAGGTCCCAGCTTAATGATATTGGGAAGTGGCTACACTGTGAGTTGGAGCTTAGTGAGAGGTCTTCCAGTCACAATGGCTATGCTCTTGGAGGGGATTGTGGTACTTCTTTCTTCTTTAACATAGCCCCGAGGTGAACAGACTCCCTTCAAGAGCTCCTGCCGTATTATGCAGCCCCAGGCCCAATGCAGCAGATGGCTGTGTCTCAAATGTGATCCAAAATAAGACTCTCCTCTGGTGACTTGACTCTATCAGGTATCCCACTAAGGTAACAGCAAGCTGGTGGAGAGTCAAATCGGATGAAGGTGTGAGTCAGCTCAAAGCCAGTAGGAATAACTGACATCTCAAGTGATGACATGCTCATGGAAATAAATCCTGAAAGCTGTGGAATGTGAAACTAAACTAAATTGAATTATGGGCTGTCCTCTTGGCTTCTGGAAAGTTGGAGAACTGATTGGATGGAGGAAATGCCCTTGCATGTTTAGTTGTCCTAGTGTTATGAATAGAAACACAAGTTGTGCCACACTTGTCACAATCTAGGGAAGTTTTCAATGAAGAAGTCTCACTGTATATCCTTATGAAATTAAATTTGTTTGAATGTAGTTAATAATCCTTCATCTGACTTTCATTTAAAACCCTGAGTTTTAGACATTCCACTTTCTTAGAGCAAATTATACACGATAATATGGCCAATAATAGGTGAAATTTATTAAACGTTCATGACATGTCAGGTACTGTGCCAAGGGCCAAATGCCATGTACAGATTATTTCATACAGTCTCCACAGCAGCATCATAGGAAGGTAATTTCAAGATGGGGGATTATGGCTCAGAGGGGTTAAATGTTTTGCATTGTTAACTTACCCAGTTAGTAGGGAGTGGGGCCCAAACTCTCAGGGCAAATGATCTTTGTGGATATTTATTGAAAGAGTGAAATGACAGAGGTTCACTAAAGGATTTCAAAGGAAGAAAATGTATTCAGACAGATCTTGCTAGGATTTTATGGAGGACAATGGGCTGGGTAGGTAGCACATCCCTGTGATAATCGGGAAAGAGTTCAGGAGGGAATTGGGTTTCTTTCAAGCCATAACTTTTCATCAGCTGAAGAAATTGGCCACACGGTATGTTTGTTTTACATTTTGCTTATCTCACCCTTCTGTCCTTTCCTTGTTTTGTTTCACTTGAAGTTTGCATTCCTGTGGGCTGGTTGTTGTCCTATTCTGAATTGCTCTGTGTAGTTAGCGCAAGTTCTTGATGATAGAGGTCAGAGAACATAGTGGTCATAAGCACACTTGTTGGCAGCTGGGTTTGAGTATTCTTTCCCACTTTTACTGTTGGCCATCCTAAATCACAGCAATTCACTTTTCAGAACCAAGGTTTCTGTGTTGGTAATTTGGAAACAATGGCAATAACCACCATAGAGATGGATGAGGCGAAAGATATCAGGTCTTCTCTGCTGATAGCTCTAAGAGGTATTGTTTGTCACCAGTGATGCCACTGGTTCTAGCTAAAGTAGTTGACTAATAAAGTTAAACAACAGGCATGTCAGGGTTCCGGGATGTGTAGACCTGGAAGAATGGAGGATAGAAATTGAGTATCCTATACTTAGAAGGAATAATAATTTGAATGTCTCAGTAGTTGCAGTTCCAACCACCCTTAAATTCCCCTGACATCTGAGCTAGTGAAGCAAAGCTGTGTAAAGGCAAGGGGAGGGTGGATCAGAGAACATGACCACTGTTATTATTAAGAGTTGGTGTTAATTGGCCCCATAGGGGCCACTTTTTCATAACTTAGTTATTGGTACAGCAGCATTACTCTGAGTGTCTTTTTCTCTTGCCATCTGCTACCAGAGGGTGTGTACTTTTCTTTAGACTAGAATGAGGGGAAATGTAGTCCCTGAGTCAGTTGACTGCCATAGGAAATGTGTGTAGAAGAAAGGCTGGTAAAGACAAGCAGAGTGGCTGGGTCTGTGGATAGTTGTGTTTTGTGTGAGACCAGGTGTCAAAGAAAATGAATGTTGACTTAAATAGAAATTTTAGTTCAGGTCATAGGATTAAATGTGGATTCTTGTTATAACTGATATATTAAACATGGGTTATAAAGGTCTTTCCATAGCCTGCCTGCATGATCTAGCTCTCTTTTCAACTTCCTCTTCCACCACCCTGGACTCCCAGGTTGCCTCTGTTTTTTCATCCCTGCAGGAAGCCCCTTTCCATGCCAGGGCCTCTGGTTCCTCTCCTGGAACTTTAATTCCAAACTGTCCTCTTGGACACTCCGGCTCATTCTTTTGGCCTCAATCTAATCGTTACTTTCGTTGACGAGGCATTACTCTCAGATACAAATTCAGTTCGTATATTTAACATGATTATCTTCACTAAAATTATGGAAATGAGTCAGGCTATGGACTCAATTGATTCTTGAAACAATGAGCTCAGGGAAGGTGCAGACATGATTGGATCCTGAGACTAGAAAGCAATGGCCTCCTGCATCCTGGCTCTGCTCTGTTCCTCCATCCTCTCAGCTCAGCGACTCTCTATTCTCATTTCTCTCCAGCAGGGAACTGACTTATCTCATGTTGCAGGGAGAAAATGAAGTATGGCTGGAGACCATTTCATCTTTTTCTTTCCTGGCTCGGGTAAGATTGTGCTAGGTTAGGCCATGGAGCCCTGTGTTTGAGGCCATGTTTCCGAAGGGTATGGAGAATGTGGAGCAGGAAGGATGAAGGGGGCTAAGAAGGAGTGTATACAAATGCCCAGAGATCTTCATTTCAGACTCCTTTTAATTGATGTTCCTTTTCTTAACTTGACAGTTGTGATGATTTTTGTATTTCAGCCTGCCAAGAGCTCCTCCATGTTGGAAATCAGTTCTGCAGTGTTCATGGCTGCATTCCCAGTGCCTGTGGGTGCTACATAGTAGGAACTTGGTCATTTACATGTGGACTGAATGGATTAAATAGTCAAGAAAATGAGACTATATGAGCACGAATGAAGTTTAAAAATAGCCATGATGATGATGACAGCCAACTTTATTAGACTCTTCTAAATATTTAAGTGCTATGATTTTAGTTAATTTTCAGGTGTTAATTTTTTGATGTATGCCCACCACAGTGCCTAGCACATATTAGCATTTATTGAGTGCATATTAATCATGCACAAGTAGAAAGTGAGTGGATTCTATATGAGTGTAATGGGATAAAAGCTTCTCCAGGGGCGAAGACTATGATAGAGGGAGATTAGATATCTCCACAAAGTGGAAGAGGGTGGACATGGTGTTCTTACTCTGCTACTCCCCCACCCTGATCTCTCTCATGAGTCATTCATCTCACATACTTCTATATTTTTCTGTAGCTGGAGGGCTTCTCTCCAGGTTCCCAAGCCCCGCAGTCCACAATCCACTTATAAAATAATCACTCAGACGCTTATATCACTTTATAAACTGTATGGCCGTGGCAGGCTTCTTGCTAACTGTTCTTTTATCTTAAATTAACCCATTTCTATAAATCTATACCTTGCCACGTGGCTGGTGGCTTACCAGAGTCTCTACATGCTGCTTCTCCTGGCGGTGGCTGCAGTCTCTCTCCCCCAGCCTTCTGCTTCCCAGAATTCTCCTCTCTCCTTGTCCCACCTACCTCCTGCCTGGTCACTGGCCATCAGTGTTTTATTTACATAGAGCAATATCCACAGCACTTCCCTTTTTCTTTTTTTTTAAAAGGAAGGTTTTAACTTTAACATGGTAAAATTACATATAACAAAACAATTATCGAGCAAGAATTATAGTTACAATATTAAAGAAGATGTCCTATCTATCTTATATTTGTGAGTTTAAGGTTTTATAGCTAACTTATCTTTTATCATAACTGAGGAAATTACGACTATCTAGCCTTCAACCACATCAAAGACCTGAGAAGGAACATAATGGTACCTGAGAAATGGTAGATGGATGCAAGCAACTTTCGGGAATCTTGCAAGAGTAGACAAGAACAGCTGACAGCCTGGACAGTCACCTAATGTTTCTCAGCATTTTGGTGCATTCAAATTGGCTACAGGCCTAGAGTATCTGACAGACCATTTTTAGAAGCAGGAATTTTAAGAGACCATCTTACCCTGTCTTGGCAGAGTACAGTAGTCGCTTTCCTTGTGTCCCGCTTGTCCAGAAAGGACAGCATTGCATTTGTACTGTCAGCCATCAAGGCAAGGGCAATTCTTTGCCCAGTAGGCCATTTTGTGCCAAAAAGACAAACTTCCAAATGGAAATGTCTTAGAAGCCAACATTTCTCTCGGGATCAATTGGTGCAGCCAGGAGCAATTGTGGTCTCACCGTCAACAGAATTCTAAGTTATTTAAATGCCATATTCTCCAGGTCTATGAAGTGTTTGAAGATTACCTATCTATCTGAAATATATCTATGTATACCTAGAAGACTTAACTAACATGGCTACAGATATGATTATCATAGATGACTAATTATTAATCTATTTTTAATTATCCATTACAATTTTAAATGAGTTATATAAACACAATACCTCAAACAAGAATAGAAACAATATATATATATATATATAATATATATATATATAGTATATATACAGTATAACAAAATCAACCTCAAGTCCTGTATCAATGAACCAAAATCTATACCAATGTAAAACATTTTAAGCATAAACTAAAATCTATACCAATGTAAAACATTTTAAACAAGTTGTTCTTTAAAAGTAGGTTCATTAATCTACCTTTTATCTTATCATCTCCATATCCTCCTATATATCATATCCCTTTTCTTTTTCAGAAAGAGATCACATTTATAATTCAACCTGTTTTAAATAAAAAATATTGGTTTTTCTCTGTCCCACACCAGAGGGCTCTTCTGATTTGGGACACAAGAATCCCTTAAACCATTTTTTTTTTTTTAAAGCAATATGTCTGGGTTTTAGAGGGGAGTGAGCCAATTCCACCTCTAAAGCCAGCTTGGTATATTTGGGAATTTGGGCGTAGCATCTCTTACTACTTCCTGCTGGAGGGGGCGCTGTATCTTATGGGGACGCAAAGAAAATTTTAGACCTATGGGGTAGTCCGTGAGGCTGTATTGTGTGAACCAGTTGCCTTGAAACCGATCTGGATGTTGGATCATCTGGGCCATGGTGTCATCGGAGTCCTTTCAGGGGTCTTGGCTGGTTGAAACCTGATGTATCTTAATCTGGAACAAGTCCACAGCCTCTGGCTTTCTGTGAAAACAAAAGCAGAACCTCTTTTCCAAAGTAACATATCCTTATATCCAAATTTTGAAGTCAAGGTACCTTTTAAAATATACATTTTGGCATAACTCAACAGCTTTTGTAATCAAATGTTTTTGTTTAGTTATGAATATCAAAGAGAACATAATCCAGATTCTCTGTGTTGGTAGCCATCTTTATGTGGCTTATGTTTTATATTACCTTGAGCCTTGAGCCTATTGCTTTAAACTGCACCATTGTAAGCCTGAAATGGCGCTGTGGCTGCTGGCTCCGCCCACTTTCAGCTTCCCAACATGGCAGTGGTACGTTTTCCGCCAGCTCTGGGAGTCATCAAGTCTCAGAAATAGTGGGTCTAAGCTTTTATCAAAGCAGCATGTAGCCCAGAAACCTTTTTTTTAAAAAAAATACTAGTAAAGACTAAATCTACTACGCAGCATAATGTGCCTCTGGCAGACTCCTCATTCCCGCCATACTGCCGGTCAAACGCACTCGCCAGGAATCCGCCAGTGTTCAAACCTGCGTTTTGCGGCGTCTAGCTGCTCATATGAGACAAGAAGCAGGAACCTGGTTTTGGCTCTGTTTAGAATTGGTTATTAAATATTCTCAGGTTTAAGGTGGAAACTCGAGCCGTTGGGCGCCATTTGTAGCTGGAGGGCTTCTCTCCAGGTTCCCCAAGCCCCGCAGTCCCACAATCCACTTATAAAATAATCACTCAGACGCTTATATCACTTATAAACTGTATGGCCGTGGGCAGGCTTCTTGCTAACTGTTCTTTTTATCTTAAATTAACCCATTTCTATAAATCTATACCTTGCCACGTGGCTGGTGGCTTACCAGAGTCTCTACATGCTGCTTCTCCTGGCGGTGGCTGCAGTCTCTCTCCCCCAGCCTTCCGCTTCCCAGAATTCTCCTCTCTCCTTGTCCACCTACCTCCTGCCTGGTCATTGGCCATCAGTGTTTTATTTATATAGAACAATATCCACAGCAATTTTCAGCTGTCTGTGATGCATAACTGTATATTAAGTTAAACACAGCATGCTTAGTGTTATCCAATCATGGTTGTTTGACCATTTTCATTTACTCTGTTTTGGTGTTCCTTGTATAGAGTTTTACCAAGTTTTGCATTTTTGAGTATTTGAACTTCAGGAACTTTTCTTAAAGGCAAAGATCCTACTGAGACATATTCGTTCTTTCCTTACCCCTAAGGTTTCAGATCTTAGCCGCTATAATAAAAAGAGCCCCGCTTCCTTGCCCTACCATCTGCGTTTATTTTCTAGCTAGAGAAAGAGCAGATCAGCTGTGGTTTTGGATCCAGTGTTGAACTCATCCTGTGCTGGGGGAGGGGAGTGTGTGGGTGGTCATTCATTCAGTCCAACTGTACAGGAGCCCCTCCTTACAAGTGGCATTCTTACTTTGCTGGTCGTCAAATATTTTAAGTAGCATTCCGAGAAATGATGTATCCTGGTTAACTAGATTTGGGTTGCATTTTATTCTGTGAATCTAGAGTAGGGATAATGGTGACTGTGGTATTGTTTTCTGTAAAGGGAAAATAGACTAGGGAGTGGAAAATTATTGCAGTCAAAAATATGCCTTAAACGTTAAGTAGTCGAATTCAATATAACACAGTGTCTGGTTACAGAGCTTGTAGCTAGGTGGCAGGTAGCTGTGCATTCATTCCACAGCCACTTGTTAGGGGATGTTAGAGCACATCCTCCTCCTTCCCAGGTCTTTTCCTAACTAGTACCAGTACTACCTGCTTTGTTTTCAGGTGGAAAATATCATTTTCCTCAGTCTAGAGGCACCAGGCCACTTAGGCTCTGCTCACAGGCACCATGACCAACTTTTCTCCTGAAGACAGACACATAGTCTCTACACCATTTCCTTCCACTGAGCTCCTCCAGCTTCATCACCCAGAACCTTCCATCTCCACCTAGTCTTTTTGCCTGCCCTTGACTTCTCCTGCTCTTTTTTTTTCTTTCTATTGTCTTTTCATTGTTTGATGTTGAATTGCTCCCAACAAAGGGAGGTGGCTATAGTGTTAGCTATGGTGATGGTTTAACAGATGAGGAGATGAAGGCCTGGAGACATTAAGGTGATTTGTTGTTCTAGGTCACTGAAAGGCTCTAGCAGGCCAGACCATGGCAAACACAGGTCTGAACATGGCAAACATGTTGCAGACAGGTTTTGCTTTTTACCTTTCTGCCCCCTTGCTAAACCGTTAGATTACATTCCTAAAGCTAACCACCAAGGTCTATTCCTTTATTTGGCCACTGTCTCATTCCTGAGACTGATTACCAAGGTCCAGCTATCAAAACCTCAGGGTCCAGTAACTAAAATTAATTATTTTGACTAAACTAATTAAAATAAGCAATCAGAACTTACCAACACATCCTAGCTCATTCTAACACAGACCTCCCCGCTTTCCCCTCTTAAAATTAAACCTGCAAAGCTATTTGCTGCTATTTCTGCCTGATTTAGATTCAGCCACCTTGTCTTTTTGCCTTGCTTAATAAAGGATCTCTTTGCATTTGGTTTGTGCTCAGAAATTGGTGTTTGGGTGAGGTCTGTGCCTAATCTGGGGTCCAGAGGGGAGCATCCCACAATACAAGGGTCCCTTCAGTCACAAATCTGGTAGTTGACACACAGGGGATTTTTACTCCAAAGTTCAGGTTTTCATGATTCCTTATTTTCTCTCACTCTGTCTATTCATACCTTTAGTTACCATTGCCACCTCCCCGAGGCATCCTCCCAATTCAGAGGGTGGGGTACAGGTGTGGAGATGGCTTAGGAGTAATTTTGGAGAGGTGAATTTTGAAGTGATTCCAGAAGAAAAATTCAGGCCTTTGATGAGCCAAAAGAGATGAGATCATTTGAGAAAACATGAGCCACCCGAGTCAAGAGGCAGAATGAGAAGTGGCTCCTGTCATCTGTCACGGATCCATCCTGCACGTAGTTGCAGCGATAGCACAGCCTTAGGACCAGGATAATGAAAACAAAGCTGTAGACTGAGCAGCTGCTGTGCCCAGAGCCCTCTTCTGAGGACAGCCATGTGTCTTCCTGTTTGATCCTTGGGTAACCCGGTGAGCTATGGCATGCCATTATCTCCTTTCTGCTAAGGGGACAGAGGCACAGGGTTAATTAACTTGCCCACATCACACAACCTGTAAGGCTTACACTTGACCTTCACACACGAGCCAGTCTGACCCTGAAGTGTATTCTGTGTCTCAAGTGCATGCTTAGCTATTGCTGGAGGATGCTGTGGGAAGCTGGTGACAAACCAAACACGTGGTCCTACCAGTCCACTCAGAGAGCCATTCTGTTTGTCAGGTACTTCATTTCTGGAAGGTTCGTCTGTATGAGGACTGGCCACTGATCATCAATTTATAAACACAGGTTTTTCTCGTGAGAGAAGCAAACTCAGAGCCACACCTGGATCTCTCCCTTGCCACTAGTACCCCTTCTTTCTGTGCACGGCAGCATTCTGTATTTTATTTATTTCTCAGGCGGCTGCAGGGGAAGAGCCGCGTGGCCACCAACTTGATGTGGGATCCAGGGCAAATTGCTCATCAACTCTGGGCCCAGTATCTCCATCTGTAAGCCTGAGCTTCTCATCTCCCTTCCGGGCTCAACATTCTCCCAATCTCGATTTCCTTGCCCAGTGGGTGACTCAGGAATCCTGTGGGTAATAAATTACGTTCTGTAGTAATGAGCTTTCCCTCGGTTCCGTCTGCGGGTTCCACTTCTCACGGTGAACCTTGATGGGTTGAGGATGAAAAACTGTTCAGGATGAGTCCCCTACCCCTCGAGGTGCACTCTGTGGGGGAAGATGAAGGGGCAGGTGCTCTGGGAGAGAGAGGGAGCAAGGTTTGGGGGCTTCAGGGGACACGTCTGCTGTTGCTGTCATCACTCACTGCCCAACCCTAAGCCCCCACAGCGGAGCCGGTGTAGCATTGAATGTAACCAATGAGGCTGCTGGTATTTGCTGATTATGATCAAGTACCAGCGTGGCAGAAAGAAATCGAACACCTCGGGCATCCCCGGCCTCATGAGCAAAATAACAAGCAACAGTGTTCCTGAGCTTGGTGCTAAGGAGGTAAGACATTCAACAAGTTTCCCAGGGTTCAGCAGATGGTGCCAATCTGACGGGTAATGAGATTCCATAAAATAAATAAAATGTTACACGCCCAATTTGGGTAATTAAAAAAAAAAAAAAGGAAGAGAAGAAAATTGTCTTGCCCAGCAAAGATAATCACTATTAGCATTGTGGCACATGCCTCTCCAGTTTCCTATTATTGCATTACAGAATTAAAATAAAATCTCATTATGCACGTTGTTTGGCAACCTTAGAGTTTTAGTAATCTATGACATTTTACTATGTTACTAAATCTTCAAAAGCATACAGTGTTTACAATAAAAAATTGCTTTTTTCCCCTTTAGTGCAAAAGTATAATGCTTGTAAAACATAACATATGTAAAATATTATGAAGGGAAAACCCCCATAATTCTAGCTCCTAGCATTATTACTGTTACAATTTGAATATATGTAGCTTCTGAGTTTTTCTAAAAGCATGCTTGTTTATATTTGCAAAACATTATGTATAATATATTGCATTTTATGTCCATAGATATTTGATTATTGTCGCACACCCAGATGGGGGTGTAGACCAGTATTTAGCATGTATTTAGCATACACAAGGCCCTCCAACGGATTCAAATCACATGACCAAGGAAAACAAACACGCCCTCCACTCACCCACTCACAGGCCTTTACGCATCATCATAAGGACAGGAACTCTGTCCATCTCACTCTCTGGATAGTTCCTAGCTCCAGGCTCAGCTCCTGAAATACAGTAGGTGTTCCTGTCCTCACAAGTGAATGAATGAGTGAACCGCAGGCTTTTACTTCAATGGATCTGGAACTGGGGGATAATAACTGGAAGATGAGATAGGACTTTTGGAACTACAGATAACAGGTTATAGATCTTTACAAATGTGTCTGTTTATTATCAATGCTTCAAAGATTAAAACATCCAAAATACATACACAAATCCTCCAAGACCATTTGCTGCTTTTAACTTCATGAAAAGCTGTATACTGGGCTACATTTGGCTATTCAGGTCCATCACTGTTTCCACGTCTCCAGTGAGCTCTAGGAAGGCAGGGACACATATCCTTCCTCTTACTGCTGCCAATGCAGTACCATATGTGTCTCTGGCATCAGCACGTCAATGTCAAAGTGAAGGAAGGAGGAGGGAGGCAATGGAAAACCACCAGTAGAAAGACACTGTGGGGAAAGAAAGCCATGTGTGCCATTGCTGTGCCGTGACCAGACACTGAAAGCACAGCTTATCTCATTAACATTCCTCTTCCTTCCCTCATTTTGCTAGACCTGATTGAAGAAGTTAAACCCGTTAAGTGGCTACACCAACTTTGTTATAGCTCCCCGGTTGGAACAGAAGGAGAGAAACACTTTCAATGCTCCAAATTCAAGTAGACAGATTTATAATTTGGACCTGGAGATTTTTAACCTTCATGTTGCTGGATAGGATCCAAAGGATGTAGAATATGTGGGGGTAGAGTGCTTTGTGGTTACCAGTTAGTCCAGCCCTCTCATTTCATTGATGAGGAAACTGAGCTATAGAGGGACAATTGAAGTCCTCCAGGTCCCATAGTGGTCAGTGTAAGACTGGAACAAGAGGCCAGGCATTCTGAGTCTGGGATGATGTGAGCACTGAGTATATGAAGAAGTTAAAAGTTTAAAATATCCCAGTGCAACCCATGAGCATGATTTTAATGCAATTGTGCTATCTTACATATGAGGGAGAGAAGGAGGGAGAGGGGGAGGGAGGAAGGGAGGGAAGGAGGGAGGAGAGAGAGAGAAACAGAGAGAGAGAGAGAGAACAAAAGAATGGACAGGGAGTAGGAGGGAGGGAAGAATGAGAGTGGAGGAGCAGAAGTGAGAGGAAAGAGACAGACAATCCTTCCTAGGTAATACATTCTACTTTAGTTCCTGGAGAATAAAATGTGGGCCACATGAACACTTTGCAAAGTGAAGCTTGCATCAACTGGAGCACACAGGAAAATCCTGGAGGGTTATAGTGTGGGAACGCACTCTGTGAAATGCTTTGGACATCAGAGTTGGATGTTCACCACCTTCTCTTGTAATATAAATGAATGTAGCAAAGGAACTCCATTTTAGTCACAGGAGACTAATTAAGCAGTCTAGCAGGAGCCACATTAAACCTCCTTGCATGAAGTGCAGCACATACACAGAGGAGCTGAACTGTGGAGCTGATGAAATACGCTCTGTACAGAGTTAACCCGGCCTCTTAGTAAGGCTAATGGAGTCTAGGGGAAATGAAGGAAAAAACATACAGGAAGCATAGACATTTTCTAAAAAAACCAGAGACATTATAATGGTTTACACAAAACTCCTTAACTGTTTTTATTTCTGTACACATTTATCCTTCACCCTCCTCCTGCCAGCCAAACCAGATCACTGTAAGGATATCAGATACCTGTAGACTCCTCTCCCCTCTTCCTCTCTCCTCTCTCCTTCCAGGGTCTATTCTTCAGCCTGTGAAACTGGTGGCGAGCCCCAGTCTCCCAGGAGCTGTGAGTGTAGGCCTGAATTACTACACCTGGTTGGTCTCTTTCCACCCCAGCTCATGCTACACATTGCTTTTAATTTCTTCTTAAGGTAGCTTTTTAAAGATGATTCTAGTCTTGGGCCCAGAATACTGAAACGTTTTCATTGCTGAGAGCAGTGTCTTTCAGCCTTAAAGCTGGTAACAGCATAGGAGAGTTTGCTAAAAAATGCAGATTCCTAAGAAGGATCTGGGGGATGCCCAGACGGTTCAATATTTTTAGCATGTTTCCAGTGTATTTCTGAGGAACAACACAGGGCAAACTGGCCTGGTGGGGAAGTCCAATTTGTTAGCCAGGGTAGTGACTTCAAATGGTGGAAATTTAGGTCTGGGGCAGGCTGATGAAGCGGGAGAGACTGGTTTCTGGCATATCTGCAGATGTTGTGATACTATAGACAAACAGAGACTCACAAAGAATTTGAAAGTTACAGAAAGATGAAGTCCTTGAAAAGTTATTTCTTGGCTGGAGTTTCCCAGGCATCTGGCATTGGAACAGTATCAAAAGACCAGAACACAGGTTCAGCCACTTAGGAGCTATGTAACATTTGGTTAGGTATTTACATTCCGGAGTCTCAACAGTCCTCATCTGTACAATAGGAATCATAATACCCACCCTATCTCTGCATAAATCTGTAAGGGCCAAATAGGAGAACGGTTTGAATGTGAAAAGTTATGATTGCAAGGTGCCATGTTTATGATAGCCTGTTGTCTTCTTCTTTGCCAAGGGGCGGAAGGAATCTTACCCAGGAGGGTGGTTGTGATTAAAGAAACTGAGCCTCCAAGGGAGCCTGGGTGCTGTCCTTGCTCCTGCTACTTTTGCTTGTAGGAGGAGAGAAAACATGTCCTATGACAGAATGTTTTGGATGATCCCAAGGACATGGGTTGCTTGGAGACCTACTGTAGAGTGGCTTTCTCAGAATGAATTTGGCTGAGTTTAGCAGTGAGAAAGAAAGGCCTAAGAAAACTTTTCCACACATGCTGAAACCCAAAAGGCCAATGCAGAGAAGAAACAGCATATGAAATTAGACCTTGTGCATTTCCATAAAAAGAGATCATGAAATATGTACAAAATGTTGTCTTTGAGGGTGTCATAGTAACTCAGTCGAGTTTCCAATTTGGAAACTATGCTCCAGCCTACAGCTAGTGCGAGAACAATAGATTTCTGGCTTGGTTCTGAATTGTTGGCCTCACATGAAATCTGACATTTCACGCTCCACCATTCACTGGTGGAGGGCACTCATGGGGCCGTATTTGCTCTGTTCTCAGTCAGTATTTACAGCTTAGGGAGACCCTGAGTGGTTCTATTATGACTTCTCGATGAGCCGATGTTTTAAAGATGTTTTCTCTTCCTTGTATTGTTTGTCCACAGAGAAAACAATGGAATTCTTTGAATTTAAAAGATCTTTTGTTCTCAGAGTCTGGAACTATCTTCAATAATAAAAAAAAGGACTCAGTGGAATGTGCTTTTTCCTCTGCTGCCCATATTTAACACTTCTTTGCCTTCTGCCATTTCCTAACCGTTCATACTAATTCCCCGTGTTCCTCATCTTCTATTCTTTACACCTTCATCACGTTGTGAATACAACCCTTCTCAGGAGAGTCTTAGTCAGCCTGTGGAGAGTTGTGCATTGATGTTTATCTTACCTTTGTTTCTTCTGTTATTATTTTTATTACTATTATTATCTTGTGGCTAAAACAACAGTAATGTGTTCTCTTACAATTCAGGACAAAAGATCAGACCAAGGTCACAGTGTAGCTTGTATAGGGTCAGTGTCTTCTTCTCTTGGAAGTTGGCTATCTTCTTCCAGATCTTCTCATGCTCTTCCCTTAAGGCTCGGCTGTCCTTTCTCCCTCTCTCTTTATTTTTTAAAAATTTTATGTGTATGAGTGTTTTGCCTGCATATGTGTCTGTGTACCATGTGTGTGCCTGGTGCCTGCAGGGGTCAGAGGAAGGCGTTGGATTCCCTGGAACTGGAGTTACAGGAAGCTATGAGCTGCCATATAGGGGCTGGACACCAAACCCAGTCCTCTGGGAGCTACCAGTGCTCTCAACCTCTGAACCATCTCTCTCTGTCTCTCTCTCTCTCTCTCTCTCTCTCTCTCTCTCTCTCTCTCTCTCTCTCTCTCCTCTTTCTCTTTCTCTCTCTCAAACAAACAAAGTCTCACTATGTTGCCCTAGGCTTAAATTTGTAATCCTCTTGCCTCAGACTTCTGATTACTTTGATTGAGAATGAAGATACATATAATCATACCTGGTCTTTCATGTATGTGAATGTGTGTGTGTGTGTGTGTGTGTGTGTGTGTGATATTTTGAATAAAGGAAATGTACATGTATCTCTGGCCCCTGAGACCTCAACACTCAACCCTTGTCCCCTTTTTTCTTTCCAGATGTGACCACTGTACTATATTATTTGAATAACCATGTTAGTCAGAATGCTTTGATCAGAGTTAGAGGCCTTTCCCATCTTTACAAAAACACAAGGTGGATTATTAAGTTTTTCATTTAAGACAAACCATCATTTCCCCCTAGGTCAGTTCCAGCTGTTGCACTTTGAGACATTTAAATGGTTCAAAGATCAAAATTATTTCCCTGTAGTATAGATTGAGAAATCTTCCTTCAATCTTGTCTCACTGATTCTGTTTCTCCCTTTATTTGAAGGATTAATATTTTTTTTTAGTTTCTGGTTTGCCAGTCCAGTGTTTTATGTTCACAGAAGATGTGAATATATATTCCCACTTTCCTACTTTCCTAAAACTCAAAACACCAAATTCTACAGCTAGCATTCTATACCTGCATATGTCACCATGTCTCCTAGATATCGTTCCATGTTAGTACACAGGTTCATTTCTCTTATTTTTATTATTTCTTACTTTTGTAGGTATATACTATTTCATCTAGCATATCATGATATTAATACATAACTGTCCTTTTCATCTTTTTACATTTCTGTATCTTCCATCATGGATATAAGATATTTTCTTTGTTTTCTATTTTTTAATTAACATTTTAAAGGTAGAATACAAAATAATGGGGTTTGCCATGATCCTCATATACACATATGTCATTGAGCCTTTCTCATAGTTTCTTCTCTACTATATTCTAAATCGCTCACTCCTCCCTTCTCATCAGTCCTCCTCATTTGGGCAGACAGTGCTCCCTCTGCTTTCATTGCCACATGTACAAATTTGATTATAGATTCTGCATATGAGGCAAAACTATGGTATTTTATTTTTCTCCTCTCCCTGTATTTTCAGCTACATCCTTACCACTCCTATTCTTTTTTTTGAGAGATCGTTCTTTAATTTTTGACATTTCAAATAATTTTATAAAGATATTATTGTATATATTTGGCATCATATATATTCAGGTATGTCTATGGACTTTCAAAAGGGAGACTCCGAAAGGGCAAATGTATGGTTTCATGTGGATTCCAAGTTACTTTGTGCTCCCTCCAGCTTCATTAAGAGAACATATTAAACATTTTTGTATATTTTTCGACCTAATATAAAAGAAATAGTAATTTATGTTTATATTTATCTCACTTCAAGTGAAATTGAGCACCCTTACATTTTTTTAACTACATGTAAAGTACATGAATGTTAAGTCTACATCTTGATAAGTTTTGAATAGATATATCTCCATGTAATTATCACAAAAGGAAGATAACATCCCGAAGGACTATCTTTTGTCCCTGTATCTGTCCCTTGCTCAGTCCTATGAGCTGAATCCTATCCCATAGGTCAGTATTTGCATTTCCTATAATGTGAATTTTATGATATATGCTCTTTTGTGTTTGGCTTCTTTGCCATACATTGTGTTTGGGACATTTGTCCTGGTGTTTTTGAATGTAAACATCAGTTAATTCACACTTATTTTTATAAACAAAACACATACATTAAATTGTATACAATATGCAAAATTTTGTCTGTATCAAATTTCTAGCAGGTAGACATTTGATTGCTTCTAGATTTTTGGCTATTATGAATAGCACTTCCCTCACCGTATCTGACCCACACTTTAGAGGACATGCACTCATTTTGTCTTTGGTTGAATTCAAGACGGGAGCAGTAGTTTGTATTTAGCTTTGGCAGGTAAACATTTCCAAACTGATTGTATCAGTTGATTGCTAACTGCAGTGTATGAGAGGCTGAGTTACTCCATGCCTTTGCTAAGACATGATACACCATTGATCTTGATAATGCCGGCCAATCTAGTAAGAGGTAGGGGCATTTAACTGTGGTTTTAATTTATATTTCCCTGGTGACTGCTGATGTTGGATTCTTACATGCTTATTGATCTGTTACATGTTTTCTATTAGAAAATGTCTTTCAAACCCTGTGTTCACTTTAAATTGGGTCATTTGTATTTTTACTACTGACTTGTAGGGGTTTGCTATATATATTTGATGAGTCCGGACTTAATCGTATATATTGATGTATGCATACAATCAACGTAAATGAGACAGGGAGAGGAAGAGATGTTCCTATGGTCTGCTTCTCTTCCCCCTGCCACGAAAGAATTTATTATTACTTTTTTTAAATAACATAATTCTTTATTGATTCTTTGGGAATTTCACTTCATGCAACCCAATCCTGCTCACCTTCCCATGCCTCTATATCCTCTCCTTATCACTGCAGCATCCCCCCCTCAAAAGGAAACTCCCTCAAAATTAATTAAAAACAAAACAAAGTGAATAAAAATCCCACCTTGCTCCTCCTTCTTTTCTGTCTCTCCAAAACCTCTTTATTCGTTCTAGTGGCATTGGGAGATGCAGTGTGTCAGGCAGTATACCCTTTTATCCAATTAGCCCCACCTGCAAATGTTCATTGCAATGAGTCATTGGTCTGGTTTAAGGCCTCTGTCACACCATCATCACTGGATCCTCATGGAAACTCTGAGCTGTTGCCCTGAGTCATGGGGATCCTGCATCTATCGTTCTGCAGGACCAGTCATTTCATATGCTCTATCAGGTCATAGATGGGGTAGATACTAGTGTGGGATGACCCAAGGCCCAGGACATGGGGCTGGGTGGTAGCTGATCTCATCAGTCTGGGCCTCTGGGACCACACCCCTCCCGTGATATGTGGAGACAGCTCTCTTAGGCCCATGCCATTGGGGCCAGTTTCCCCATGCACATAGTGAGGGATGGGGCCATCTCTCCTGAGTTCAGGGGCCAGCTCTCCCATGAGAGGCAAGGCCAGCTCTCCTGCTGCAGTGTTCAGCGAGGGATTGGACCAGCTATCCCAGGGCCAGTGAAGGCTGGGGCTGGTTAAGCATGGCCCCTTGGATTTCAGGACTCATGGTTCCTATCACCCCTTGTGGTAACACAGGCCATGGGCATCAACACAAGTTCCAGCTGCAGTAGGACCACAGACCCAGACATGGCTCTTGGCAGTAGCTTGGGCCCAGATGCCACCATGACCTTGGTGGCAGCACAGAACAACCCAGGTCAGTATGGTCCTGGCGGCAGCATGGCTCTAAAATACCAACATGGTCTCAAGTGATTGGCCAGACCCTAGGTATCTCCACAGCCCTTGGTGGTAACAGGAGCCATGAACTCTGGCTGCAGTAGGACCACGGATCCAGACATGGCCCTCAGACAAGGACTCACCCTGGCCCAGACGACACCATGGCCATGAGTGCAGTGTAGTTCACTCAGAACATTGTGACCCTCAGCCACAGCCCAGCCCAGCATGGCCATGGGTTGTAGTCTAGATCCTGGGCATCTCTGTGGCCTTTGGTGGCAACTTGGGCCATGGACATCAACTCATCCTCTTAATGGTGTCTTTTGGAGTAATTTTTTAAAAATGTATTTTATTACATTTTTCTATTTTGTGTTTATGGGAAGGCACATGGGGCCTGATGTGGGCCCCAGGAATTGAACTAAAATCATCAAGTTTGGTGATAGGTGCCTCTAACCATATCAGCGGATTGAGGGTCTTAAATGAAGCTAGCTGTATATATTTAATGATTGATGTTTTCTGTTTTTCTATTTAAGAAATGTTAGCATGTTCAGAGGTCACGAGATGTTTTTATGCTTTCTTCTCGAAGCTTTATTGTTTTACATTTCACATTTAGGTCTGTCAATCCCTTCAAGTTACTTTTTGTATAAGTAATGGAAATTAGAGGTTAAATCCATCTTTTTCTAGATAGTTATCCAGTGATCTAGTACTGTGCATAAGAGGGGAAACGGGATGACTCTTTCCCTTCCCAGTTGCCACAGCATAGTTTTTTTAAATTGGTGACCATAGTCGTGTGAATATTTCTGGGCTTTTTATTTTATCCCAGTGGTATATATAACCCATTGCCTTAGTAATGTGGCTTTTAGAAAGAATTGATGTCTAGCTGTATAAAATTTCCAGATTTGTATTTTTGTATGTCTTTTGTATTTTTATGTAAAATTTCCAGAGATCTAAAAAAAAATTTGCTAGAATTTTGATTTAGAGTGTATTGAATTAACAGATGAATTTAGTGAGAGTGGACATCCTGGCACTATTTCAATCAGTGAATATTTACTTAGTTCTTCTTTAATTTCTCTTATCAGTGTCTTGTAGATTTTAGTTAGGTTCCCTAAGCAATGTTGTATGAATCCTAAATTGTCTTATAATAAAAACCTGGAGCCAGATATTGGGGTAAATTCTGAAAGGTCTGAGGAAACAAGCCATAGCCACTTCTCACCTCGACAACTCCTCAGTTGAAAAGAGAAGATCCTGTCTCCATGAATCCTCAGACCAAATGCCTCTGAGTCCTCAGCTGAAAGGCCTAATTCCTGTCTCTTCCCACCTTATATTCCTTTTTCTGACCAGCCATATCACTTCCTGTCTCAACTTTCCTATTAAAAGCATGTGACTCCTAAGTACTGGGATTAAAGTTCTGTGATCCCAAGTGCTGGAATTAAAGGTGTGTGCCACCACTGCCTGGCTGTTTCTCTTGTAAACTGGACTAATCTCATACAGTCCAGGATGGCTTTGAACTCACAGAGATCCAGATGGACCTCTGCCTCTGCCTCCCAAGTGCTAGGATTAAAGGTATATACGACTACTGCCTGAACCTCTATGGCTAACTCTGTGGCTGGCTCTGTTCTCTGATCTTCAGGCAAGCTTTATTTCTTAGATTACAAATACACCACCACAACACAAAGCTTGTGCATATTATGTCTTTTTTGCATTTTAAAAACTTATATTTAACAGACTATAGTTTGTAGCTGGAAGTGTACTGGTTGGCTGGTGGTTGGGACAAATCTCTCCCACTTGTGTCCCCCAAGTAAACACACAGCTCCCCTCCCTGAGTGTTCTCCATCCATAATATATATCTAGCCTTTTCCCCAGGCCACATGCAATTAGGACAGAGTTGCATATAACAGGTGATAGGGAGCTGCTAGATACTCAAATGAGGGTCTCATGACTCTCCTAACCCCTCCTTGAGGGAGTGTAAACAGTCAACAAGCCCAGCTGGGATGGTCTTTTCAAAGGTTTGCAGCTTAACTTCCCAAGTTGCTTGGCTCAGGAGTATAGTCTCCCACGTCATCCAGGAAGATATGAGGAGGCCCCATGCATGCTGTCACTGCCATGGGTTGTTCCGTGTCTTCCAGCCATGATGGGCTATACCCTTTAAAAACATGAGCTTAAATGATAATTTCTACTTTAAGGAGCACCTGCACCTTAAATTGTTCTATCACAACAATTTGGAATATTTTGCCTGTGCTATGAGTTCTGAAACTTTCTTAAATGTGATTTCATCATAGGCCAAATAAAAATTCTGGAAGTGTCTTAGAAGTTCAACCTAATTCTTTCATTTTATAGTGAGGAAATTATGACTTTGGATGTCTAGTTAATTACGATTTAATTAGCAGGTAGTAATAAAAATTGAGTTTGGATAAATCCACAGCATAATTCATTGCCTATATGACTGTATGTACTCAAATAATATATCATATGCAAAATTATACTCATATAGATAATAGATCTACAAATGGGATCAATAGGATATTACTTCTAATATTACAGAGGGAGAAAAAAGATTTGTGACTTTGGATTAGGCAAATATTTCTTTAATTAAAAATTTAATATTAACTTTTTCTTTATTCTTGAGAATTTTACAATGAAACATGATCATGTCCAACCCCCACTTCTCCCCTTCAGTTCTTCCCCCAAACAGCTCCCTTCCTGCCTCTCTTTCCACTAAGTCCCATAGTGCTGCTCATGTGTTTATGGGTATGGCGTCTTTCACTGGAGCACGAGAAATCTTCCAGTGGTCACACCTTCATTAAAAAAAAGAAAGAAGGAAGAAAGAAAGAAAGAAAGAATGATTATCTCTCCTGCCAGCAGCTATCAATTGCCAATAGCACCTCAAGGTTAGAGCTGGCAGAGCAGGATCTCCTCCACCTGGCTTGAATGATCTTGAACATGTAACGACAGCCATTGGAAGTTCATGAGTATGATAGCCAGTCAAGTCTAGAAATTTTCATTTCACAGTGTTCCTCAAGTGATGTTGTTGTTGATTTGAGAAAGATACTACATTTAGGACTGAACCCTCAGTTTCTTATTCTCACTACTTCGATTAGTTATGCATCTGCTCATTAAATACTGCCCACTGCAACAAGAAGCTTCTCTGACAAAGATTAAGAGCAGCCACTGCCCTGGATCTCATCTAATCTGCTTCCTTGGTCTGCAGCTTCTGCTGAGCCCATGCACCTCTAGGCAAATATTTCTTATGCATGATGCAAAACCATGAATGATAGTAGAGAAATTTAACTATTTTGCTATAGTTAACTATTTTTGATGTATTAAGGAAATGGAAAAAAGAATGAGAGAAAATATTTTCAATGACATATCTGTTAAAGGTGTTCTATGCAGAATATGAAAGACACTCATATAATTAAATTATCACAAGACACACAATACAAGTAAAAATCATAAAAAAGTACTAGAGCAGATGCTATATCTAAAAAGATCTGCAAGTAATAAGCATATGAAAAATGCCCAACATCATTAGCATTAGGGAAATGTTAGTACAAATACCATTGCAAAATTTATTAATGTATGTAATCCAGGGCTGCTGATGTGGCTCAGTGGTAGAGTACTTACCTAAACACAAGGCCCTAAATTCAATCCCCGGGGCAGGGGAGAGGGAGAGAGGGAGAGAGAGAGAGAGAGAGGGAAGGAGAGAGAGGGGGGGGAAGGTGGAGATGAAGAGAATGTGATGTATGCAATAAAGAAACCCAGGATGCTAAATGTTATTGGGGTTATAAGGAACCTGAAAGCATTGTTCATTGCTCATGAAAAGGAAAAGGTATAGTCACTTTGAAAAAAGAAATGAGCTAAAGACTTCCTAGAAAGCTAGTTAACCTAACCACCCTGCAATGTTTTTTTTTTCCTGTATTTTTCCCTAAGAGAAATGAAATCATGGGTTCACAGAAAGACTTGTCTCTGATTGTTTCATGTTATTCATTATATCTTCAAGTTAGAAACCATCCATTCGATCTGTTGATTGGAAAACAAATTCAAAAGTGATACGTCTACACAATAGACAACCATTTAGCAAGGAAGAGCCAACAACTTTTACTTACAGCAATGTGTATGACCTTCATAACATACTGAGTCAAAATTCTAGAGACGGAAAGAGCCCTGGGAAAGAGAGAACCATCATTGGCTGCCTGGGCAGGAGTAGAAGGGACTGATGGAGAGAGGACACCAGGGAACTGCTCCAGTGGGGGAAATGTTCTAAAGCTAGGTTGTGGCAATGACTGCACAATCTTTTAATTCATTAAAACTCATTTGATCCAGAAATCTCAGATGGGTAAATTTTTGAGATGATAAATTATGCCTGATGGGATTGTTCAGTGAAGAAAAATCTCCGAGGAAGATGTTGTAGCAGAGAAAGAATAGCTGGGGAGGGCATCTTTCCTTTTCCTCCTCTTAGAGTAAGTAGGATTATTTTTTCTTTCTTTTTGAACAGGGCAGTTCCTGATGGTTGTTGGGAGGGATTATTCCCCAGAGCAGATGTACATTACAGCTCACGCTGAGTCTCTTCCCAGTGGAGACAGTTGCCAGCTATGAGTGAGACTCAGCTGGAGAAGGCTGAGTGAGGCTGCGGGGGCAGGCTCCCCTCAGGTTTTTCCTCTAATTACTCCAGCTGAGCACACAAGAAGAAAGGCAAAGCCACAGGGAAGCATATTAATTAAAATGTCTGCTTTTTGGTGGGCCATTGTCAGTTTCTTCATCTCTCTGAGGGTACAGTTGTGAGTGTACGCATATCCCCAGCATCGCTGCATAATGAGAGCATCCCACACTTTAATTTTCAGAAGCGCCACTTGGGCAGATTAAGATGCAGGATATCTAATTGCCAACTGGGGTCATCGAAGGAACAGTATCTACTTTGAAAATGAGACTATTGGGAACTGCCTTGAAGAACAGATTTTAGTAAGTCAATGAAGACTTCCTTCAGAGAGATGTCTGCAGATTTCTTGATGGTGCAGCTTGCTTAGACATGGCAAGGGACCATCTTGGCCCCTGAGCTTTTGGATGTCTGGCTGTATGTTAATCCACAGGAGTTATTCTGCAGGGAGGAGCCACACTCACTAGCTTTATTTCTACTATTCACACCTTCACTACCAATTAATAAAGAACAACAGCAACCTGCCTCTTAGAGGCTCAGAAGATTGCTGTGATCGATCTTACTCTGCTGCCATCATTAAACAGTTTTCTTTCTTCTTCCTTCCTTCCTTCCTTCCTTCCTTCCTTCCTTCCTTCCTTCCTTTCTTTCTTTCTTTCTTTCTTTCTTTCTTTCTTTCTTTCTTTCTTTCTTCTTTCTCTCTCTCTCTTCCTTCCTTCCTTTCTCTCTCTCTCTCTCTCCCCCTCCCTCCCTCCCTTCCTTTCTTTTTTTTCAATAAGGTTCATTTTTCCTTTTTTATTAATTAATTTTAATTTTCTTTTTTTTACCAGCTCTTATCACTGTTTCTTCTCACTCTTCTCTCCTCCCAATGCCCCTCACCCCAACCTTCTCTCCAATCCACTCCCTTTACCTTCTTTTCAGAAAACTGCAGGCTTCCCATATATATCCACCAGCCATGGCATATCAAGTTACAGCAAGACTAGGCACCACCTCTTCTATTAAGGTTGGATGAGGCAATCCAGCAGGAGGAAAGGGTCCTAACAGCTGGCAACAGAGTCAGAGAGTGCCCCTGCAATCTCTGCCAGGAGTTCCACATGAGGACAAAGGCACACAACTGCAACACATGTGCAGAGGGCCCAGGTCAGTCCCATGTAGGTTCTGTGAGCCCCCATGAGCCCAGGTGAGTTGACTGTGCGTTGTCCTGTTGTGTTCTTGGCCTCTCTAGCTCACATAATCCTTCCTCCCCCTCTTTCATAGGATTTCCAGAGGTTCACCTAATGTTTGGCTGTGGGTCTCTGCATCTGTTTCCATCAGTTGCTGAGTGAAGTCTCTCTGATGACAATTGAGCTAGGCAACAATCTTTGAGTATAGCAGAATATCATTAGGAATCATTTCATTGACTCTTTTGTCTTTTTTGCCAATCACGTTTGGTTCTATCCTAGGTTTCTGGGCTGTTCAATCTGGGCCTTGGCCCTCGAGAGGTGAGCTCCCTCTCATAGTATGGGTTTCAAGCTAGACCAGGCATTGCTTGGACACTTGCATAATTTCTGTGCCACATTTGTCCCAGCATATCTTGTAGGCAGGACAAATTGTAGGTCAGAGGTTATGTGGCTGGGTTGGGGTCCCAATCTCTCCACTGGAAGTCTTTCTTGGTTACTGCATTCATAGCAGCTTTATTCACAATAGCCAGAAACTGGAAACAATCTAGATGTCAATTAAACAGTTTTCATTTGAAGAATGTTTCTCCCTGTCTTTTCATATGCAAAGCAAAAAACCACCTTAAAACAGAAAGGAAATCAACTTAACTCATTGTTATTGAGAGCATTTTTTTAATTTGATATTTTAATTTAAAGATTCCTCTGTCTATGATCAAAAGCTTCTGTTTCCAGGGCCTGGTGTTGCTTTGTGTCCTTGAAAGGATACCTGTGGACCTCAGTTGGGGGGTTTAAACAGACACAGTCATGAATTGGGCTATTGTCTTGTGTTCTAACAGCATGTTTCCGTGGGCTTTGCTGAAAAGTGTGATGCACATGTATTCAGGTCACTTCATTGGCATAAATGCGATTGGATAGGTGATTGCAAATCTGTTTTAGCATTTCTCATTTCACTTTTCCTGTACTAGACTTGCTGAAGATTCCTTCATGAATGGCATATAACTATATGCTACTTCCTGAAGCAAAACCTCCTTTTTCTAGAGAGACAAGGAGGCTTCTTCTCTGTTCCAGAAACTCATTTATTCCCAATACCTTTCCTTAGTCTATTTATTCCCTCACTCATCCCAAAATCTTATCTGTTTTTTAAGAGCAGTTTAAACTTTAATTGCTACGAATCTATCTCCCTGCAGTTCAACATAGACTACCATCTTCTGAATTCCTAAGCCTATAATTCATCTGTAGAATAGATTTCAAAACTATAACAAACACTGATGATTTTTGACCAATCTTTTCTTAATCATCTAAGAACAATCATGTCTATTTTAGCATGGGCTAGTATGTGTTGGAAGAGAGTCTCTGCAGGGTCTCTGGGAAGGTTATTGTTGGGTCCAGCTGCCAGGTGTTGAATTGGCCAGTTAGGACAACAAGGCTAGTTGAAAGGAACAATCAAGCCTTTATTGATTTACTCTGTCAGAGCATCCAAGAGGCAGAAAGTACAGCTGGCTTCCCATTACACTTCCCTCCATGGAAGAGCATTGCAAAGGTCAGCAGATAAAGCGTGTATGGGCAAGGGTTTTTTGTTGTTGTTGTTTAGCATTTATTATTTATTTTAAAATGAAGAGTCCTGAGCAAAAGGCTCCTGACTTTTTAAAATTTTTTTTATTCATTTTACATACCAACCACAGATCCCCCTCTAATCTCTCCTCCTGCTGCCCCTTCTCCCCCCAACCCCTGCTTTCCCCTCTGACTCACCCCTACCCCCTCCTCCAAAAGGGTAAGTCCTCCCATGAGGGGACAGCAAAGCCTGATATATTCAGTTGAGGTAGGACCAAGGTGTCTGACCATAGGTAATGGGCTCCAGAAAGCCAGCTCATGCACCTGGGAGAGATCCTGATTCCCCTGCCTGGGGCCCCTCAAACAAACCCAGCTATACAATTGTTTCCTAGTATGCAGAGGGTCTAGTCCGGTCCCATGCAGGTTCCACAGCTGTCAGTCTAAAGTTCGTGAGTTCCTATGGGGCTCCTGACTTTAAATGGATCCAGATGTTGGAGAAGAGAGAGAATGGGAACAGCTGAGAGAAGAAAAGAATCAGGCCAAGGTGGAGAAAAATACGTTAGCCAAGGCCTTTGGTAAGGAGAGGTACCTACAAAATGTAGCAGCCAAAGCTCCTGATGTGTGTGTGTGTGTGTGTGTGTGTGTGTGTGTGTGTGTGTGTGTTTTGTCGGGGGGGGGGGGGCTTGAATGTGTATGCCTGGATGAGAAATGCAGAGATACACATGCGTATGGCTGGCTTGACTGCATGGGATGGTGTGCTTCAGTCCTTGACTACAAGTCACTCAGGAATTTGGAATGCATTGTATATGTATCATTTCTGAGACAGGGATGAAAGCTTACTCCATGGATCCTTGCAGTTGCTGATGGTTGTGTTTGAATGATCTCGGGTAGAATGCTGGCTTAGGGCTGGGCTGCTCAGCAGGTGCCACCTTGTCATCTACTTCTGTTAGGCTGGAATGCATCCCGATGGTTGGAATTTTGGCATCCAACCTGGGCCAAGGCATAATGTCACAGGCATTGTGTGGCTCTGGAGCTAACTTTATCTGAACCATCAATGACATGCCTCTGGACTTCCCCTTGTGTGAGAAGAAAGTCCTAATATTAAATAAAATTATGGGTGGCTGTGGGTTCTGACTGGGCATCAACATAGGGCCCAACACACCAAACAACAAAGGTAAATGACAGGAACAGACCTGTGGATGGTCATAGAAGACCCTGTAGCTGGTTAACTATAAACAGTAACCAGTTAAGTTGGAATCAACTAACAAACAAGTAGGCTGTGGCTAATTTTGTAGTGTGTCTGTTTTTTTTTTTTTTCCTATAAATGCTGCCCATTTTTATTGTGGTTGGAGTTCTCATGACTTATTTTGGGTGTTTTGTGAATTGTTTTGTTTTCCTTTTCTCACATAGACCAGTGTTTAATTGGTATAAGGAATTATCCTTTCAGTATATTTAAGCCATTATATGCATTTTTTTTCTTGTAGTCTGAATTAATCCTTATTGATACAACATTTATCCATGTACTGGTTTCCCATATGATATAGCTGGTATGATCTAAACTAGTGTACTTGGGACTGGGGAGATGCCTTAGAAGTTAAGGGTACTTGTTACTCTTGCAAAGGACCCAGATTCTGTTTCAAATGCCCACATAGTGGTGCACATCTGTTTGTAACTCCAATTCCAAGGGATCTGACACTTTTCTGATTTCCAGGGCACCAGGCATATATATGGTGTACATACATACATGCAGGCAAAACAATTTTACACATAAAATAATCTAAATAAAAATTTTAATGTGCTTAATTGTACCCCCAAAACACCAAATTTAGCCACCTTCCTTCACCATTCTCTCCTCTAATCTTAGTATACTTTATGGTAGATGATAAGCATGTTTTGAAGATATAAGGTTTTTTCCATAGTTAAGGCATAGGAGATGTAACTATGGAAGCCATAGGATCTTTAATTTTCGCCATACCTGAAGAGTTACACTGAGCAAAGTTCTTGTATTTTTTTTTTTTTCTAGACAGGCTTTCTCTGTGTAGCTTTGCGCCCTTCCTGGAACTTGCTTTGTAGACCAGGCTGGCCTAGAACTCACAGAGATCCACCTGCCTCTGCCTCCCGAGTGCTGGGAATAAAGGCATGAGCCACCACCGCCGGGCAAGTTCTTGTTTTTAAAACCAATGATCAAGTACATTGGGATTAAAAATCCCAGAGTGGGTTCTAGTGCTAGTCTCTGGTGAACTGCAGCACAGGCAGAGGTCGTTTGCTACTGCAACACTCAGCACTGCTTTCCTCGGCATGCTTAGAAATGTGTGCAGGAGTATGTGCGCCCTGGAATGCGCGGGGAGATTTCAGCACAACCTTGGATGCTGGTCCTCACCTTCCACCTTGTTTGAGACAGGGTGTATAAACTGTTCACCACTGTGTATGCTAGGTTAGCCTGTGAGCTTCCGGGGACTCTCTTGTCTCTGTCTCCCAGCTCCCCTAGGAGCCCTGAGATTACAGATGCATACTGCTGTCTATGTCTCCCAGCTCCCCAGGAGCCCTGAGATTACAGATGCACACTGCTGCATCTGGCTTTATGCAGGTTCTAGAGATTGGACTTCAAGTTCTCATGCTTGTTAAGCAAAGCACTTTACCCACTGCACTGGCTAGTTTTACGTCAACTTGACACAAGCTAAAGTCATTCGAGAGGAGGGGACCTCAGTTAAGAAAATGCCTCCATAGATAGGGCCGTAGGCAAGCCTATAAGGCATTTTCTTAGTTAGTGATTGATGGGGGAGGGCCCAGCCCACTGTGGGTGTTACCATCTCTGGGCTGGTGGTCCTGGGTGCTATAGGAAAGTAGGCTGAGCAACCATGATGAGCAAGCCAGTAACTAGCACCCCTCCATGGCCTCTGTCTTAGCTCCTACTGCCAGGTTCCTGCCCTGTTTGAGTTCTTGTCCTGACTACCTTCAATGATAAACAGTGCTGTGGAAATATAAATCAAATAAGCCACTTCTCCCCCAGCTTGCTTTGGTCATGGTGTTCCATCACAGCATAGAAACCTTAACTAGGACACCCACTGGGTCCCGCTTCCCCCTCCCAAACTTTTCATGTGTATCTAGATGACTTGGTTGAGCCAAATTCATGCTTCTCTGGTATAGAGAACAGAAAAGCATTTGCTCAGATGCTGATGATATAATTTTATGTTTTCCACCTTTAGACTATCCTCCACAAACAGCAGTCCCGTGATATAATTCCTTTAAGTTACTTCTTTAAAATAGTTTTCTTATTCTAGGTGTATAGGTGTTTTACCTGCAGGTGTGTCTGTGCACCACGTGCGTGTAGTATCCATAGAGGCCAGAAGAGGGTGTTTGATCTCCTGCAACTGGAGTTAACTAATGATTGTAAGTCATCATGTAGGTGCTGGGACTCAAACCCAGGTTCAAGAGCAGTAAGTACTCTTAACTGCTGGGTCAGTTACTTCTTTTAATAAATTTGAGTAATTATTTCTAATAGCAATCCACTGGCATTTAATTGGTTAAGATGGAGAAATCCTATTTATATATTTCCCATGGGTTATATTTTGCTACAAGCTTGGAGGATTTGTTGGTAGAAAACTGCTTGAGATTCTGTCTTGTGTGGGCAGTGTATTGAGCTTTTTAATATATGTGTGCACATTTTCAGGTTATAATTATTGTAGATGTATTTTATATCACAAAATAATTCTGACAAGGATGACAGTAAGAGCTAAAATCCTAAGTGTTTTCTATGCAAGACAATGAGCTAGCTCATTATACACATGATCTTTAATTCTCACCACAGGTTAATAAAGGAAGTAGACTTTTTATAAAAAGGTTATTATGCATTATATTTTTTCTAGACTATTTTCTGTCTTTTTTCTCTCTCTTTTGCCTTAATTTTTTTTTGAAATGAGATAGAGGAGTCTTTGTGTGTATATGGATATAAATAAAAAATATAAACATTGTCAACAGACACTAGAGGCACACCAACCTTTTTATATGGGTTTTTAGACCTGAACATTGCTTTGGAAAGAATTTTCCTTTTTACCCTTGACAGATGAAGAAGGAAACCTAGAGAGAGGAACACCTTGCCAAGTTGTTTTGTGGCAGAGATGACAGGAGCTTATGGTTTCCACTTTATGTTGAACACTTTCTTCCCCTCAAGGTCTCAGACTCCTCCTTTGATACTCTTCAAGAACTTAACTGCTCAGTTCTCTTCCAGTCTCTTTAAGCCTTGAAGCACTGGGACAGATCTGGTGCAAGGAGCAAAGCTCAGGGCAAACTAGTTTTCAAACCTCCTGCCTGTGTGATATGCTGTTACCTGAGCCTCAAATGCCCATCTTGCAGTTGTTTTTAAGTGTGCAAGCTAGACCCACCTCCTCCACGAAGCCTTGTGTGACCTGTTCTCTTTTTACAGGTGTCTCTCTTCCCTTAGCATTGACCCATTCTCAGAAACTACTTCTGTCCTAGCAGTGGGTGTCACATTGAATTGTAATTCTTCTCAAGCCTGACCTTGATGCTTCATCTAAAATTATGGAAGTTATCATAATTTTCCGTGGGAGCCCGTTCTCGGGTTCCTCGTGGCTTTACCCAGCAGGTCTGCATAGAGGATGATTAGGACCACGGGCCTGAATGCAGGTGTTTGAGATGGTCTGCACTTGACTGTGCTGGGGGAGGAGGTCTTTTGCTCCACCCCTTGGCGTCTCTATAAAAACCCTGGGGCAGAGACAGTTGGGGCCCGTTGGAATAGGTTCCAGGTCCTCTCAAGGCTATTCTTTATTTTCTATCTGTTTATCTCTGCAATAAATCCTTCTATCTAATATTTCCTGCTGTTCGCACTCAAGAAAACTCTGGGGAACTGTGGGGTTGGTGGGTAAATGCTCCACGATTTTCCTTATCTTCACCTTGTTTGCTGTCGTGGTTGATTGAGAATGACAGCCAGGGCTCGTATATTTTAATGCTTGGTCTCCAGTTGGTGGAACTGTTTAGGAAGGATTAGGAGGCATGGCTTCATTCACCGTTCCCAGTTATCTCTCTCTGCCTTGTTTTTGTGTCTCAAGATGTGAGCTCTAAGCTGCTGTTTCAGTGCCATGCCTGCCTGCCGCCATGCTCCCTGTCATGATAGTCATGGACTCTAATCCTCTGAAACTGTGAACCCCAAATAAATTTATTTTTCTCTAAGTTTTCTTGGTCATGGCATCTTATCACACCAACAGAAAAGTAACTGAGATCTTATCAACAGTAAATCTGCTTTTCAGTGGAAACAGAATGCTGGGTTTTCATCTTTCCCACCTTAACTAGTGTGAATGTCCCCACCCTTGTTTCTTTGAACCCACTCTTAAACTGTAGGTGGAGTTTCCACCCCCCCCCCAATTTTATCAGATTCTATCACATCCAGTTTGAAATCCTGTTTGTTTTTTCTCTCAGTGAGATAAAATCAAACAAGTGGCCGCAAAGACCTACACAGAGCTTGACCTACCTTTATTTCATACCAGGATCTTATGTTCACTAGGCTTTGCATCTTGACTTCTGTTTCTTGAACATACTGGATCTGTTTTTTTCTCCAGACCATGTCAAAATGTGGCTTGCTGAGCACTTTTAGCAACCTTCCCCATGTCTTCATTAGCGTCCTCTGCAAGAGCAACTTAAAAACAAGTTTCATACCCTTTCTTTCCGGCAAGTTTGATGCCAGGATGTTCAAACTCAATGCCTTTCAAGCTGAGCGTATAATATTATTTTATCAGATAGATGTTTCGTTATCTATTTTAGCACTTTCCCTGCTCTTAAATATCACCTTGCTTTATTGTGTCAGCAGCAACCAGTAAATTTTCTTGTTTTCCTGTTTGACCTACTAACATGTCCCCTCTGTGATCAAAGAAACCAGTTCCCCTATCATGCATCCAAATGCTAGGCACATGGTAGACCTTTAACATATGGAACATAGTAGAAACTGGCTTAAAAAAATCATTACATCTTATAGAAGTAAATTTGTCCTCTCCTATTTGGTATCTATGTGACTTTGTGAAAATTCCTTAACCTCTTTGAACCTCATTTGTAATGCCCATTTCTCTGAGATATTGCCAAAACAAAAGTTCAATGGATACAATATGATTCTAAGAGACTCATTATTATTATTATTAATCAGTGGTCACTTTTCTGTTGAATGGGCCAACAGAATTTATTAATGGCTCATTCCTCAACAATGTTCAAGCTATGCCTTTTTGGATTCCACAGCATCAAGATGCTCCATACAGTACGGTAAATTCTCAAGAGGTGCTAAGGCTGTTATGATAATAGCTCGTGCCTCTGTGTAGTTTATCGTAATGCAAGTGTGCTCGGTGACATGAAGCTGCCTACAGACACATTGCTGTGCTGTTGCCAACACAGGCTTCTCATTTCCCGTGTACTCCCTGGTGTTTCCATTAGCTGTGTAATATAGTTTTCGCCAGCTAAGTGATTAGCATCCAACTGTTCCTGTGTTAATGCTTGTGTTCAGTTCATTAAAAAAATTCCCTGAAAGAATTCCAGCTTCATTTAAAACCCCTTCATAGCTCAGAGAAGACTTCATATATATATATATATATATATATATATATATATATATATATAGTCATTTGGCACAGAGATTTTTTTATTTTTATTTTTTGAAGATGGGACCAAGAATGTTTACAGTTATGATTTTTCCCCGGGGGGTAGTTATACCGGAGAGCAAGTCACTGGTGATGTGAAACACAATGGCTACTGAAGCTACAGTCCAATCATATCCAAGGATAAGGGAGAAGAAAATTGATTTTCCAGATGCTCACATGAAAGTGGCCCCTTTACATTAGGCAGAAAAAGGCTGTTTAAGGTGATCTCAGGGGAAGGAAGGGTGATTTTAGAACAGGTCAAAGTAGACACCTGTTAGGAAGACTGCACACGTGGAAGGTAGGATTGCTGATCTAAAAGTTTAGTGGACTGGGGAAAGCATGGGGCAGTGATGTCCACCCAGGTGAGGCAGAACATTGGTTTTTCGTCCCTTTCCCCCACATTAGTTCTTTAGTACAGAACCACTTACCTTACCCTAGCACTGCTCACGTTGCACATCGACTCATTTCATTGTGTCATTTAAAGTTTGATAATTTGTTTAGTTTCTAGAAGCCCTATTTTCTTCATCTGTAGAATGAGGATAATAAGATCAATTATATTGTGATGTATCAAAGTTGGGGCCTCAATTGTTGCATTCTGGTAGGAATATTGTTAACAGGAAAGTGGTTAAGTTTATGTGGATGGAAGGAGATATTCTTTGGGAAATTTTTATATCTTGCTCTCCATTTTGCTGTGACCCTAAAACTTCTTCTTCTTTTTTTTTTTTTAAGGTTTGCATTTTTTCCCTTTTATTTTATTTTACAATACCATTCAGTTCTACATATCAGCCACGGATCCCCTTGTTCTCCCCCTTCCTGCCCCCCCTCCCCTTCCCCCAAGTCCACCCCCTATTCCCACCTCCTCCAGGGCAAAGCCTCCCCCGAGGACTGAGATCAACCTGGTAGACTCAGTCCAGGCAGGTCCAGTCCCCTCCTCCCAGACTGAGCCAAGCGTCCCTGCATAAGCCCCAGGTTTCAAACAGACAACTCATGTAATCAGCCCAGGACCTGGTACCACTGCCTAGATGCCTCCCATACAGATCAAGCCAATCAACTGTCTCACCTATTCAGAGGGCCTGACCCAGTTGGGGGGCCCTCAGCCTTTGCTTCATAGCTCATGTGTTTCCATTCGTTTGGCTATTTGTCCCTGTGCTTTATCAAATCTTGGTTTTAACCACTCTTGGGCATATACCCAAGAAATGCTCAATCATACCACAAGAGCACTTGCTCAGCTATGTTCATATCAGCATTGTTTGTAATAGCCAAAACCTGGAAACAACCTAGATGCCCTTCAAATGAAGAATGGATAAATAAATTGTGGCACATATACGCAATGGAATACTACTCAGCAGAGAAAAACAAGGACATCATGAGGTTTGCAGGCAAATGGATGGATCTAGAAAAAATAATCCTGAGTGAGGTAACCCAGACTCAGAAAGACAAATATGGTATGTACTCACTCAGTACTAGAGGTAGAACAAGGATGACTGGACTGTTACTCACATCACCTGGGAGCCTACCTGGAAAACAGGACCCCAAGAAAGACACAACGATCGCCCAATGACAAGAAATGGCTAATATCTACATGAACAACCTGGTCATGAGTTGGAGTAATGAAGGGCGAGGGTCGAGGGAAAGAGAGCCTGTGGGAGCGGGAGATCCCAGCTGGATCAAGAATAGAGAGGAAGAACAAGGAATAGGAGACCACATGAGAAAAGGAAGAAACAAAGTGCTAGAGAGGCCCACAGAAATCCACAAAGATACCCCCACAATAGACTGATGGCAGTGGTTGAGAGACAGCTGGAATTGACCTACTCTGGTGATGGGATGGCCAAACACCCTAATAGTTGTGCCAGAAACCCCATCCAATGACTGAGGGATCTGGATGCAGAGATCTATGGCTAGGCCCCGGGTGGAGCTCCGGGAGTCTAATTAGCGAGAAAGAGGAGGGTTTATATGACCTAAAACTTCTTTTAAAATATCGTTTAAAACGTCTTGGTGGGTTAGCATCAGTATCATAAAAATAGAACAGTGTTGTGCCAGCACAAAGAATAGTGTGCTTGGGTGGGATCAGGAGGCATGATGTGAAAGACATAAAGAGGGGGAAGGAGGGGGAGTAGGGTGGTGTGAGAAGGGGGAGAACAAGGGAATCCGTGGCTGATATGTAAAATTAAATTAAATTAAAAAAAGACACAAAGAATAAATAAAAAGAAAGTTTTAAAAAAGGGATATACATACACATTTCAGAAAACATAGTGTGGCTTGGAGCAGACAGATTCTCCCTATTGTGGCAGACATTCATTGCTTATAGCACGTCATCTAGGATTGGTGCCTTATGAGACTCCCCATTCACACTGATGTGCCAACTGGTGGTGTGGTTGTGCAGGCAGGTATTGTTCAGATGACCACATTGCTGAAATTTCCTCTATGCAGATTCTTCCCTGTCAAATTTAGAAGACACTAGCTGATAGCAGGTGTCTTGGCCCCATAGGTTATCCCAAGTGGTCAGACCCAAAACACATACACATATGAGCAACATATCTCAGCATGTTGTACTTATATATACATATGTATGTGTGTGTGTATAAATATATATATCCATGTGTATAATGTTACAGAAAGAATTAAAGAAGAGGTCTTGAATTTGAGAGGGAGTTGGTAGCCACAGGAGAAGTTGGTATTGGCATAGGGATATGTGGAAATTATGTAAATACTTTATTACATCAGAAATTCTAAATAATTACAGGAAAATGGCCAAATTGTTAAAATTGTGAATATTATTATATAATATGTTATTACACATAATTATATATTATATATAATCATGCATATATTTATAATTACATATAATTGCCATATAATATGCTATATAATACATAACTATGACATAACAATATATTTTATGTATAGTATATAATATCTATAATATATAATACATGTATAGTATACTATATATGTATATACAATATATATTATGAAAGCCAAAGGAAGTTTAAGATAAACTATTGAGGAAATCAAATTAAAAATCAGAAGAAATTTCAATTATTGATACACACTCAAACATAATCACCACTGTTATTGTATTCTATACTCCCAATGGTTGGCGAGTATAGGTTCAAGATTTTCTAAATCTGTTGACTAGGGATAGCTTGGATTTTTATCTAAGAGAAACTCCTTAACTAATTGTGTTGCCTTCCATTTCAAGTCAGTAGTTCTACTCATTAGTTCATTAAGCACATAGTAAGCATCTGTAATGTGCTAGGCACTTAAAATGATATTCCAGTAAACAATACGTAGTGCCTGGCCTTAGGAAGCTCATAGTCTTTTGAAAAAAATTCAGATGTTTGAGCAAGAATTCAAATGTCTGAACAAGAAAAATGAATGTTTGCGTACAGTGCAAGGCTGTTGTTGGAGGGCTTCTCTCCAGGTTCCACCAAGCCCCGCAGTCCCACAATCCACATATAAAATAGTCACTCAGATGCTTATATTACTTAGAAACTGTATGGCTGTGGCAGGCTTCTTGCTAACTGTTCTTATATCTTAAATTAACCCATTTCTATAAATCTATACCTTGCCACGTGGCTGGTGGGTTACCAGCGTCTTTACATGTTGCTTGTCCTGGTGGTGTCTGCAGTGTCTCTCCCTCCTTCTTCCTGTTTCCCCAATTCTCCTCTCTCCTTGTCCCGCCTATACTTCCTGTCTGGTCACTGGCCACCAGTGCTTTATTTATATAGAGCGATATCCACAGCACTTCCCCTTTTCTTCTTTTTTTTTTTTAAAGGAAGGTTTTAACTTTAATATGGTAAAATTACATATAACAAAACAATTATTGAGCAAGAATTACAGTTACAACATTAAAGAAGATGTCCTGCCGGGCGTTGGTGGCGCACGCCTTTACAGTTACAACATTAAAGAAGATGTCCTGCCGGGCGTTGGTGGCGCACGCCTTTAATCCCAGCACTCGGGAGGCAGAGCCAGGCGGATCTCTGTGAGTTCGAGGCCAGCCTGGGCTACCAAGTGAGCTCCAGGAAAGGCGCAAAGCTACACAGAGAAACCCTGTCTCGAAAAATCAAAAAAAAAAAAAAAAAAAAAAAGATGTCCTATCTATCTTATATTTGTGAGTTTAAGGTTTTATATATAACTTATCTTTTATCATAACTGAGGAAATTACAACTATCTAGTCTTCAACCACATCAAAGACCTGAGAAGGAACATAATGGTACCTGAGAAATGGTAGATGGATGCAAGCAACTTTAGGGAATATTGTAAGAGTAGACCAAGACAGCTGGCAGCCTGGACAGTCACCTAATGTTTCTCAGCATTGTTGGTGCATTCAAATTGGCTACAGGCCTAGAGTATCTGACAGACCATTTTCAGAAGCAGGAATTCTGAAAGACCATCTTACCCTGTCGTGGCAGAGTACAGTGGTTGCTTTCCTTGTGTCCCACTTGTCCAGAAAGGACAGCATTGTATTCATACTGTCAGCCATCAAGGCAAGGGCAGTTCTTTGCCCAGTAGGCCATTTTGTGCCAAAAAAGACAAACTTCCAAATGGAAATGTCTTAGAAGCCCAACATTCTCTCGGGATCAAATTGGTGCAGCCAGGAGCAATTGTGTCTCATGTCAACAGAATTCTAAGTTATTTAAATGCCATATTTTCTAAGTCTATGAAGTGTTTGAAGACTACCTATCTATCTGAAATATATCTATGTATACCTAGAAGACTTATCTAACATGGCTATAAATATGATTATCATAGATGACTAATTATTAATCTATTTCTTAATTATCCATTACAATTTTAAATGAGTTACATAAACATAATATCTCAAACAAGAATAGAAATATATATTCAGGATAACAAAATTAACTTTGTTTGCATCAATAAACTAAAATTTATACCAATGTAAAACATTTTAAACATAAACTAAAATCTATACCAATGTAAAACATTTTAAACAAGTTGTTGTTCTTTAAAAGTAGGTTTATTAATCTACCCTTTTTTAAATCATCTCTATACCCTATATATCTATATCATATCCCCTTTTCTTTTTTTAAAAAAGATCACATTTATAATCAACCTGTTTTAAATAAAAATATTGGTTTTTCTCTGTCCCACGCCAGAGGGCTCTTCTGATTTGGGACACGAGAATGTCTTAACCATTTTTTTTAAGCAATATGTCTGGGTTTAGAGGGGGAGTGAGCTAATTCCACCTCTAAAGTGATAGCCACAGCACAAGGCTGAGAATGAACAAAGGTTTGCTCGGGTACCTTCCAACAGAGGTGTATGGCTTGTGTTGTACCATAATTGTTCATGTTTCATTATAACCTAATTCTCCTGTCAGTTTAGGTTAGTGATTCACTCTCCTACTGTATAGTTCTAATATGATGAGTTCTGCTGAAAGGTGCTAGGAACTTGCAGGGTAATTTTCAGTTATTACCTGAGTTTTTAGTATATCTAATTTTTTTTTTTTTACCAGAACTAGGTAAAAATCACACTAATTTAACAAAGAGAGATGAGAAAAGTGTAGCTTACTACATCTTTGCAACGTTGCAAACCTCATTTTTCATTATGGGAATACAAAATTTCCTTTCTTTCTTTGTAAAAACAAGTTTGGTCAGTGCTTCCATTGTGATTTTGCACTTTTTAAACGTAGAACTTCATATGTGCATATGATACGTTTTTGTGAAATCTGTTTTCCCATTCTCTCTCCTTTCCTTCTGTCTCCTTCAACTCCTCCCCCATCCTCTCCTGACACGTTCCCTTCCCAACTTCTTGTGCTCTTTAAAAAAAAAAAAAAAAAAAAAAAAACACACCAAGTCTACTTAGAGGTATGTGCATGGATATATGACCACCCACTGAAACATGGGTAGTCTTTTGAAGGCCATATTCCCAAAGAAAACTGACTCTACCTCTCCCAGAAGCCATTGCTTGCCAATATCCTCTCAGCTAGGGATGGGATTTCCATATCCAAGCAATAATGATTCCCAACAGACATCCACCACTTCCATCTTGTACAGTCTTTCTGTCCCCTCTCCTATGATAAATGCAGAGCCTTGTCGGGGGGGCACTGTGAGATGGATTTCCCATTTAGAGCTGAATAGTTCATAGTCCCTAATTCACTTTACTTTGACCAATTGTATATTAATTTCATTTCTGCATTAATTTCAATCGACTTCAAAAAATTTAATTGTGAAGGTTGAGATTTGCACAATATATGGGCATGAAGATAAGAACTTAGGGGGAAGTTTAGTACCATGTCCGTTTAGCAGAATTAGGTTCTCTCATATGGCCTATGATCTATTCAGTCACAAAGTTTTTGGCCCAGTTCACATTATCAGACGTGAGTTCCATTTTGTGGCATAGACTTTAAATCCAATCAGAAAGTTATTGATTATTTCCACAAGTTTTGTGCCACTATTACACCAGTGGGTACATCTTGGCAGGTCAGTTATTATTGTAGTTCACAGGATTCACATCTGGGCAAGTTTGTTGAATACTTTTCTTTCCCAGTAGTACAAATAGAATTTTTTGATACTATGAGAACTAGGTAGTACCCAGAACATGATGTTAAGACCTTGTTGATGAGAACACCACATACCTGAGTCATTGAATATGCAGCAATAAAGCTGGTACTGACTTTGAATTTATATCATAAACATAGGTTGCCTTTTGTGGTTCATGTACAAGGAACAACTTGTGTAAAGTAAGTATTACCTATGTACACTTAATAAGTAGGTCTCAACCATAAGTGGCATTTTTATTTTCAGCACAAAAGAACTGCAAACAACTAAGAAATAGTCGATCTGTTAGAAGGCATTTCACCTTCTAGCTGTGTCTATATGCTTATTGAGTACAATTATAGACTGGATTCCCTATGTTATATAAATTATTATTTTTCTGAGCAACATATATTTGAATTTGTATAGATTTAAAAAGCATATAGTAAGAAGCCCTTGTGTTGGTCTTTTTTGTTCCTCATTTTATAGTTCTTTTACAGTTCAGCCTTTCTTCATTACTATATTAACCTATTCGCATGGAGCCATATTCTATTGGGAAAAAAAGTTATATCACTGATTATCTGAACACTGGATTGGAGGTGCTGGTACTTAGGATCCTCAGTACCAGATATTAAGCCCAGAATCTGCCACATGCTTCAAGTGCTTCACCGTCAAGGTCCACCTCCAGCTCCTGCTTAAAATTTTACTGTAGGGTTTTACTACATTCATATCCCAGTCCACTCTTGAAGTCCTGAACTTCCTGTGTAGCACAGGCCACCCTCTAATTTGTGACCCTCCCACTACCACCTAAGTACTGGAATTTCAGGCACGTATTACTAAGCTTAGCTCTGGTTATATTTTTGGGAGATCTTGATACTTTGTGACACATCATATCTGTCCAATATCCCGAGTCTTCAGCTCAATCTAGATCACCCTAACATCTTTGCACTATTGTTATAAACTCTGCACACTTCTTTTTGTTTATTAAAAATTTTCATGCAATACATTTTGATCACATTGTTTTTCCCTCTAACTCCTTTCAAATCCTCCCAATCTCTCTACTCACACCCAACTTCAGAGTCTCTCTCTAAAAACCAAAACATGTGTATAAAACAACAATTAAGACAAATGAAAATCAATTAAGCCAAACCAAATAAAAAAATAAAACGAAAAGACCACACAAAATCTGAAGTCTGTTTTGTGTTGACTAACTACTTACTCCTGTGCATGGAGCCTACCCTGGAGTGTAGTTGTTATACTTGGTGACATTCCATTGGAAAAAAACAACAACTCTGGTGTTTCTTTTCCCAGCTGGTATCAATTGCACATAGCTTCTTCATTAAAGGTGGTACTTTGTGTATACTGCCCCTTCTCAGTGCTGGGATTTTGTATACATTTAAAGTGTTGAATTCCCAATATCTTGAGCACATTCAAAATACACTCACATAGTTGATCATCTTGAAGTTAATTAATGTTAAGGAAAGAAAAAATGTAAATGGACTTAGATCAGTGTATTTTGAGATAGCCAGCCCAAGATTATAAATACCTCTGGTGTTCCTAGTGTGACTCTACTCAGTTGGGTTTGAGAATGCCCTCCTTAAAGCCAGCTAGGCTTGGTGGCTCATGCCTGTAAACCTAGTACTCAGGAAGCTAAGGCAGGAGAATCACTTTAAGTTTGAGGCCAGCATGGATTACAGAGTGAGTTCTGGGATAGTCTGGCATAATTAATATCCTCATCAATTCATACATATCTGCAATTACTGATACATATAATATGACATATGCACATATACTTAATTTTCCTTCTTTTTGTCTTTTATCATGTTATACCCTGACTATTATAGCATTTATTAGTTTATATATTAATTCACAAATATTGTTGTAGTAACTACCTACTGCCTTTCATTAATTTTTTATTTCAAATATTGTTTCCACTGTTTATAGTTCTCATTGATATTAACTTTAACTCTTTCTCTGTAGTAAGATAGGATTGTATATAGTGCTTAGATCATGTCCTAAAATTTCTGATTAAGGATTCTTTCATAAGGAGGAAATAAGCTTCTGAAAGCCAAATATGATTTCTCTGGTGAAACTCCTTGATATCAAAGGAGCCCACTAGGTATCAACTCTAGCTCTGCTGCAAGGTCATGAGACTGTACTAGGGGTCTACACTGTCTCATGACAAATTTTCTTATATGTGACATCAGGTATCTATACTTATTTTACTTTTGTGGGTTTGGTAGTCAAATCTAGAGCCTCACAAATGCTAGGTAAATGCTCTGCTACTGAGTTCTACACACCATATCCTGGCTTTTGTCGTTGTCTTACTAAAATGTTTACGAGCAGTTTTGAATATTTTAAAACAGCATATGGAAATGTATCTAGCACATTTTAAAGCCAGAGAAAATTGTGTTTTGTAAACATACAGGGATGCATTTTGTTATTATCTGAATCTAAATTCATTGGACTCTGAAGTAGCAATGACCTTCAGGACCATGTGAGTCCAAGCAGACTCTCGAATGGTGTGAGAATATACTTTCATTTGTTTCAGTTGTCACTTGATAGGGCATATCACGACTTACACAGTGGCCCATTTTTTGTGGACTAATTTCTACTCTTTGCATTAATTAACAAGAAGTGACTCTCCTTTTAACATCTTTACATTGATTTGTCAATATAGAGAATTCACACACACGGATTTAAAGAGAATAGAAAAAATATATTAATATTGATTTTTAGTGTCCTTAATACTGTGAATTCTTTAGATTCAGATTCTGCTGAAGAAGTATGTTTGTAAAGATTTTCTCTCTAATTAGGTAACTCTCAAACAAAATTACATATGAATCAGCAATCTGTCATAAATACATTAAGATTATTATCTGGTGAGTGCTATCAATTTTATTTTTGTCTCTAAATTATTAGTCCCCTATTTGTTTATATAACAAATTCAGTAGGAGTAATTATGTGCAAAGAAAATGATTCTGTCATTTTAAATAAACTGCTCAGCAACTAAAACATCAGGACTATAATTAAAGGCATCACTCACAGCTTCCAATTTTAATACGTAAAGGAGAAGGACATGATTAGATTTGAATGCATTTGCTTTTGTTTTAACCATATTACTGTTTGATTTTTCTCCGGATGTGCTGGTTTTAAAACACCACAGTATGTTACTAAACATCCTTAATTCTATATAGCAGTATTGTAATACATCGAAGTGCCCTTATTTCTGACATTAAGCTTTCAGTTTACAATCTGATCCTTGGATGCAAGCACAATTTCTTCCAGTTCCAGCTTGGAAAAGCAGCTGAGGTAAATTCCCAGGCTAGTAACTCCCTCATTCCAGCTGGGTGATATCAGAAAGTATGGATTTACAATGTAGTCAGTAGTAATTTACAGCAAACACTGTTAAAATAACCCAAGAGATTTAAGGCATTCATTTGGGACTCTGAATTAACGTGCCACATTCTCTTCTGCCATAGGCCCACCCACACCCTGAATCACTCCCATACCTACTATCAACTAAAATGCACTAAGCTCTTAAGCAAATTACCCACTCGAGTCCTTGGTTTAGTGTGCTTGAAGAAAAATAGGATGAATACCAGGAAATGCATGGCTTGGGATGAATGTCTGAGTTGCTGTATTGAGTTCACTCTCCTGAAGTGTAAAATGCAAACACTGTCATCCAGCTGTGGGGTTGTGAGGATTGTTTCCCACTAAGGATGTGAGCCTAGTTTGCTAACTATCAAACGTGATAATGATGTTGACTGTGGTTGCTATCTGCTGTAGTAACCCGAGGTGCTCTGAAATTATGCCTGATATCCAAAAAACACCTCCATTGTCCTGCCATGCTGTTTGAAATTTGCTTCATAGAAGCATTCCTGTAAATTATTATTTCTCAGTGAGGCATTTCAGATGCCATTTACAGCCAGCAGCCTCCTGAGCTTTTCCTGTGGCCTGTACAGTTAGAACCTGCAGGCTTGGATGTAGGAATCTGACTTTGAGCAAGTTCTTTTGACAATGTTTAGGCACAGTGAAGTAAAGGATATTTACCTCAAGTAGGCATTGAAGCCTCTGTCAAAATATTTGTGCTCTGAGAGAGTGACATAGGCCAGTGTCTTAGCACTTAACATGTTAATGGTAGTGGATGTTATAGAATTTTTTAATGTTATTGTGAATAGAAGATAGGCATCAAATAATAAAATACATGAAAAGGGTGGGGTAGGATGATAGAATGATGGGCAGAGAGATAGAGCCAGACACCTACTGACTAAACCATAAATTAATCCTGGATAATACTAGATGCTTATACATTTTAGTCATAATTTATAATCATTTGGGGAAATAATGTGAGAGTAGATATTACAGAGATTAGGAGAGTGAGCTCTGATACCTACTCTTAGGAGTGTGACTTACACAAGTCACTTAAGCTCTCTGAACTTCACACTCTGCATTCCTGATGTAGAATTCATAATTGAAACACATAAAGATGTGTATAGATCGAACAATCTGGACAAGGACAGTTTCTGAGAGGACACCTGAGTGTTCAGAAGGTTGTTACTGTAGTCTACTGGAGTCCAGGCTCTATAATGTCTACTTAGAATATACTTGTAAGTACAGACATTACAGACTCCACATGACCACTATCAAGCATGCCATCTTTCTTCCAAGTCTATTCTTAGTTTTGGTAGAAACATCAGTATTTTCTCAGGTGTTGAAAGCCAGGAATTTGGAATCGTCTTTAATAACTCTCTTTCTTCTTGTTCCACAGGTCCAAACAATTACCAGATGCAAATAGTTGCAGTTTGTAAATATTTCATATTAAATCACATTTATGTCTTATTTTAAGTCTGTTTTTTTCCTACTTCTACCTGGTCAACTTACTTTCCTTCTTGCTATATTGAACCTATTATATTGTCTTCCCCTGATCACCCCAGAATATATATTTGATGATCTAAAAGGTGGTGTAAGAATTCTTCAGTCTGACACAAAAGGATGCCATTTGGCCTGACCAGAGTCCTGTTCTCTGCCATAGCTTATGACATAAAATAGATGTTCCAATGTACACTAGAGCTTGTTTTGTATTGATGTTATCCATTTGTTCCTTTATCTCTTACTATGACTTTTCTGCATTCAGCATTAACTTCCAAGACCACAACTCCATCCCTTCCCACCTCAGCTACCCACCTGGACCACCAGCTATTTTTCCAGATGCAGTTCAAACAGAAGTTTCTTAGGGTTGGGTAGAGCTGGGTACCTCCTGTTTTGCCATCTCACATGTGGGTTTGATTTCTCATCTGCATCTGATTCTTCTAAGAGCAGAGATCACCTCATGTATTTCAGCATTTCAAAGTGAATAATAAAAGATTTGTTAGTCTATTTTTGACACAGTTTTATAGCTTGTCTAATTTAGATTAACATCATTACTCCGGGTTATTCACCTGGTTCTTGAATTTACTCAACTAATCTAGATATGTTTATGAGCTCTAACCCAACTGAACCTCAAAGTCAGTTTACCTTTTACTGTTACTCTTATATCCTATTCTGGGACTTATTTCTTATAGATTCACGTGTGCTGACCAAGTTTTGTCAAGTGCACAAGGAGGGATGTCCCTGTGTGTTAGAGAGTCCAAGAATAGATGGCAGAGCGTCTGCAAATACTCTTTGCTGATGCTTGTCCAAATTCTTAATAGTTGGCAAAATTCTGCATGGTGATGGATGGGGAAAGTGGGTCACATGGAACAAGGTGTTTGTTCAGCACTCTTGGAATATAGGATGTCCTTCCTTTGGGACATTTGGATCAGGTTGAACATCACTCATCAAAATATACTGAAATCTGGAAATTCTCCAAAATTCAAAACTTCCCTTAGCATGGCCATGCTGCCTCATTCTATACCTTGTCCCCCATGACAGGCTTCAGTCAAAATGAAAGTACACTAAAAACATTCATAAAATTACCTTGAGGCTTTCTCTATAAGGTGCACATGAGAAATAAACTAGTTTGTGTCTAGACTTGGATCCCATACCTAGGATATCTCATCACACACACACACACACACACACACACACACACACACACACACACACACGCAAATTTTCTAGAATTTGAAGCACCTCTGACCTCAAGCATTTTAGATAAGAGATGTTTGCTCTGTAATTTCTTTCTCCAAAGTGTGACACTGAAGTCAGAACTCTCCATTTTTATCTTTGGCCCTTAGGATTTTCATAATCATTTCAATGATAATCTCCTGAGATACAAAGGAGTGGTTGTGTACAATAAAGCCCCAAAAGTTGTTTCATCTTTTCCTTCTCATAGAAACACTGAGAAATAGTTCATACCACACTGTCTGAGTTCATATGCTTCTGCATTTACTGTAAAACATGAAGAAAGGCTGCTATTCTTTTGTAAGAAATGGATCTAAGATTTTCTTCTTTTCTGATCTTTATCCAACCTTTGTAGCACCAGATTTTGAGAAGACAGTCCTTTCTTTGTTAGATTGTCTTTTTGTCTTTGTCAATGTCTACCTGACAATGTATGCAAGGATTGGATTGTTAACTCTTAGTCTGTTTCACTGGTCTCTATTCTGTCTTATGACATCACTGCCTTGTCTTTTTATTTCCATGGAAAGGTAAGTTTGGAATCATGTGTAAAAAATCTTGTTTTATTTCTAGGGAGATGGCTTGTCAGCATGCCACCCTGAATTGGGATACTTAGCATCCACATAAAAAGCAGAGTGTGGCAGTACATCCGTGTAACCTCTGTGCTGGGGTAGTGGGAACAGGAGGATCCTGGGGGCTTGATGGCCAGCTTGTCTAGTTGAACTGGTGAACTCCAGCCTTAGTTTATACCTTGTCACAAAATATGGCATGGAGCACAATAGACTATGACACTTCTGTCAACTTCTGGCATCCATATGTGTGAACTGCATGTGCACACATGAGTACATAAATACACATATGCCACACACATATAAACACTCAATTGTAGTTGGAGTTTTCCTGTGTCCACCTGGCTCCTGCAGCTGCTCAGACCCAAGTAAATACACAGAGACTTACATTATTTATAAACAGTATGGCTGTGGAAGACTTTTTACTATCTAGTTTTTATATCTTAAATTAACCCATTTCTATAAATCTATACCTTGCCACATGGCTCATGGTTTACTGGTATTTTATATCTTTCGTCTTATGGCGGTGGCTGCTGGCAGCATCTCCTGACTCAGCCTTCCACTTCCCAGAATTGTTCTCTCTGCTTATTCCGCCTATACTATCCTTCCTGCCTGGCTACTGGCCAATCAGCATTTTATTTATCAATCAATCATAGCAACACATTCACAGCATACAGAAAGACATCCCCAGCACTTCCCCTTTTCTTTTTTTCAAAAAGGAAGGTTTTAACTTTAACATAGTAAAATTATATATAACAAAACAATTATCAAGCAAGAATTATAGTTACAATATCTCATCTATTTATAATATCTAGTCTATTTGTACTTGGCAAAATTAAAGAAGATATCTTATTTATCTTATATTTGTGAGTCTAAGGTTTTATATCTAACTTATCTTTTATCATAACTAAGGACATTGTAACTATCTAGTCTTTAACTACATCAAAGAACTTAGAATGATATAATATTACCTGAGAAGCAGGAGAAGGATGCAAGCAACTTTCAGGAGTCTTGTGAGAGTAGACAAAGACAGCTGGAATCCTGGACAGTCATCCAAAGTTCCTCTGTGAAGTTGGGGCATCTATCTTTAGCCCACAGGCCTAGAGTCTCTCAGTCACTTTTTTTCTGTGTCCTGTAGAATGTCTGGCAATTTTCTCTGTGAAGTAGGAACCTGAAGGACCATTTTGCCAAGCAAAGTTCAATGGTCACCATTTTATGGGTCCTGCATGTCCAGTTGATCAAGCAGTCCAGGCAAGAACAGTTTCTTGCCCAAATAGCTATTATTGCCAAGAAGAAGAAGAAGAAGGAGGAGGAGGAGGAGGAGGAGGAGGAGGAGGAGGAGGAGGAGGAGGAGGAGGAGGAGAAGAAGAAGAAGAAGAAGAAGAAGAAGAAGAAGAAGAAGAAGAAGAAGAAGAAGAAGAAGAAGAAGAAGAAGAAGAATTCCATATAGAGTGTCTTCAATGTCCATCCTGCTCTCTGAAGTAAATCAGTGTTGTCAGGAGCAGACATGTCTCACTGTCCAGAAAGTTTAAATTTGTTAAAACATTTTAAATGCCGTATTCTGTAGGTCTTTGAAGTGTTTGAAGACCACCTATCTGTCTGAAATATATCTATATATACCTAGAAAACTAAACTAACACGACTATAAGTTTGATTATCATAGAAGGCTAATTATTAATCTGTATTTCTTAATTATTCATTACAATTTAAATGAGTTACATAAACATAATACCTTAATCAAGGGTAGAAATATATATATATATATATACATATATATATAATAACAAAATTAAGTTTAAACTTGTATCAATAAACTAAAATCTATAGCAATGTAAAACATTTTTAAACAAGTTTTTACTATTTATCCTATCATATTTATATCCCCTTTTCTTCTTTAAAAAGAGATCACATTTATAATCAACCTGTTTTAAATAAAAATATTGGTTTTTCTCTGCGCCACACCAGAGGGCTCTTTTGATATTGGACAGAAGAATCTTTCAACCTTTTGTTTTAGCAATATGCTTGGGTTTAGAGAAGAAGTGAGCCAATTTCATCTCCAAAGCCAGCTTGATGTATTTGGGAATTTGGGCATAGCTTCTCATACTACTTTCTGTTGGATGAGAGTGCTATATTCTTACGGGGACATAAAGAAAATTTTAGGATTATGGAGTAGTCCGTGAGGCTGTATTTTCTGAGCCAGTTGCCTTGAAACCATTTTGGATGTTGAATCATCTGGGCCATGGTGTCATCAAGGACCTTTCAGGGGGTCTTGGCTGGTCAAACCTGATGTATCTTAATCTGGAGCAAATCCATAGCCTCTTGTTTTTTGTGGAAACAAAAGCAGAGCCTCCTTTTAAAAGCAACATATCCTTAGATCCAAATTTTGAAGTCAAATTACCTTTAAAATATACATATTGGTTTAATTGAGCAGCCTTTACAGTCAAATGTCTTTTTGCAGTTAAAAATCCCAAAGACAACACAATCCAGATTCTTTGTGTGATATCTATCTTTATGTGGCTCATTTTTATATTACTTTTACTTTTTATTTAAAGACTTTATTTTTAAAACTATTTTTTAATATAACTTCATATATTACTTTTTTCTCTCTTACAAGCCTACACACATTTTCATACACATTGTAAACTGTTTAGAGGTTTATCCCATCTGAATTTATCTTATTGTGAATCTATTGCTTTAAACTGCAGCATTTCACCCATCTCAGTTTCCCAACATGGTGGTGGTATATTTACTGCCAGCTCTGGGTCTGGAAGCCATGTGTACCATCAATTCTCAGAAGCAGTGGGTCTATGCTTCTATCAAAGCAGAAACCTCTTTTTTTTTTTGGTCTGTACTAGCAAAGGCTAAATCTACCATGCAGTGTAATGTGTGGCTTGCAGCTGCCTCATTCCTGCCATACTGTAGGTCAAGATTGCATGCCACGAACCCACCATAGAGTAGCTCAAGGATGCAGGCTGTGGCGAACTTGAGAGAGACAACTAGGAAGCTGTTTTTAGCTCCATTTTAGAACCTTTCTTCTCAGGCTTTAGGTGTAAACTCTTGCCCCATGGTGGGCACCATTTGTAGTTGGAGTTTTCAAAGTTTACATCTTGTCTCAAAATATGGCATGGAGAACAATAGACTATGACACTTCTGTCAACTTCTGGCATCCATGTGTATGAACTCCATGTGCACATATGAGTACATAAATACACACATATAAACACACGATTAAAAGGTTTGTCCATATTTCTTAAGCCAACTGTCTTTTCCTTCTCTGGTCTCACCCATTTATCTTCAGATTACTCATAGCAGGGCTTCTCAGATGCAGTTGTGGAAACTTGTTAGAAATGGAGATGTCAGGCCTCATTGAGGAGATTTTGAGTCAGAAAAACTGGAGGTCTCAGCACTCCAAGTGTTAATAAGATCTCCCAGTTGATGCTGGTGGCCATTCAAATCTCAGAACCACTGAGATCTTTCTACTCCAGAATTGAGAAAGCATTTTCTCTGAGTTACCAAACAGTGAATGTTTGAAGCCTTATAGGTCATTCAGTCTGTATCACATGACCAATTTTACTGTGACAGCATAGAAATGGCCCCTGACAACAGGTAAACAAGTGAACATGGCTGTGTGCCAGTAAAAGTGTGTGTACACTAACAGGTGGTGAGCAGAGTCCACCTGCAGACCACAGTGTGCCAGACTGTGCTGTGTTCCAGTCTCTGTTCTCCCACACCACAGCCCCTGGCATTTGTTCCATTCTTGTTGGAAACCTGTGGCTGCCACTGTTTTAACCTTCCTTAATACCCCCAAAAGAAGTTCTTGGCTAAAGAACTACTTCTCTTAGCAGTGTTTTTTTCAGTGCAGATATTATATAATTTTAATTCTATGCTATAGGTGTCCTGTACTTATTTTTGGAATTCTATATCATTGACTCACTCTAGGTAGCCCTTAGTGCTGGCAACTGGGCATGTGTTTCTAGTTTACAAGCAGAGTGTTGGTAATTGTCATATGTAAATGTAACTGGCCCCTATAAGCTCATAGCAGGTAACACTATTAGGAGGTGTGGCTTTGTTGAGGTAGGTATGGCCTTGTTGGATAAAGTGTGTCACTGTGGGGGTTGGTTTTGAAGTCTCATATATGCTCAAGCCATGCCCAGTGTCACAGGCCACTTCCTGTTGCCTGCAAGTCAAAATGTAGGACACTAGGCTACTTCTCCAGCACTATGTCTGCCTGCACACTACCATGTCACACCATGATGATAATGGACTAAACCTCTGAAAATGTTAGCCACCACAATGAAATGTTTTTCTTCTATAAGAGTTGCTGAGACCATGGTGTCTCTTCATAGCAATAGGAACCCTAGCTAAGATACTCATTTACCTTCATTCTTTAGCACCTTTAAGTTCTGTAGGTCGGCTTTACTCTACAGCATCTTTTAGAAACCTGCAGTTCCTGGGCCTTAAAAGAGGTGTTATAATGGAGATTGTATTAATTTACTAAGGTTGCCATGGAAAAGGACCCCAAACTGGATGGTTTAAAATAATAGAAATTTGCCTCACACTTTCAGAGACCAGAAGTTCCAAGTTATAGTTTCTGTCAGGTCATAATCTTTCTGGTGGCTTTTTTCCTCTTGCCTTGTTCTTTTAAAATCATTTTTAATTGACAAATAAAAACTGTATATATTAGCTAGTCATAATGGCACACTCCTTTAATCCCAGCACTTGGGAGATAGAGGTAGGTGTATCACTGAGTTGGACACCATTCTGGTCTACAGAGTGAGTTCCAGGACCGCGAGGGCTACACAGAGAAACCCTCTCTTGAAAACTACCCCCCACAAAAGTATATATGCCTACTGTATGATACAATGTTTTAAAATGGATAAATTTGCCTAATATATGAATTACCTCATGTACATTTTTTGTGGTAAAAATACTTAAAATCTACTGTTAGCTATTTCAAGATACAAAGATTGCTGTTAATTATACTTATGTTGTAGGAAAGATTTTTGAACTTATTTTTGAAACTTTGTGTCCTTTAAACATTGTTTCCAACTGCCTTGCCCCTGGTTATAACCATGTTTTCAGCTACCATTGGTTAAACTTCTAACAGTTTTATGCACAACCAAGACCATGCCATATTGCATTTCCATTCCTGGCTTGTTTCATTCATCAAAGTGTCTTCCAGGTTCATTCATGTTGTTTAAAAAAATGACAGAATTTCTCTCTTTTGTGAAGATTTGCTTTTATTTTTAAATTTAGTATGTTAGTGCGTGTGTGTGCATGCATGTGTGTTTTTGTATGTATGTGTAAATATGAATGCAGGCACTTGCAAAAATCCAAAAGAGGGCATTGAGTACCTTGGAGGTGGGGTTACAGGCAGTTGTGAACGTCCTAGCATGAGTGCTGAGAACTGAGTTTGGGTCCTCTGCAAGAGCAACAAGTTCTCTTATTTTCACATCCCTATTTCCAATCTGTGATAGGATGGCTTGCCTCCCTGTAGGACAAAGGAACCCAGGTCCTTCATAGATAGGAAGCATTATTCACTACTATACTAACGAGGGCAGTCCTTTTCTTTTAGGGAAGAAAGATATTTTGTGTTTGTGACCATAGCATGTTTTCTGTTGTCATCTGGGTTTATTGTGTTATTTTGATATCATGAATGGTCCTAGAATGGACCTTGTAACTGCAGATATCTCTGAGATGAACTTATTTTAGTCTTTTCAGAAAATGACTAGCAGGATTTTGAGGCCACACAGTCATTTTATTTTTATATTTTCCAAGAACTTTCGTTCCGTTTTCCACAATGGCTTTTCCAATTTGCGTTCTTACCATCAGGGTTCCTTTTCCTCTCATGTTGGCATTCATTGTTTGCTTTTCGAATAATAGGTTTTCTCACAGGAGTGAGGTGATACATCAGTGTGTTGTTTTCATTTGCACATGTCTGTTGCTAAGTGATGTTAAGCATCTTTTCCTAAACCTGCTAAACATTTTTATCTTTCCTGAAATGCCTCCTCAGGTCTTCTGTCTGCTTTGTAACTGGGCTATTTATTTCATTGTAACTGAGATGAATTCCTTACACATTTTGAATATTTACCTCTTAAGAGATGCATAGTTTGACAGTATTTTTTCCATTTCATGTTTTATCTCATTACTCTACTGACTGCTTCTTTTGTCATGCATAAGCTGTTTAGTTCAACATAATTCTGTTTGCTGAGTTTTACTTTAGCTACTTAACTATATCTTAAAGGGTGCTTGCTCAGATAAATGCTATATAGATTTTCTTCTAGAAGTTTTATAGTTTCTCCTCTTATATGAAAATTTTGAGTTGATTTTTGTAGCCAGTGTGTCATAAATTTTTTAACTTCATTTTTTTGTATGTCTGATAACATTTGTTGGAGACTGTTCCCCATCAAGTGGTTATTGTCCCCTTCCCTTGTCTTCAGGATGAGTGAACGTCTTTCTAGGCTCCATCTCTGTCCCATGGTGCTGTGTTTGCCTTTAGTGTCATATTGTTTTGACTACAATAGCTTTGTATTATATTTTTAAGTTAGGTATTATGAGACTTCTAGCTTTGTTCTTTCTGTTCAAGATTACTTTGGCTTTTAACAGTTTCTTTTGATTTACAGGAAGTAATTTGATTTTTTTTCTGCTCCTGTGAATAAAAATTGACATTTTGGTAGAGATTTTTTTTTTTTTTTTTTTTTTTACTTTTTCTGGACCCTGATGTTGGATGGCAACCCTTGTCTTACAGACACATCTACTCTTAAAGTCCTTTCTGTCACTTTTTTCTCTGAGTGTGCCTCTTGTCCAACCTCCCCCTTTTGTGATGGAGGAATCTACTTGTATTGAATTGAGATTCTTGTGATTTCTGCAAATTCTTGTTTTCATAAAGTCATGTGCACAAATACTAGAGGGCTAGGAATTCAGTACTGTATTGAAGAATAGGAGTCAAACCATAGCAGTGATGAGGGATTCATACAAGGTTTAACAGTGGTTGCTCCAGATAGAATCTTCAGATATAAATTTGTAAGGATTATTTTTTCTACTTGTTATAATATGTCATGTTTATTGCTGGAAAAGTTTCATAGAAATTTCTGTCTTACTTTAGAAGAACAGATCATGGTTATGACTTAATAATCTATTTTTCCTTAAGAGGAGAAATTACTACTTGTATAAAAAGTATTAGAAAGGCCTCAAGTTACTAACAGAAACTTAACCAAAAACTTCTTGGAGCAATCTCTAACACAGTTGCTGTTGTACAGGGCTTGCTCAGTATGATGTTTAATCTCCAGGATCAATTCAACGAGATTTGGAATCACCATGGAAACACACCTTTTGTTGTTTCTATGAGAATGTTTATAGAAAAGCTTAACTGATGGGAGAAGAACCACTCTGAATGTGGGCAGCAAAATCTGTGGGGTGGAGTTCCAAACTGAATAAAAAGGAGAAAGTGACCTAAAGACCAGCATGCACCTCTGTATGCTTCCCGACTGGGGCACAGTATGAGCAGCTGCCTCCTGCTCTTGTCATTGTGGAGATAATTTGCTGCCGTATTTCCCCATCGTGATAGGTCAGAACCTGTAAATCATTATAAGTGTTTTCTTCTTTAAGTTGTTTCTCCCTGCAACTTAATGTGTGTGTGTGTGTGTGTGTGTGTGTGTGTGTGTGTGTGTGTGTGTGTGTGATGTATGCACGTGTATATACATATATTTACCCTTGTGGGCTTGTGTGGAAGCCAGATGTTTACTCCTGGTGCCTTCCTTAATTGTTTCTCCACATTTTTTTTTTTGAGACATAGAGATTATTACTGAATTTAGAGCTTGATGTTTTTGATAGACTGGCTGGTTAGCAAGTCCCTGGGATCCATGTCACTCTGTCCCCCAGCACTGGGATTACAGGTGCATGCAACCGATCTGGATCATGGGTGCTGGGGATCCAGATGTTTGCACAGCAAGCCCTTTACCCACCGAGCCATCTCTCTGGCTCTTAACTTAATTCTTGTCAGGTGTTTGGTCCTAGCAATGAGAAGAGTGCTAGCTGATACGCCTAGTAAGTGGACAGAGTATTCATAGTTGGAGGTGGAGATGGAGGAGTTGCCCATTTATCTTTATTAATGATAGCTGTCATTTGCTAAGCTAAGCTAAGTGCTTCACCTACATTTTACTGGGCTACCCCAACACTCGATATGAACATTGTTTTTTCTTTTTACAGATATATCTTAATGAGTTCAAGTATAAAGTTATTTGTTCAGTATCATGATCAGAAAGTCACAAAGCAGGGGCTTGGACACAAACTAGTTTAGAAGCTCATTAAAATATACTTTAATGAAAGTGTAGCATATAAACAATGTATATATTGTATGTGAAGAGGAAGCCTATGTTTTTAATTACTGTTCTCTTTTTTAATCTCAATTTGATATTTCTTTGATAAGACATTTGTTGAGCACCTAAATGTATAACATTTTAGTAATTAGTATTGTGGAGACAGGTTCTGTTCTTGAGCAGAGTTGGTGTTAGAGAAGACAGATCTTTTTGTCTTATCTTTTGTAACATGATAAATGGCTCAAAAATCTAAGCTAAAAATTTCATATTAGCCGGTCAGTGGTGGCGCACACCTTTAATCCCAGCACTTGGGAGGCAGAGGCAAGTGGATTTCTGTGAGTTCAAGGCCAGCCTGGGCTACAGAGTGAGTTCCAGGAAAGGCACAAAGTTACACAGAGAAACCTTGTCTTGAAAACACCAAAAAAAAAAAAAAAAAAAAAAAAAATTCATATTAATTTATGGGCAAATCAGTGCCAGTGGTCACTTTTAAGTACGGTAGAGACATGATTAGATTGACTTGGGGGCTATGTATTGCATTCTGTTTGTCTCAGAGATTTTGTTCACCAATTTCAAAATCTTGTCTTCTATATTTAGTCTTTATCAGTGGCTCTCAGCCTTCCTAGTGCTGCAACCCTTTAATACAGTTCCTCATGTTGTGGTGACCCCAATTATAAAATTATTCCTTTGCTACTTCATAACTGTCATTTTGCTACTGCAATGAACCGTAATGTAAATAACTGATATGCAAGGTATCGGATATGACCCCCAATGGGGTCACGACCCACAAGTTGAGAACAACTCGTCTATATGATGATTACGATCATATTTGGGAAGGAAGACATCCTTATTTGTTATTTATAGTTGTATAGCTCAGAATGAAGGTGTAGAATTTGCTACATTGTAAACTGGTTGAAAGTAGGGGCTCTGTCTACTGAATAATGATTGCTGCATTTTAAACTTCTATAAATTCAATAAATACAGATGTGGGAGATGAGGCAGAACCAAGAACATAGAGAGCACTGTTCTCCATTGTTGAATATTTACTTCATGCTGAGTGTCCTGAGAGAAAGTGGCAAACAGGTGTCCTCTCTGCCTCTCCCCCAGATCTGAATAATATTCACCAAAAAGATTTACGGCTTTTCTATTCTCAGAAACATGCAGGTCAGATCCCAAGGCCTGCCTCTGTGGCCTTTTCTCTGTGCTCCTTGCAGAAGAAGTGAACGGAGTATGTTATCTGCTTCGTGTCATTCTTGACACCCAAGCCATCATCACGCAGCTGACACTTGTGCTGGTTTTCTTTTTTCCTTTTTTGGCCTCTCACATGTGGAGCCAGGCATAGGTTAGCATCCTTACTCAGAACAAATGAAATCTAAAATGCTCCAAAATCTGAAATGTTTTATATACTAATGTGGTGGAACAAATGGAAATTTCCATGTCTGACTTCATATGATGTCAAAATACAGGCACATTAAAATATTATGTAAAATTCTTTTAGGCTATGTGCTTTAGGTGTATATGATTCATATAGAAATTTTATGTTTAGATGTGGCCTCCATCTCTAATCTATCTCATGATGTATATGAAAATATTCCAAAATCTGATCCAAAGCATTTTGGGTAAAGGATATTTAACTTGTACAGGAGTGATTGTGTTCTATGGAAAAGCAGCTTCAGAAATAGAAATGTATAACCATTTTCACTCCTTTATAGAATAATCCATAGAAAAATCAAGGATGATGGCTCTTTTTTTAATTCCAGAAATTAAGAAGCAGGATTCATTTTAACCACATGGCTTGAAGGAGCATTGAGGCTGGAAGAACCTAGACTGGAGGTCTGGAATTCTTAGTCCTTGTTTGGATTCTGCTTCAGACTAGACCTTAGCAGTACAGTCACCTTCCTAAAGATTCAGTTTCTTCCCATGCAAAGTAGCTCAGAGATTGTCCCTGCTCGGAAATGTTTGAGAAAATGAGTCCAAAGGAAGTGCGCTGGGATTTCTTTATAAAAAACCCAAGACACCACCAAAGGAAGTGAAGAAAAGTCTGTAGGAGGTGTTTGAAAAAGCATCACTAAGTGGATTGCTTTAAATCGCTATAAAAATGTATATGGACACCTTTTTCCCATGAAAATGTGCTTGAAAAGGAAGATTAGAAAATGCAGAAAGAAAAAGGAGTCTGCTCTTTGGTGTGATAATAAGGGGAGAGACTTGGCTGTTAGAGTGCTTTTGTTCCTTCTCTGTCCTGTGACTAAGTGCATGACATGGGGATCTTGGCAGTCTATTGGGAGGAGGACTGTCACTCAATTTTCTTAGCATAGACTAGACAGTGACTTTTCCTAGACTGCTGTTCAGCCCAATTCACAGGGACTTTCTGTCACACAGCTGTACATCCCAGATGTGCTTCCCTGTTCCTCTAGGGCACATGGACTAAATAACAACTTTAGGATATAGCAGATCCTAGCTAAATAACGGAAGGGAAGGATTGTGGCTCTGTAAAGCAGTCCACATTGTCCAGTTTTCCTGAATCCATTGGAGTTTGCCCATTCCTCCAGGTGTCTTTCTGGTTATGTGTGTAAACATTTAGACTGCAATAAACCAGAAGACTACTTTTCTCCCTCATTGGTAGTTGTAAAGATGCTTGTTCAATAGTAGGTACAAGGGAAATGCTTCTTGAGTTGAATGCAATTGGACTAAATTTTTCAGGGTTGATTAGAAAGTAGGTATTTCCTTAAATCAATGCTTTTATTTAATTTTTAAAATTTATTTTATTTCATGTGTGCAGGTGTTTTGCTTGCATGAATGTGCACCATGGTGTCTGCTGAATCCAAAGAGGACACTGAAATCCCTGGACCACAGTCAGGCATAGTTGTGAGCCACCATGTAGGCACAGGGCATTGATTGAACCTGGGTCCTCTACAAGAAGAACAAATGCTCTTAACCACTGAACCATCACTCCAGTCCCCATTTTTAATTGAAATTTTTTGTTGCAACAGGCTTTCATCTACCTCAGAGTGACCTCAGACTTACAACGCAGCTGAGGATGACTGTGAACTCCTGATCCATAGTAAATGAAATCAATGCTTTAAAGTAATCTCTTGAACTTCCCTGCTTTGGGTACTGGGTAGGGCTGCAAGCCCTGAGAATGCAGTGGGAGATGCATGGCTTCTTAGGGACTTGGTGTTTACAAGGAGAGCTGGTAAAGCTTGTGACAGGGTGGAAGCTTTCAGTCTGGCGTCTAGGTCACTTGTAACAAAGACAGTCAGTAAGCTGCTTTTCTCATTTGAATAGGAGAGACTTGAAATCCTGACTGGCTTTTGCTGAAGGATCAGATAACAAAGCATATAGACATAAGCAGATGGAGGAAGAGTTAAATAGGATGTAAATTATCCTGATAATTCAAGGGTAGGGCACTGGGAAGAGAAACTTGTTGGACCCAGGATGGGAGGATGTCTGAAAGCCAACGTTCAGTGATTTAAGCAATTCTGAAAAAGTGACGAGGAAATTTATGATACAATAAAACAAAGAGGGGAGGAGCTATTAGGAAGAGAATCATGGGTACGAGAGATGGCTCAGAGGTTAAGAGCATTGGCTACTCTTCCAGAGGATCCTAGTTTGATTCCCAGCATGGCATGACAGCTTACTCCAGCCCCAGGTATCTTCTGGTCTCTGTGGGCACTGTATGTGTGGTACAGACAGCCATGCAGGCAAAACACCACCACACACAATAAAAATAATGAAATAAATAACTAAAAATAAGAATGGAATCACATTTTTTTTTCCTGAATGAAATGGGCAAAGGGAAGTGATAACCCTGCTGAGGAGTATACCACTACACACTCACAATCAATAGTTACTTGTGAATGATGTCAAATGTTAATACCACAGTGAAGGGGGAAGGAGAATAAAGCCCTTTCTTTGAAGTGGCTACTAGCTTAAAGAAAATGAAGGTTCACACTCAAGGAATTGGTCCAATGTTGAGGTAGAGAAGCGGGTTGGAGACATTTGTGACACTGAACAACTTTCTTTTGTCCTGAGATATCCTTGTGACAAGACAAAGCATCATGTGATTAAATAGACCGGGCTCACTGAAGAGCAAGGGGATTATTCATTAGTTCATGGCCAGTAGAATGAAAAGTAAGAGATTGGTTTCTATACCCCGGAGATGTCATAAGCACTCAGACAAGCAGGAAAAAATATGCTTAAAGTTTCCCTCTAAGTCTAGTTTGAAAGAAATGAACACCTTAAAGTATTTTAATGATAACAAGCATGTTCACTGAATCAGTTCCTACTTGCAAATATCAAAGACAGACTCTAGCTGATTAAATATAAAATCACTTATTGAATTGTTAGTGGACACAGATTAGTTGTAAAGTCGAGAAGATGAGAGTCAGGTCACAATCACCATAGAACATCAGAAGGGAAAGTATCTGCTGGTGGGTACCACTGAGTCTTGGAAGCCAGTTTGTACTGCTGATGTTTCTTGGATATGGCTTTTCAGTAGCATACTGCAAGCAAGAAAGGGGTAACCCATCACCTCTTCTTTTGCTTTAGAAGTGCTTGAATCTGTTTCTAGTACAGGAGTAACAGCTGCCTGTTGCGAGAGATTTAGAGAGAGCAAGCATGTGCTATGTTCAGCCATTTTGGAAGGGGCGTTTTCTCCCCCGACCTACATTAGGATTTATTAAGTGAAACTTTCTCCAACACAGGAAGGGATTCTGAAACTGGACAACCTTAAGAACAGTACACAAGTCCTATTCTTGTTCCATGTTGTTATTCCACAGGAATCCTCTGCCTGTGAGCTCTTGTACAGTGTTTGTTTTACTAGGGATGGGGTTACTTTCCAAAGTGAGGAAGTCAACATCTTTATAACAAAAAAGTATCTTATGCCAGAAGCTGTAGTTCCAGCCCAGGTCTCAATATCATGGTAGGTTGTAGATATAACAGTCTTATTAAATAAGAAACACAGAGCCAAATGCAGAGTTAAAAGCCCAAGAGGTCAGAGCAGTAGCTAAGAGCTGAAACTAAAAACCCTTTCTTACCCTTTGCTGCCGCTGTCGTCCTTCCCCTCAGAAAGAGACCTACTTCCTGTGTGTCTGTCCTTTTATTGACTTTCTGTTCTGCCTTCTCATTGGTTGTAAACCCAACCACATGACCTCCTCATCACTGCCTATCTATGCAGACCTCCAGGTCTTCTATGGTTGGTATTGAGATTAAAGGAGTGTGTCTCCATGCCGGCTGTATCCTTGAACACACAGAGATCTGCCTGTCATGTGATCGGGATTAAAGGCATGTGCCACCACCACCCAGCTTCTGCTATTAGCTCTGACCCCCAGGCAACTTTATTTATTAACATACAAATAAAATCACATTTCAGTACAAATAAAATATCACCATAGTAGGTTCTTAATGTTTTCCTGGACAGATACTCCACTCCTCCAGGTGAATGTCACTCAGGATCTGTAGTGGGTACTTGTTCCACTTATGGCCTTGAAGCGCTAGCCCCTAGTGCGTGGCCTCAGGGCTACCTTAAGCTGAGGGGCATATGTGCCTGGTGCCTTTACTTCCTTGTGGGGTTGGCTGATATAGACTGACCCAGGCAGCAGGAGCAGGGTGGGACAGGACATCAGCTTTCCAGGACTCTGTGATGATTTTGCCCATTCTGTTTAGTGAGTTCTTTTCTCCAGTTTATGTCCTAATAAACTCCCTAGATCCCTTAAGCAGACTCCCTTGGATTTCTCTCTATAAGCATCCTTTAAAATAGGCCTTTTGAAATAACCCAATGTAAAATTAAAAGGTTCATTTCATCTTCTTGGTAGAGCTCCAAAAAATTGCTTCTCTTCTTGAGTTCACACCCAGTGTCCTTCCTTCCTGACCACTGGGCAGTTTTCAGAGAGGGTCTTACTTAAGTTGTACTCTTAGAAAGTCGAAGAAAGCTGTAATTTTGATGCATCTGGAATTGAGATGGGGTGGTTGGTGAGTATTGGCTGGTGAGCATCCTTGATTTTTCCTCCCTGCAATATAGTTCCTAGAAAAGCTCCTATTTGATCTGAGTTTTATTTGGTGCTTAGGATCAAACCCCAGGTTTTGTACATGCTTATCACATACTCTACTAGTGAGTGACATCCCTGAAAAATGTCAATCTTGAAATGTGGTGTAGTCTGTTTTCAATAGTAGAAAGTACATAGTATGAAATCAATCATATATATATATATATATATATATATATATATATATATGTGTGTGTGTGTGTGTGTGTGTGTATGTATTTGTATATGTATGCATGTTCTCTCTCTGTTTCTCTTGTCTGTGTGTGTGTGTGTGTGTGTGTGTGTGTAAGTCTGTCATAATGTGTCTTCCTCAATCATTTGAGGAGTATCAGTTTTTGAGACAGGATCATTTACTGAACCTGGAGCTCATCACTTTGCCTGGACTGGCTGGTTTACAGGCTCCAGGGGTCCCCCTGTCTCCACCTTCCTAGTTCTAAGATTATGGTCATGTGTCGCTATACTAGGCTTTTACATGGACTTTGAGCATCAGAACTCAGTTTCTCACACATACATGGCAAGCACGTTACTAACTCAACCATTCCCAGCACTAAATTTATATTTTTTTAAAATTAGGAGACAGTGTAGAGGTCTAGAAAAACCCAGATTTGAGAGTGGGTGGGTAAGGCAGATTTCAATTTAATTTATGACAAAATTGTGTGGTCATTGAACACATAGGTAATGATGATGAACCTCATTTATTTATTCACCTGTTAAGTGAAGGTAATAGTTTCTACCTTGCAGATCTGTGACAAAAATAAGATAAGATAATGTAAGGAAAGTGATTGGTGCATCTTGAGTGCTCTGTCCTGGGTATCTGTTCTCATTCACGTTAGAGTAGTGATTGGTTAAATTTGAAGTCAGTGAATGAATGAATGAATGAATGGGTGTTATGAGAAATTCTGTAGAAATATGAATTGCCCTCTCTTGTGGGTTTCTGATGATTTGGGTCATTTGAGGTATCGGTTTGTGGAGAGTAGCAACATTGAAGTTTGGTCATGAGCTACATCTTCATACCTTAACCATGAATTATGTTGGGTAACCGAGAGCAATGGCACTAACCTATGTTGTTTTTGGAGATCTCTGGGGCCTCCCTGACTTTTAAATCATAGGGAGGTATACCATGCCTTGCCTTGAGATTTTCATTTAATAATCCATGTCCTCTGGGAGTTGCATTGTTCACTCATACTCATAAGGGTCATTCCATTTTAACTGTTTTTTTGTGAGACAGGATTTCTTTTGTAGCCTTGGCTATTTTAAGAACTAGCTTTGTAGACCAGGATGGCCTTGAATTTACAGAGATCTGCCTGTCTCTGCCTACCAAGTGCTAGGATTAAAGGCATGTACTACCACCGCCTGGCCGATTTTTAGCTATTTTTTAAGTTATATTTTCAATTAGCTTTATGAACTATTGGGTTTTAAGACTTTTTCACATTTTATTAAGTGTGGTTAACCTAGCCTCTACCCCCTTCTTTACCCCATCTCCTTGGGCCTGTCCTCACTCTATCTTTTAGCTCTTAGTATTTGCCAACCTTCTTTCATATCGCATGTATTCTACTACCCCTCTAATATATTTTAATTGGGTTGTGAGACAGTAGGCTTCCATATGGCTTTTCATACACCATTTGTTTGGGTGAGCTCTTCCCCTTACCCTCTGACTTCTTCCATACTTCTAAACCCTTCCCTATTCAAGCCTTCCAATTCTAACTATTCCATCCCAATACTCTTGTTTTACCTGTAATCTACTATTCTCACTCCCTAACCTGTGCCCCCCCCCCCCCCCACGCCTCCATTGCTAAGTTGCATTAATAGAGCGGCAATGAAGATGGATGTGCAAATGTCTCTATAGAAGGATATAAAAACCATTTGGGTATATGCCAGGGAGTGGTACAGCTGGACCACATGGTTCTATTTTGAATGTTTTGTGATTATTTTTATTATGTGTGCATGTTTTTGTGCTGGAGTGTGTGTGTATAAGAGTCTGCATGCAGGAGCCCTCTGAGGTCAGACAGGCCTTGGGTCCACTGCAACTGGAGTTACAGATAGTTGTGAGCCACCATGTGGGTGCCGGGAACTGAGCCCAGGTCTTCTTCAGGAGCAGTAAGTGCTCTTAAACTGAGCCATCTCTCCAGCTCTATCCTTTTTTAATATATTGAGAAACTTCTGCACATAGTGTGTGCCCAATCTTTATTCATCTTTATGGCCTGCAGACTGGCCTCAGGAATATCAGTTTTCAAGTTCTTTGTTGAACAAAATGTTTACATTTCTATTGTACAAATACTTGGATTAGAAAAAAAAAAAAAGCAATTCCCCCAATTAACAGGGTTCCAGAAACTACATAAGTAGAGGAGAATTTGGAGGATGACAGATTGTTCTGCTTTGCTTTCTGTTAATGTGATAAAGAACATGACCAAAAGCGACTCAAGGAAGAAGAATTTTTGGCTTACACCTCCATGCTCATAATCCATCACTGAGGGACCTCAGGCCAGGAGTTTAAGCAGAAACTGAAGCAGAAACCATGATGGAAAGCTACTTCCTGGTTTGCTCCCTCTGGTCTGCTCAGCTAGTTTTTTTATACACTCTAGGCCCACCTACCTAATGATGGTAATACCCAAGGTACGCTGGGCCCTCCTATATCAATTAACAAGAAAATGCCTCAAAGAAATGCCCACAAGCCAGTCTGATGGAGGAAATTCCCTAACTGAGGTTTGCTCTTCTCGGGTGTGTAGCATTGACAACTAAGATTAGCCATCATAGAGATGGTAGATATAATTAGTTCCTGGTTAGTTCCTATGAAGGTTAGTTGGGTCTAGAGTCATCCCATCCTTTTCCTAGTGCTTCATTTAGTAGGATTTAGAGGACCACTATCCTCCTTAATGGAATTAAAACAGAAATAAGTGTAGGAGCAACTCATGATCTATATACATTTGTTCACCAGTGGAATGTACTATGGCTATATTTCCTTTGTGTTTAAACCTGTAAACCAGTAAAATAAATAGTTGGAGGCAAAAATTTAAATACCCAAGACATCTTAATGGAATATACTGTTACACACTATGAGCTTATCAAAGTGATGAGTTTTTTAGAGGCACAATAAATGACTATGTAGCTCAGGCATAGCATCAACCAAAGCAAACAGAATTTGATTGACCTCCATTATCACCACTCACCTTTGCTTCTGGGAATGAAGGACTGTAGACTCCCAGGTCATGGAGTAATCCCATATGTGGGGGAACTCCCAATCTTTCTCATGTAAAATTTGCAATGTCAGTGAATTTGGAAATAGTAGTGTAGGGCTTTAGATTTCAATGTTGCCAGGTTGGGAGCAGTTGTTCCTGGTTTGGGAGCTATCTGCAGAGATTTGACAGGATGGTGTATTCATTACTTTTCTATTGCTGTGATAAAACATAATGACTGAAGCAGTTTATGGAAGAAGGAGTTAATTTGGCCTTATGGTTCCAGAGGATAAAGTCCTTCATGGTAGGGAGACATGGCAGCAAGTGGCAGGCATGACAGCAGGATCAGGAGGATCAGGAAGCTGAGGTGAGGTCTCACATCTTGAACCACATGCATGAAATAGAGAAAGTACCCTGGGAAGGACTTAAGGCTTTGAAATCTAAAAGCCTGCCCCAGTGACACATTTCCTCTAACAAGACCACACCTCCTAAGTCTCCCCAAACAGCATTACCTACAAGGGACTAAGTGGTCAATTGCCTGAGACAATGAGGGGCATCTCATTCAAACCACCTCAGATCATATGTTAGATTAGTATGAGAAAGAAAGTCCTAGTGAAGTGGTTCATAGAAGGAATGCACATCCTCTAGAAAGCATTTGTTTCCTGTTATGGTGGTTATCTCATTACAGGAGCCCAGCAAACTGTTTGGAGATGTGGTAGAGGGGGTTCAAGAAATGAGGGGTGAGGCACACTGGCAGTGTGGTTTACCCAGAGTAAGAGTTTAATATTAATGTCTAAGGAGAAAATGGTATAAAGTAAAAAATCAATGTTATCCTAGAAAATCCATCAAGAAGTCACTACTATGAAAGCCATGAACTTTCCCAGTGGGTCCAGTGATTCTTCTCTCCTTTTTGGTCTTAGAAACAATTGCTTCTATTAGTTGAGCACTAAACTAAATAGCTCCACAGTAAGAGAGTAATGTGATATTCTTTAGACACAGCCAATGTTGCACTATAGGCCACAGTGAGTATGGGATGAACATCCACAGAGATCTAGAGCTTCTGAAGAACCCCTGAGACTAGAGTTAGACGAGTGGAATGACTTAGGCTCAGGAAACACAAGATTTTGCACCTCTCACCTCTGATCTCTTGTCAGTTTTCTCCTCCTCCTCAAAGCATAGATACAACTAAGTGGAATGGTACGTTAGAGCTCTATATTTAATTTCTTTTCATCTCTCTCCCTTCTCCTCTTTCTTCCTGTACATTCATGTGTGTAAATGTGGGTTGCATGTGTGCCATGGCATGCAAGGTCAGAGGAAAACCTTGGATGTTGGTTCTTGCCTTCTACCTTGCTTCAGATGGGGTCTCTTTTGTTGTTGTTGTTGTTTTCACTGTGTACGGCAGGCTACCTGATGAGCATTTAGATGTTATATTAGCTCTGTAGGATTACCAGGATTACAGATGTGCATGCCACTGCATCTGACTTTACATGTATTCTGGGGATTTGAACTCAGGCCCTCAGATTTGTGAAGGAAGTACTTTACGTTTCTCTAAAGTAAACTATCTCTCCAACCCAGTCTTCTGTGTTGTTTTATATATGTATTTAATATTACATTATTTATAGCAATCTAGTTATATAAAACATACATTTCTATAAATACTACATATATTGTATGTATATGTGTAAGTATATATGTTATATATAGTTTTCTCTCTTATTTTGAGCTCATAGCTTGTGAAGTTGACATTGGGCATGTAAATGAATAATAGATATGACCTCTGTGTAACATGTATCTTAAAAGGTCTTATTAATAGAAAAGACCTGGAGAAAGACATTGGGGTGAACTCTGAAAGATCAGAGAAGCAGAACAAGCCACAGCCAGCCTCACCTCGCCAGCTCCTTAGCTGATCCTGTTTCCATGAATCCTCAGACTGAAAGCCTCTTGAGTTCTCTTCCCTGATGGTCTCAGCTGAACTACTACTTAGTTCCTGTCTCTTCATGCCTTATATATCATTCTCCATGCAGTCATGTCACTTCCTGGGATTAAAGGCATGTGTGCTTTCCAAGCAAAGGCATGAGATCTCAAGTGCTGGGATTAAAGGTGTGTGCCACCACTATTTGGCCTCTGTGTCTAATCTAGTAGCTGGCTTTGTCCTCTGATCCCCAGATAAGTTTATTTAGGGTACACAATGTATCACCATACTTCTGTGTAAGATTTTTCCCATTAGATTTTTTCATTAAGAAAATTTTTTTTAATTCATTTTACATACCAAAGATCCCTCTCTTCCTTCCTCCCACCCTCAGTCCTCCCCCTCCCAAGCCACCCCCCATTCCCTCCTACAAGAATGTAAGGCCTCCCATGGGGAGGTACAGTTAGTAGAGTCAGGTCCAAGCCCCTCCCCCTGCCCCAAGGCTGTGTGAGTTGTCCCATCATAGAAGTGGGTTCCTAAAGGCCTGCTCATGCACCAGGGATGGATTCTGATCCTACAGCCAGGGGGGCCTCCCAAGCAGATCATGCTACACAGCTGTCTTGCTATGCAGAGGGTCTGGTCCAGTCCCATGCAGGCTCCACAGCCGTTGATTTAAATTCATGAGATTTTTTATTTCTGTCTAGTACGTCTATAGAGACATAGTTTAAGAAATTGTTAATCTTTTAACTCAGAATTGACAAACAATGGTCTACTTTTAGAATTTGATTGAACTATTGTTTGTATTTGTAAATGAAGTTTTACTGGGACTCATTCTCATTTGTTTATATACTGTGGCTGCCTATGAGCTACGGTGGAAGAACTGAGTATTTGAAATTAGTAATTGATGGCCCATGATGGCTAAAATATTTACTATCCAGTCTATTAATGGGACTGGTTTATTCATTCCTGATTTATCCCTCCCCCAAGTCCCCTACTTGTTAAAAACAAGATATTTTATACATCGTAATGAGTTTCCACATCACATGATTGCTGTGAGTCAGGAATTTTCTCAATGATTCTGGAGCAGTAGCTCTCTGCTTAGGCACTTTGGCCCAGAAAATGACTGCTGCTTGGCCTAAAATCTCATTAAACTGAAGCAAAGAACTCTAAAACAATCCACAAAGCTCCCACCTATCAACATATCAAAGCTCCCCTAAAAAAGTCAACTCTTATCTCTTAGGTGAGAAATTCTGCAGATGATTATGGATCAATAGGAAGATATTTATCTCAACTCATGTTTCAACAGCAACCTTTCTCTGACTGACTAATCAGGCAAAATTTAATTCTGCATTCAGATTTCTGACTGGGCTCAAAGAAATGTTTGTTCAAAGGAATACCTGAGTAGGAGCTATACCTATGTGTGGCCATGCTGATACTGAACCCTGTGATTAAGCTTCATTTAAAAAGTGCTTCATGAAAAAAATGTTCCAAAGAAGGCTTACGTCTTTTCCAACCTCAATTTCCCTGAATAGAGCTGAGCGAGATTTCCTAACATGGTGGAGGGATGCTTATCTTGAAGTGGAAAAATGTCATTAGTGGATTCCAGCTGAGACATCATATTTAGAAGCCTTAATGGTTAGTGGGCTAACTTAAGATCAAGGAAGGGGAAATTATTGCTTATTTCAGAACTGTTTCCATTCTGATGTGGTCCTTATTGATGTGATGTTCTGTTGGTTTCAGAACACAGAAAACAAAAGGTGGTATTTGTTCTTTCTTTTCTATATCCCGCATCACAGCTGTAGTATAGAAACATCTGGTTCCAGGCAGCAAGTTCCTCACTGATGTGGCTGCAGCTTATTTTATAAAATATTTTTAATGTAGGCTCAGCACATAGTTTTTGCCATTTCCAAAAGGCAAGAAGAAGACCGTAAATTCTGTCAACAAAACTTTTTATTATTGCCTCTATTATTTATTATCTCTGCACTGGGACCAAGCAGCTGCCAGCTGAGTTAAGGAACTTCCTCTGTCTACATCTCAAATGTCTTGTCTATAAAATAGAGGATTAGGGAGATGGTTTATGTGGGTCTTTTGATTTTTCTAGATTCCCCTTTGCTACAGCCATCAACTTTTCTCTTCCACTTTTCTCCAGGATAGCAATGTTGGTTTCATGCTAAGGGTGGAAGACACATTAGTATTTTCTGTAGTTTTTAGACTTCTATTTGCCCATCTATCCATCCATGTGTTCCCCCCTCCCCCCACCCCGCCTGTCTCTATTGGAGGCTCCATCACTCTGCTTTTCTTGGGTGGTTGTTCTCCATCTCCTCATCTAATCTCAGCTCCTCCTTAGCGTCTGAAAGCCTCCCCTTTCTCTCTCTTCCATTGCCACTGGCTTCCTCCATCACAGTTCCTTCCTGCCCTGTTTCTTTGACCTCCAGCATCTACTCTTCTTTCCCTCAGGTTCATTTCAAAATCTTCCCGGGACACATGGGTGATTCTCTTTTCTCTCAGCAATACAGAAGTCCTTGGGTGAAATAGCTTTGTGGTTTTAGGCAGAAATGTAAGTGTTCTAAGGATCCGTGAAGGTCAGGTACCTGTCTGCAGAAATAAATGGGGCTTTAGTGTGAGACCAAATTGACTCTATAGGAAAATCCTGTGGATCCCTCTCTCAGTTAGCCACACATACAGAACCAGTCATCACACATTTCCCTAAGAATGGAACATGGGAGACCTGAATAGGGGAGTTTCTTTGTAATGTGTCTAAGGAAGAAAGAAGAGAGAAGTGAATATTATTTTTTTTTAAGAAAAATTATCTTAAAGTACCTTTCCCCTGCCAAGTCATGCTTGTACTCTAGCCCTATTTTATACTGAGCAACTAGAAACCATTTGTCATGGAACCCAAAGGACTCAATCTCCTGGATTGAGGTTTGAATACATATTCCATCAAGTTTTGAGGCAGGCATGAAGAAGTCATAGAAGGTTTGTGGGGAAACTGACCATGAACTTCATCCCCAATGATGTTGTTCCTTGGTTGTAAAACTGTGGTGATACTGTGTTCCCCAATATATTGTACACCACAATAAATTTATCTGGCGTCAGAGAACAGAATAGCCATTAAATATAGAGGCCAGGAAATGGTATCACACACACACCTTTAATCCTAATGTTCAAAAGGCAGAGATCCGTCTGGATCTCTGTGAGTTCAAAGCCATTCTTGAAACAGCCAGACATGGTGACACAGGCCTTTAATCCCAGGAAGTGATGGCAGGGAGCAAAAAGGTATATAAAGCGTGAGGACCAGGAACCATAGCGTGTTAAGATTTTAGGCTTTTGAGCAGAGTTGAGCTGAGATCCATTTGGATGAGGACTCAGAGGCTTCCAGTCTGAGGAAACAGGATCAGCTGAGGAACTGGCAAGGTGAGGTGGCTGTGGCTTATTCTGCTTCTCTGATCTCCCAGCATTCACCCCAATACCTGGGTTCAGGTTTTATTTTATTAATAAGACCTTTTAAGATTCATGCTACATAAAACAGGATTCTTATGAGTTTATATATGACTTTGCTCAGCTATTATTGGTTATCCCAGAAAGGAATTTCTGTTGGAACAGCCTGTCTTCCAAGAGAGCCTGTCTTACCTTTGGCAAACAATTTCAGGAAAGACTGCAGAACTACATATAGCCCTCTACAAATGCAGTACTTTCCTCATTCCCAAGCTCCTCCCCTTGACTCCTATAAAGGGTCACAGCCATTTTCCTTCCTAGAACACATCTCAATTTCCTTTGGGAGAGAGGCTGTCCCTCACCATGTGTGCCAATAAACACAATCCCATCTGGTGAAGGTCAGACTGTGGTCTCCTTCTGTCTTCTGTTTCTTTAAGCTGCCTTGGCAATCTAGCACCATCACTAGGCAACCTTGTATTTTTCAGAGAGACAAATGCAACCCCAAAATAATATATGCATGGATTAGGTAGGTATTGTAATGGCTTATAGCTGAAGGGTGGTCATTTAGGATAGGAAATTTGTTTTTTTCTGTCTAGAACCAGAGTGATTAGATATGAATTTTGGGAAGGTAGAATTTTCAGTGTGTGAAGACGGAACTTCTGATATGTTTATCACCTCCCCCAATAAATGATGAATCTAGAAGAAAGACAGCTTCAAGGGATTTATTCCTTCATTCAGATAATGCTTCCTAAGTGGTCATCTAGTGCTGAGTATGTGTCTGGATTATGGGACCCAGCAATGAATAGCTTCACTTTGATGAGCTGAGTATCACATGCATGACTATAATAGATGACCTTTGTGGTCTCTCCTTCCTTGAGGATAATTCTGTTGTTTGTTAGGCTTTTCAAGATAGAGATTTTAGTTAGTTAAAAATAAATGAACCTCTCACACATGGTTTATCTGTCTTTCAACAATTTAAACTCTCTTGTAATTGATGTTATACTAAGTATAATGGTGGGATTTGTTTGTGTTGCCTTACATGCTAGAGAACTATTATTCTGTACCTTAGCTATATATCTTAGAAAACAAATAGGCATTGTGCTCTGAAGTGATGCATGTAGAAGTTGGTATTTACTTGTCTTTTTGTTCTTAAAGTCTAATACTAAAGGGTACTTTTTGGTGCCCTTGGTATACCTGCTCACCTCTGTGTATGTGCATATATGGAGGTCAGAGGTCAGTATCTGCTGTCTTCTTCTGTCACTGCCCATCTTATTTTTTGAGACAGGGTTGTCAGTGACTCTGGAGTTTTCTGCTTCAGTTAGCCTGGCTGACCAATAAGCCCCTGAGATTTATCTGTCCCCTGTCTCCTGGTAGCACTGGGGTTACAGGTATCTGCACTACACCCACCTTTTATGTAGTCACTTTACTCACTGGCCCACCTCTCCAGTCCTGAAATCCATTTGAGTTACCAGTGATAAAACCTGTAGAGAAAACCTACAGACCCAGAATCACTTGCTTGTTTTAAAACTTGGCTCAAAATTCCTATGTAGGTGGAAGTTTCTGTCCTGCAAGCTGCTTCCAAATAACCACTCAGAGGCTTAATATTAATTGTAAATGCTCAGCCAATAGCTCAGGCTTGTTACTAGCTAACTTTTACATTTAAATTAACCCATATTTTTCATGTATGCTTTGCCATATGGCTTGGTACCTTTTCTCAATACTATCTTGTTTCTCTCTGCATCTCTTTGCTGGTGACTCCAGACTTCAACCTGCTCCTTCCCAGCATTCTCAGTTTGGCTCTCCTACCTAACTTTATCCTGTTCAGCTACTGCCATTCAGCTTGTTTATTAAACCAATCACAGTGACAAATCTTCACAGAGTACAAAGGCATTATTCCACCACACTCCTATTCTTTACCTTTTCTTCGTCTTCCTAAAGTATCTCAAGTTCTCAATATATATATTACCTCTCCTCTCCCACATAAATTCTCTTTTATTTAGACCCACTTTCCAAATCACCAACATACCAGATGGTTCACACAAAGGAGGCCACACAACATGAGGCAGTGCTTGTTGAAGTTTGTCCTGCACATGCATCACAGTGAATGCTGATTGAATCCATCAGGTTTTGGAGGAGGCCCCAAACCTGAACTTTTAGCAAGCTCCTCATTATAGTTGCTAATACTTAGTGGTGCACAAATGAGGCAGTAAGAGCTTGCTTGTTGAGGAAATTGAAACCACTCCTTTCAATTTGTGACCTTGGGAAAGTTGACTATTTCCCTCAGCCTCATTTATTTTATGTATAAATTATGAGGGGTATCAGTTACATGCACTCAAATCTAAGATTTAACTTATCTAATATATACAAAGAATGCCTATTCCACAAACAGGGAAATACCACTTGCCTACATTTTCTGCCAGAGTGAGAGAAAATGTAAGATAATGAAGGATTGCTCTTATTAAGGTCCCTTGAAGTATTAACAATGCATTCCCTGTTTAGGTGTAATTGTTTCTGTTTTTGCTTAAAATTCTCCCATCTGAACCACTCACCATGTTCTTTAGTAATACAAACAAACAAACAAACAAACAAACAAACAAACAAACTTCTTTCTTGTGAGGTACACTTGACAATCTTGTAGTCAGGGTCTCTTGGGACAAGCTATTGCTATAAACCTGACTCATTTATCCCTGATACACTCTGGAAGCAGATTTTAGTCAACTTTCTGCTCTGGTCTACTCTTGAATTTGGCATTTAGTATCTCTCTAAATTTAGTGGGAATTTTCTGCTTTAATGAATATCTAACTGTGTAAATATAGATGTTGTTTGGTCAGCACTTTCCCCAGCAGTATTTTCAGGGAAAATTTGCCTGCAGTAAACTCCCGAGGCAAACATGACCCCCCTCTACCAGCCTTGCACAAACAGCTGGTCTAGGCTCTAGGACATAAATAATCTCTTTTTAGAGAGGCACTTACCTCCAGCATCAAAAACTTTGGGAGAGCAGATTTGTCCTACAGGTGACCATATCACACTGTTCTGTATGCAAAATCTGCTGTGTGAACTTGGAAATCCGAGGGTGTTAGTTCTGTAAAAGTGAGGAAAAACTCACGTTTCTCATCAGTTTAGAAAAGATAGAACCCCTAACCAAGAACCTATCTCTAATTGACAACTGATGCAAAGGAGAGATTAGCTTTTTCCAGTGGAGTCTCACTAGGCATACAAAGCACACTTAAAGGCAGGCCCCACACCCAGAAGTAGATGTCAACACAGAATGAACTCAAAGGCAATTGTGGAGATTTTGTTGTTGTTTGGGTATTTTTTAAAAACATACTGGTCCTTTGCTTATGTGTTATAGTTTTTGATTTTGTGTTTTGTGTGTGTGTGTGTGTGTGTGTGTATGTGTGTGTGCGCGTGTACGCGCGCGTGTGCGCGCGCGCGTGCACACATGCACTTTTCTCCTGCCTTTCCTTTTCTTTTTTTTCCTCTTTACTTTCTAAAGAGAGAGAGAAGGCATGGAGTAGGATGGGTGGGGTAGTGGGGAGGATCTGGGAGGAGATGAGCGAGGGGAAACAGTGATCAGAATATATTGTATGAAAAAAAATGATTTTCAATTAAAAAAAAGAAAAGTAAGAGCCAACAACTCTCGTCCTGGAATCCTTGTGGAAGAGCTATTAGCACCTCTGGGTTAGATAAGCAACCATGTCCACCAAGATAGTTCCGAAGTTGTGCTGCTTGTTTAAATTTTGAGAGACTTTTTGTCCTTTAATGTATACCGAATCATTCTCATACAGTTATAAATATCAGTAGTAGTTGAAGATTGTAATTAAAATCAGCAGCCTGTGCTTTCATATTTTTTTGGCTTCTGGTACTGAGTGAGAGCTTTGAGAAAATATGTGCAATCCTAGCATCCCAAATAAGATCTAAATCATTTAGATGGGTTCAAAGGATCCCAGGTCTTATTTTGTGCTGGAGAGGCACGGTTATAAGTATTCCCTGCAGACTGGTCCAGGCTGGCTGATTAGGATAACTTGGCTTCAGACACTTTTTTTGCTCACTCAAACAACTGCAAGAAAAAAAAAACGTCGATTAGATTGCTATAGAAAACTGTACATGGGTCCCAAAGAAAATATCACCTGATCATCGGTGGTCAACTGATGCAGGATATTTTGATTGTATTCTGAAAGCAAAGTTTGTTTTCAATCAGAGGGTGGACCTAGCCACTAGCTGACCAAAATTAACCATAGAGGTTTTGGAGGACTGAGGACAGATAAGAGTCAGGAAGTAATAAGGTGGGGCTGTGAGAGGATCTCAGCCCTTTTGGATGGAGGAATGGAAGAGATAGGAGGTCATTGGTGGCTTTTCTGCTGCTTCTCTGATCATTCAGGTTCTTACTCCAATATCTGACTCTCAGTTTTTTTTATTGATAAGCAATAATTAGATAAATACTACAATTAACATCCTAAGTGAGTAGATACTTAAATGATGTTGATGAACTGGTCAGATGAGTCACACCCTGCTCTTCCTGTCTTTGTTAGTAGCTTTCATTGCTGGTCATGTGTTCTTCTAGGCAGTGACAGGGTCATAATGCAGAATCTGTGCAAGACTTTTGTAAAAATCTGAAAGAGCTTTTAGGTGAGATGGATTTCAGTTTCTCTCTCTCTTGGCTACTTCTGTAGTCCTTTTGTTTATACACATTCTTCATTGCGATATATACAATACTTAGAGATGGTCGCCTGCAGATGAGGGGAAAATGAGATAAAAGGTTAATGTAATACTCTCATGGGTACATCTCTTTAAACCAGGATACATGGCTTTACAAAATGCTGTGGCAGAAAACACAGTGAACCAAAATGAAAATATGTTTGTGATGAACTTGACCTATTTTCCCACCAGTATCTAAATACTAACCTCATTATATGCTCTAATGTCACACATAAGAGTGGCTGCTTCTAAAGGGCAATAAAGGAATACATTAAAATACTTTCTTATTTGCTTATGAGGTCAGTGTCCAGAAAATGAAGGTTTCTTCTGTTTTCTTGGCATTAATTATTTCCAGTTTCCTTATTCCTATTATGTTTCTTCAATCTTAATCTTTGTAGATTACCAATACTCTCAGTTCTTCCAACACATTATTTCTTCCACAAAACAAAATGTTAGTGTGCATTCTTGTGTGTGACTGTGCATGTGTGTATTTACATGTGAATATGGTGTGTGTTTATCTGGTATAAGCACTGTGTGTGGTTGTATGTGAGTATGCATATAAGTATGTGTGTGCTTACATGTGAATATGGTATATATTTATGTAGTATAAGCATGTGTGTGTATGGTATATGTGAGTGTATGTTTACATGTGAATATGGTATCTGTTATGTGGTATAAGTACTTGTGTATGTATGTGTGTGCATGTCGGTGCACTTACAAAAACCAAAGGAGGATGTCAGGTACTTTGCTCTATTTTTCTCTGCATTATTCCTTTGAGACAGGGTCTCTCACTGAACCTAGAGCTAGACTGGAAATCAGCAAACGCCATCCCTACCACCGACAGGCCCTGCCCCCACCCCAAGATATTTATGGTCTAAAAAAACTCCTCTTACAGAGAAGGTTCCTATCAAGATTAGCTAAGCTTGCCTTCTTTGTCCAGCTGTATACCATAGACCCTGCCTCCTTAATTCATCTGTGTGCAATAACTCTACCTCCCTGTTCCCTTGTATTTGAGAAATATGTAGAACTTCTGGAATGCCGAGGCTTCTCCATCTGAGACACCAGTCCCCTCAACTCCAGCTTTTCTGTGTCCATGTGTTTGTCCTTTCCTCACACCTTTGCTGCCCCAGACAGGTCAAGTCCCCGGAGCTGTGCAGAATGGTGGCATCAGCTTACAGTTGCTTACAAGTGCACCTGATATAGTAGGAACCACCTTGTACTTTATTCTCAGCAACGTATAGAATTTCAGAGAAGCAGGTGATGTTAAAGAAAAAAAGAAGCTAGAAGAATGATTTCATTCCAACCGGTCATTCATTCGAATACCATGGAAAAAGAATAAATGCTAGTCTAAGGCTGGAGTTAAGAGTGAGAATTAGCATGCAGAGCCCCCTAGCTTTAAGTTAGGAGAAAAGAGTTACCTACTAGAAGTCAGGGAAAATGAACTGAGAGATTTCAGCAAAGCCGTAGTCATTTGTGACTCATTTATCTTGGATATCTGTTTTCGTGGTCCTTTGGTAGTCTCAGTGCCACAAAAGATGTATAAGACCCAATTTACAAGTAATATAAAATATACACCTCTTTTCAGCAATATTTCTGCCCCTTAGTGCTGAAGAAGCTGTGGTTTCACTCATGCTAGGCAAGGGCTTGACCACTGAATTATAAACCCAGCTTATGCTCTTCAGCATAATTTCCATGTGACTAGTTGATTCCTCAGAATGCTGCTGTTGATCTTTCTGAAGTCTCGTGTCTAGAGTAAAGCCAAGGTTCCAGTTGATAAACAAGTCTATGTTTTTCGTTGATCAGGTGATTGGAAAGTGAAACAGTCAGGTTGCTTGTTCCCAATCTACCTTTTTCTGTATGATGTCAGCAACACCTTTGCTGAACTGAATACCAACTTTTGAATAATGACAGAATGTTTCCGCAGCTTCCTGTGCTGTTCATGTAACAGTGCCGAGTGGACACAACAAAATTATGTTTAATTTGTGTTACTAATGGTTTTATGACTACACAAATAGTTAAGAGCAGATATTTGAGGAATTTGGTGGTTTCTGTTACAAATGTGCTTCCATGGTCAATTTCAAGTTACTGATATGAGGCACCAAGCATTGTTGAGAACTGTCCAGTACTACACCAGGATTGAATTAATCTAACTTATAGGAAAATACATAGGTAGAGCCTGAAGAGCGTCACACCAGCTGGCTACTGTGTACTGTGTGCTGAAGGTTTTCATACCATCCTCAGGTATTACATTTTAGTAGAAAAGGTACAGAACTCAGGAAAATTCTAGACTTAGGATTACAGTTCTATTATACCAAAAAGATAGACATTAGAATCAGCCGAAGGAGGAGATTGGTAAAGTGAAGTCCAGAAGTGATCCAACATGAGACTCCTGGTCATCTCCTCCCCCTGATCTCTTAGATTTACTTCCTCCTACTAAGATGTGTCAGTGATAATACTCAAAGGAACCAGGGAAGCTCACTGAACCTTTGGTGTCCGCAGTTCTCATCAGGATTTTATTACACACTGTCTGCATGGCTGACCTTTAATTTAGAGCTTCTTTTGGAGGCTCAGGCTAATATGAAGTTTCTGGTTCCTCTGGTGCTTTGATGTAGCATATCCACAAGTCCCTGCCACAAATCATTGTGTTAGATCAAGTATGACCAAAGCACCTGGCAAATAATGACATACCAATTAATCTGGGCATTCTAGGTGTACATAGGTCAACTCTCCTCCCATAACTGAGGGCAGAGTGCAGACATTTCTTTGGATAAAACTAAACACTCACTATATAGATTTTGACAGGGATTATGTTGAAACTTTGGGTTAATTTGGATAGCATTAACATATTAATAATATTAAGTCTTCTACTTCATGAACACAAAATGTTTTTTTTGCTATTTAATCTTTCATTTCTTTGTATCACACTTCATTAAAAAAGACTCAGATTTCTTGTTGTTTTGCTCTGAGACATGATCTTATTTAGCCTAGGCTGGCCTCAAACTTGTTATGTAACTGAAGCTGACCTTGAACTAATCCACCCACTTCAACGTCCCAAGGGCTGAGATAACAGACACATACCTTCATGCCTAGCTTTATATTTCTTTTGTTAAATAAATTCTGAAGTAGGTAATTATTTTGATGCTATTCAAAGTAGGAAAATTGTCTCAGTTTTATTTTATGACTGTTAAGTGCTGGTGTGTTGACATGTAATTGATTTTTTTTACACATTGAAATTTTATAAAACCTTGACAAACATGCTTATTAGTTTCAACAGTATGTGATGATTAATTTTGATTGTCAACTTGTTGATTTAGTAATACCTAAAGCACCATGAAAGCTAGTCCTCAGGGAGGGGCCTTTCAAATCAGTTCCAGATCATTGAGCCCAGTGTCTAAAGAACATAGTGTCTTCAGCAATATTGATTTACTTTACACCTTTGGGGGGCAGAGAAACCAAGGCCAATAGCAATAGCCTATAATGTTTTGGGAGTCTCTTGGGCAACCCTGACCAACAACTCAAAAGATGGCTTCTTCTTCCTGGTTTTCAGGATTTTGTCAAATGGTCTTTGGCTTTTGGAGGGCCTATTGTTAGCCCAGACAGGAAAATTTCAGTTAATATAAATATGTGTATTTACACAGACTTATGTTCATTATAGTTTTTAGGGAAGGTAGATAGTTAATAGTATAATTAATTCCTAGTGACTTTTTCAGACACACTTAACCATTATTTTCTCCTCCTCTCTCCTTCTTCTGTATTTATGCTCCTCCATCTTCATAATTAGAGCCTTTCCTGTTTTTCCCATATCCCCCATCAAATCACTTGTACCCTGTTATTTTCCTCCTTATTGCTTCTCCATAACTCTACTCCAGCAATGGTCCTTCTTTAATTTTCTTGTTTCTGTAGTTCTTACAGGAAATAGATGCATATCTGAAGATTTGGAGTTAGGAGTCTCAGATAAGAGAAAACATGTTACATTTGCTATTCTGGGTCTGGGTTACCTCAATATGATCTTTTCTAGTTCCATCTATTTATCTGCAAAATTCACTGTTTCATTTTTATTTATGGCTAAATCGAAGGCAACATTCAAACTTCTAAGTGAGGGAAACAACCAACAGTCCTACCTAACTATGATGCCTATGAACCACAACAATGTGCAGCACGTCATGATAATTCTAAAGGTACAGTAGTGGTATGCATACCTTACTAGTAACCAACAGCTCTGTAATCGGACTTAAGAACCACTCTAGAGGGAAATCATTTCTGGTGCTGGAAACCTAGCAAACTACCCACTGCTAAATGAAGTTATGGATCTTGGAGGAGAACCTACAACTGCCACTTTACCAGGCCAGGATAATTCCTAACAGCAATCTAAACATTTGTGCGTATAGCCAGGGATAAGTGTAGTCCTGATTTCTCATGAAGGAAAGTTCTCTTGGCAGGAGAAGACTGGTAAAGAAAACCACAACCAACCAAATACAGAGTTATGGATCTCAACTGATACATCTATAACAACTCCTGCACCTAAGGCTCAAGGATCATTGCAGAAGAGGGAGCTGAAAGACTGTAAGAGACAGACGATCAGGGAGTTTGCTATGAGATTGTGTCTCCTAGGAATTCCAAAAACTACTCTCATAAAGTCTCATCGACACGACTGTCTAAACATGAGCTGAACAAGGACAATGAAGATAGACATGCATAAATGGATGGGGGAAAACCCAGAAGGCCTCAATCATACACAAGAACTACAGGCAGCTAAAGGATGCTGAGAGAGGGAGAAATAGTTTTTCCCAGAGAAGAGCACACAAACTGGTCATCTATTACCAAATGGTCAGCCCTGAACAGATACATACAAGCAAAATATGAAGACTTAGCAGGTTGTATTTAGAAGTATATATGCATATATGTATGTATTCACACATATATACATGTATATGTGTATACACACACACACATACACACATGCAATTAATGAAAACATGGCCATAAATTTGAAAGAGAGAAAGGAGGAATATATTGGAAGGTATGTATGGAGAAAAAGGAAGGGGGAAATGATATAATTACATTATAATCTCAAAAAAAGAAATAATTAAATGATCAAAGTGTATTTGAATTTTAAAATTATTTTAAATAATGAAAATATAATAATAATAATGAGTTAAAATTAAAAATTGGAAAAAATATTGCAGGAAAATAAAATAATTTGGAAAATTAAATTTGCTTGTCCCTTTACAATTCTGATCTTTTTGTTGCCTCTGCCTAATCATCTTGCCTAGAACTTATTGTATGATCAGTAGAAGTGGTAAGAGGCATGCCTTTGTATTGATCACAGAGGGCATTTTTTTAAAAATAAGGTTGAAGGAATTCTTTTTTAATTTATATTTTAGAAATTTTCTACCTAAGTTCAGGCTCACAGATCTGCCTGAAATGTAACAATCAGCATTCATGAGTCAGTACATGCAAGGTCTAGCACATCACTGTGAAACCAACTCTTTATTGATCTTTTTCTTTTTGTAGCATGCTTTCCCAAATGAGGGCAAAAACACAGGTTTCTCTGATGTCAATCAAATGAAAGCTAAAGTGCCTTAAAATGTATTAACTGGAAAAAAATCATCTCTGTAATAAAAGTAAATTACATTCATTTTTGAAAATACAAAATATGTATTATATTAAATAAAGAGTTACTGGGCATTAAGTTTTTTCAAATGTTTATTTTATCAATTATGTAATTTAGTGAGGTGATTAAAGTGTAAAATAATGCACTATCTGGAAGCCTGGTTGTTTATTTCAGATATTTTTCATGGACATCATGTCTTCTTTGATCAAGGAAGTTTTTCCAGTTATAAAAATACTCATAATAAAGTAATGCCTACATTACTTGTATGGACAAGGCCTCACAGCCAAGAACATTTCAAGTTATATGCTGTGGTTTGCTATATCACATGTGTCCTAAAGGAATGAACTAAGAGAAAGAAGTTTCCTTCAGTTACCTCTAGGGAGTTTAGTAAGTTTGAGGCAATTATACTAATACAACTCTACAGTAGGTATAACTATTGTTTACATGAACATAAGAAAAACGTCATCAGTGACAATGTTGTCTGTCACCTACAGGGTTCAAATACTCTTAACTACTAGTTTTTCTTGCTAGATCGCATTGTGGTATCAACTTAATGCTGTGAACTGGCTAGACAGGCATTTGAGTTCCTGCCTCCATGATCTAGTCTTCTGAGTTACATTAGGTTAGTGAGACCCGTTTTTTTATATTCTTACTATACTAAAAGATGAACCAGAGAGTCTACAGTCTTTCATTGTTAAAGGTTTTGCTGTCTAAGGAGCAGAGCCTAAACTTAGGGAATCATCCTTTCATCATCAAGCCTTTTAGTTTAGGCTTATGGAAATGAATATATTTGGGGTAATGTCCACTTTGCAATGGTGTCCTTAACTTTTTCTCATATCCATGAACACTGTCTGCTTCTAGCCATTTTCATACAATGCAGTTGTCTCTTGGACACAGTAGATTGAAACCAGGAAGGGCTCTGCAGCTAACATCATGGTTAGTTTGTGTGAAGATAAATCTTATGCATTTGGACTGTGGTTTACTTCTAGCACACATGACCAATAGCCAATGGCATAGCAGTGTGTGAGTCCAACTATCACGGTTGTTTGACCCTCAGCCCTCGTTGATACCTGTGCCTACCTTGAGTTTAGCTACTGAGTGGCTAGGAGCCCTCCTGGGCTCCACGGGGGTGTGAGGTGAGGCAGTTGTGAGATGCTGCTTCTGTGGGCAAAGAAGAATTATCAGGATATAGGGATTCAATGCCACCAGCTTTCTCAAGATTTTTCTGTATGTTCTCATTCCAGTTTTCAGGGTTTCATTGCTTTAGTGAATGCCCTCACTTTAGAAGGGGACACCTTGTGAAATTCCAGCTCCTAGTAGCATTGGAATTCACTTCCTGAAGGAAATTCTAGTTTGAGTTTTACCTATTTTAGCCCTTAGATTTGTGTAACTATGTTCTGTTTTATTCACATTACTGTTTATTTGTTTGAGCATCGTTCTGTTCTCTTGGTTTTTTTTACCCCTTTAACTTGTCTTAATTAGTTCTTAATATTATTATATTTTAACTTTGCCAGTAATAGACCTCTTGAGTTGTTACTAAGCCTTTAGATTTTTTTTTAATGCGGTTTGTTTTAGTAAAACTGGATTTCTACATTATGATTTTGGTCTTCCTCCAGATGTGGGATAGGTTTTATTTCTTTAAAAGTGTGAAATCATTTACTCTCTACTAAGTCTTGGTGAATAGTGATATAAAAACACAGCTTTCACTTTAAAAGTTATAAGATACAATTTTGAGTTAAATATGAATGATCATGACCTCAAAGGTTAATTTGTATTACCCTAAATAATATGTTCCGATATGTAGGCAGAAGTTTTCCCATTCCAACCACCTGCTCTCAAATAACCGACTCAGAGACTTAATATTAATTATAAATACTTGGTCAATAGCTCTGGCTTCTTACTAACTAGCTCTTACATTTTAAGTTAGCCCATTTTCCTTATTTATGCTCTGCCATGTGGTGGTACCTTTATTAACATAGCATGTTCATCTCCTGCTCCTTCTCTGTCTGCCTGGCAACTCCAGACCCCAATCTTCTTTATCCCAGCATTTTCCTAGTCTGACTTCTTTATTAAATCAATCATAGCAATATATATTCCCACCATCTAAAGGAACATTCCACACCACCAATGAACTTTTTAGTACCAGAACAAAATGAAAGAAATAAATCAAGGCATTTTCCAAACACATTGGTGTTATGATAAGGTGGGTATGGGGTTGTTTACAGGAGCATGGAAGACTCAAAGACAGCTATAGCACCCAAAAGTCCACTCCAGCCTCAATGACAACTCAAAGATGTTTCAACCCTTGAGTTCTCTGTATGACTTTCAGGCAGTTTCACTAGTCATCTCTTCCAGGCAGCTAGGCTGGTGGGCGAGTGCTATGGGATGGTCTGTATGTCAAATGTGTTGCTCTGATTGGTCAATAAATAAAACATTGATTGACCAGTAGCCAGGCAGGAAGTATAGGCAGGACTAACGAGGATTATTGAGAGAACAGGAAGGCGGAGGTAGACACTGCCAGCCACCGCCATGACAAACAGCATGTGAAGATGCCAGTAAGCCACGAGCTATGTGGCAAGGTATAGATTTATAGAAATGGATTAATTTAAGATGTAAGAACTAGATAGCTAGAAGCCTGAGCCATTAGGCTAAACAGTTTAAATAATATAAGTGTCTGTGTTTTTATTTTATAAGTGGGCTGTTGGACTGCCAGGGCTTGGCAAGACCCGGGGAGAAAACTCTCTAGCTACAGGTGAGTCTCCTTGTTTTGCAGTTGTTTACGCTTCTATTACCATGGGAGGGACTTTGGGAGTATTTTAAGTCTTAGCTCTCCAGGACTTGAAAGGTTTCCTGAGTTTCATGACCTTCCCCTGCTACCTTCAGGAGGGAATGTTTCCATTGGAGGAAACTCCACACAACAGCATATCTGTGACATAGTTTCTAGATTAAGTTAATTGAGGTGGGAAGACTCAGCTGAAATAAGATCCTAGACTGAATAAAAAGGAGGAAGTGAGCTGCAGATCAGCATTTATCCCTCTCTGCTTGCTGACTGTGCATGCAATATGACCAACTGCCTCATACTCCTGCCTTTATGACATCCCTACCATAAAGGACTAACTATCCCTTGAATTGGAAGCCAATCTAGACCCTTTCTTCCTTCAGTTGCTTCAGCATTTTGTCACAGCAATGAAAAAGTGATTAATATGCAAGGAAAACTTGGATTGTGTTTTTAGATATTTTCTGATGACATTTGTAGCTTTTGTGTTGGCAAAAGCTAGTAATCTATTAATATAGCCTGTAGGTTTTTCTTAATAGCTGAAAGAATGTAAGATCAATCATAGAGGTTAGTGATGAATAGCTGTTATGGGGACTAAAGTTAGCTCAGCATAATTTGGTTCTTGACATGCCAACATTCCAAGTCTATAATCATGAAGTACTGATGGTCAATCCTCCTTGTAGAATCTTTAGCATAGCTATAGCTTTGGTGGGAGATTTTAGTTACATGATTCACTGCTAACAAAGGAGGGATAGTATCAACATAGTGAATATACATGTGACTGAATGGGTAAGAAGGGCACTGCTTTTGTTGTGTCTTTTTTTTTTTGTAGAGATAGGACTAAAAAAAGTCTCATATTGATTATGAGTTTCATTTTTTTCAATTTAACTAATTCTTTCCTTACTTTATATTGTAGCTTCATCAACCACTAAGACTTTTGTCCTTGAAAATTGACAATTTTTTTTAGGTATTGCTTTTCGTTCTTCAGAAATGGTTATATCCATGACCTTGTTGGGGAGGGGTAAATTCCCATTTTGTTAGACTGTTGTGGGTCAATGAGCTGCTGCTTCTTGCAACCAAAGATCTTAACAAATACAAGCTTATTAACTAAGCACGAATATCTGGGAGTTAGTCTAGAAGCTAAGTTTCTATGGATTCTGCAAAAGTTCCAAGGATAATATGAATAAAATTGTATTCATAGTTGTATTCAGGGAAAGAAGGAAATCTTCATGGTATATTGCTAATGAAAAAGCTAAAATAATGGAAAAGAGAACTATCTGTCAAGAAATATATTCAAATTTGAGAATGCAACAATTATGGAGAAGAAAGAGCTGAAATCCACAAGGGAGTACCTAATTTAACTTACTTTAAAATCACCTAGAATGTATTCATTTTGTTGCTAGAGACAAGTAGTGGCTGGAATGTGGACTGTGAGTTTGAGGAGTCCTATAGATAGGAGAGTGATATTCCAAAGGGGATAAAATCATGTATTGTTCTAATTTATTTATTTTTTATTGAAAGGAGGTTGATCAGCACTGGCATAGGTGCTGGTTGACTATAGTGAGTGAGACTGTGGACAATGTAATTCTATGGATGATTTGAGAATCCTCAGAAAAGGGCATATGTCACTGGTTTGGGTTTTATACTAGGTGATTACCACACAGGAGCCTTTTATACTTATTTCAACAGAGTTACTGACTTACAGCATTACTACATTGGGCATTTAGATTTTAATGATATGTTTGCTAACATCTCTGCTGACATTGTTATGAATATGAAAGGCAGGTCATAGGAGGTCAATGATAAAAGAATGGACAGATTTGTAACTATTTGAATGGCTGTGCCCATGGGCATTCAGAAATGGGCTGATGTCCACTGGAACACTCAGTTGAAAGAATGAAGCACTTCTTAGCGACTTTTGATGCCACTTCCTACTAGACATGCTCAACAGTCTCTAACAGGTTCACCTGCGGTGGTAGAAATGTTCTTGCCATACTGTCCACTGGACAGACATAGTTATTAGGATCCTTGAAATGTGACAGGTATTATAGGGGCACTGGATTTATTGTATTCAATTTTTCATCATTTCCAACTTAAATAGCAACATAAAGCTAATGGCTATTGCATTTAGAGTGCAGTTTTAGACTATCCCAAATTTTTGGTAAAAAATATGGATTTAAAAAAATTTTACTAAGAGGTACTTTGTATCATTTAACTAAATCATAAAACAGTCTTATTATGAATATATTCAACTCTTTTAAAACTGTTCTTACAGGTAAGAAAAGAGAGGACTATTGGCATTATATTACTTGTTCAGAATCACACTTATCACAGCAGTTATTTGAGGGTGACAGAATCTTTCCAGGCTCACTTAGGCATGACCTAGGAGCCAGAGGTGGCAGACACTCATAGCCACCAGACATCACTGGAACAGTGACTCCAAGTTTGTTGTCTCACACCAAAGAAAATTAATGATGTAGACACTCATGAGAGCATGCAAAGGAGACCATACTTTATTAAGAATTATTACAGAAAAGTAAGAAGTTGATGGAAAATGAGAAGTTGAAGAAAAATGAAAAATTAAGGAAGAAAGAGAGATACTCTCATGAGTTAGAAAGGGTTTCCAAGGGAGAGGAAAAAGAACATTGAATTTTGTCTCAGGATTTTGTAGGGACACTGGAAAAATGTTGAGGTGACAAAATCTATTGAGATAAGTTAATTCTCAGGCCTATAATGAGCACAGCCAGTGGAGGTCCACTTGCTTGGTGCTTGCACCCCCAGTCCAACGAGAAGATGCTTGTGTGCTGTCCATGCACTGATCACTCAGGGTGGGGTACTTGAAGCCTCCTCTGAAGTCTACCTCTTGTTCTGTTTTTGGCCTTGATTGTCTGTTAGGTTTTGATCTCTTGGTCTGCATTACTACTCTCTGACTTTACAGATGTCTCAAGCACCGTTTAATATATTAAGCTCTGGGCTCTCACATTTACACGTTCAGCTTGTAACTCTACCATTAGAGTGTGTTAATTATTTCCTAGCTGCAGTCTTTCTGGTTACCTCAGAGGAAGCTACTTGCCTGTGGAGTGGTCTGTGGCCTCTTTCTTGAGGTGAATGCAGGCATACTAGAAGCCATCCCTACTTGAAATTTATCCTGTTACGATTAGTGGATTTCAAACCCTCAGCATCCACATAAAAGTTAGCTGCGGTGGTGTGTGTCTGTAATTTGGATGCTGGGGAAGCAGGGCTGAGACAAATAGGGCCTGGGGCCTTGCTGGCCAGTCAGCCTAGCTGAAATGGTGAGCTCTAGTAGAGCTATAGAGGAAGACATCCAATATCAACCTCTGGCCTCTACGTGTGTAGTCATGAGTCTACACATGTGTATATATTGTACACACATACACACACACACACACACACACACACACACACACACACACACATTATTGCCTTCTAGTGCATAAACACTAAAAACTCCTTATATTTTTCTTTTATTTAATATTAGACAATAATAGGCAGAAATTACAAGTCAGGTGCTGTGGAATGTTCTGTATGCTGTCAATGTGTTGCTCTGATGGGTTGATAAATAAAAAGCTCATTGGACAGTAGCCAGGCAGGAAGTATAGGCGGGATAAACAAAGAGGATTCTGGGAAGAGAAAGGCTGAGGAGGAGACGCCAGCCCACCATCCAGGGAGCAGCATGTAATGGCACACAGGTAAAGCCATGGAAAACGTAGCAACATATAGATTAACAGAAATGGGCTGAGTTTAAGCGTGGGAGCTAGTCAGTGGCAGGCCTGAGCTAATGGCTGAGAAGTTTTAATTAATATAAGCTTCTGGCTAATTATTTTATACATGGGCCATGGGACTGCACTGACCTGGTGGGGCCAGAGAAAAACTTCCAGCTACAGACCCTGTCTCAAATACTAAAGTAGAGCTATAGAGGAAGACATCCAATATCACCCTCTGGCCTCTATGTGTGCAGTCATGAGTCTACACATGTGTATATATTGTATACACACACACACACACACATACACACACACACACACACACACACACACACACACACACACACACACATTATTGCCCTCCAGTGCATTAACACTAAAAACTCCTTATATTTTTCTTTTATTTGATGTTAGACAATAATAGACAGAAATTATAAGTCAACACATTGATTCTTTGTACATAGATAGTCCTAAAAATGGAATCCTGAGATTTTGTTCCTTGGTTGTGAAAGCCAAAGCTAATTAACATTAGTTTCAATGAATAAATGTGCACCCTTTTACAAAAGTCTATTTTTGGGTCCCTGAACTTCAGGGTTGATTTCTTCATTTTCCCCCATCTTCCCAATTGAAAAATATATTATTTATTATAATGGCACTGTGCTAATGCATTTCTCAAAAAAAAAAAAAAAAGACCTGCTGCTGTGTAAAATTGCAGCAAGAAATCAACAGGGAAGGGATTAGAACAATTAAAATCTTAGATTCACAAAGCGAGGAAATGAATTCTGATTGATGAGATTTGTAGCCTGCATTTGTAAGAAGGAGAACAACATTGTATTTCAAACACTATTTGTACCAAACCGAACTCATTATCTTCTCTGGCTCTTCACGATATTGGAAAATTCCTCCATCTAATATCAAACTGAATGGGCATATGCATGTTTTTATAATTTCCTTACGAGTGAAATAATACCGTCTTGATGCTGTTGTGAGGGAAAAATCTGTTTATCCTGTCTCCTCAAGTATAGGGAAGTGATCTATAAAGTTAATTTCCTCATAAGTGGGATTCTTATTTTTCAGAAAGAAAGAAAAAAAAAACTAAAGGAAATTGATGCAGTTTGGGGAGTCTGGTTATTGCTTTATGCTAAGCTTGTGTTTTATTCATCAATAGGCATTCTCAGTCATTCTGGGAAGGAAAGCAAAGGAGAGTGAGCTTTAGAGAAACAAATTGAATCTGAAAAGTATCAGTATGAAGAGAAAAATGAAAACCTCAACTAAGACCCCAGGGAAATCCCGACTAGAGGGGTCAGCCACAGGGCTGAGGCCCCATGTCTGGCCAACGTCTACCCTGCCTCACTAACTCCTCTTTTTGTTCTCTTCTCCAAGCCCTATGTTTTCCCTAGACCAGGAAAAGTCTTCAGAAATGTAGTCCATTCCCCACATTGTACAGAGAAAATGTGGGGAAGTGACTTATCCATCTTGTCCAGAATGGTAGGGCGGTGTGCTTTCTGCTTATTATTGCTTAGGACTCTTATCAGGAGACTGTGTTTTCCCACAATGTGAGTTCTTCTGCTTCAGTGATTTCGAATTCCCTCTCAGCTATTGATTACCCCATATAACATGCTAGGCATGGAAGGCACTTACTCTCATGTCCTGATACCAAGTCCACATCTCATAGGAAAACAAAAATTCATGTAGCTTCAGCAGCTTGCCATAGTCATATGAGTACTAAACATTATAATCGAAATTAAAATCCTGGGGTGTCTGATATGTATCTTTCCTGACATCATAAGCTAGAAGCTTGATGAATGGTGGAGCTGCAGTCTAGCTGGTCCAGGTAGAATGATCTGCTTCAATGTGATCTGGAAATATCCCCCAGACATCTCCACCTGAATTTAAGGTGAGGAGAGCAATGCTTTCTTGTGGCTGGCTCTTTGGCCTTGAGCTTTTCATGGGTATAATTGTGACTCTAGGTGGCCAGACAGTATCATCATTATTTTCACCATGGGGTAGGCATGGAGGATGATATTCCAGGTCAGGGTTATATAAAGCCACCACAAATATCTGTCATTTTAGCTGCCTACAATTTACCTGTCTGAAAAAAGTTTTGTAAAGTGTATATCCTTCACCAAATTATAGCAGCCTAGAATCACAAATAGACTGAGAGTCTTGACATTTTCAGCAAGCCCTATTTTAAAGCATTTATTTAGTATTCTCATTCAAACAAAACTTATTGTACCCTATTAATTGTCAGATGTTAGGCTTATCACTGGATAATATATGGCATTTTAATTGAGAAAGTTTATAGTTCAATGGTAAAGACAAAATATAAGTATATAAATTATTATATGAAATTTATAACTGGACTATAGTACCTATACTAGCAAATTAAAAATGCTAGAAAATAAAAACACCTGTATCAGGAATGGGTTACCTTTGTTAAATTGTAGGCCAGTCAGGTCCCATAGATCACCAAACATGGCTGGTTATTGGTATTGCTCTTAGTTACCCTCCAGAACTTGACAGTAAGACTCTATTGCTGAAGACACCATATGTTTGTGTCATAAACCATAGAAATAAACTGGTACTGACATGGAAGTTTCATTACTGTCAGCTAGCTTTTACAGTGCTGGAAGGTGTTGTTCACACTACTGGAGAAGAAATATAATCGCCAGTCTTACCTATCTGTGAACCTTTTGAGCAGCAGTAATGACCATCTTGGCAAGATATGTCCACTTGTGTGATGATGGCAAAAACGTCATAGGACTTACCAAACACTTTCTCGTTGGATTTTAGGCCTGCCTTCTGAGATGGAACCAATACCTGGCACCATAATTAGGGCAAAGAACTTGTGGCTAGACAGATCACCTAGGCTTTAAGGTAGAATTGACTACTATTATATTGCTAAATAGACACAGTATTAAAGTGATCCCTAATGACTCATTACTATACCATAGAACAGTATGACTCTTAACCCTCATTAGAGACGCTTCTTTCAGCAAGTAACAGTGAACAGAAAGACCCACAATTGATCAATATGTGGAGAATAAGAGAGTGGAGAGTGCTCAGCTCTAAGTGGGACATCTGTCTCACATGCCTTCCCCCAAAGCTAAGGGATCCTAATGGAAGAGGAGGTGGATAGATTCTAAAAGTCAGAGGTGATGGATAACTACAAGGAAAGTCATTTGCACATATATACTGACAGCTCCTTTTGACAGCATGCACAATTTGTGTGCAAGCTCAAGCCAGGCAAAATCCCAACATTGAGAGGGAGGTGGGCACTTAGGTCCATCCAAAGCTGAGGGCTATGGCCAGCTAATGACTGCTGGGAGGGGGTTATAAGTTTTCTTTAGGGGAGTGGCCCTTAGTACTTTAAAGCTCCAGTGCAGGCCCCATATCCAATAGCATCTGAGCATTACAAATTGAACTCCTGGACTAAACAAAGGAGAGAACAGAAGTTGGGTAGGTAGGGAAAGGGTGTGGGTTTGAGAGAAATCTGGGGAGGGGAAGTGAATATGTTCAAAATATTTTGTGTGGAATTCTCAAAGGATGAATAAAAACATTATTATTTTGCAGATCATAGTTGGATGGTGATGTCAGGCACAGACAACGAAGCAATTTGCTGCTTGTTTCTTAAAGATGATTGTATCTTTCTAAGTGGAGAAGAATGGAGCTGTACACCACAGGACTAAGTGGAGAATAGAGCTGTACACCCTTAGGAAATACAGAACAAGAGTGTATTGTATGTGCTCCTAGTCTGTGTAGGCACTTTTGTTAAGTTCACATGGCTTTGAGCACCTTGAAGAAGGGAATTTTTCTCTGCCCGGCTTGTAGGAAGGTGACATGTCATTAAGGCCTTGAAACATTAGTGTGAGTTTTTCAGTTCAAGAAGTGGATGAGGGAAATCCTAGGCAGCAGTGTTAGGATGAGAGGATGAATGGCCCATGCATGGCCTTAAGGATCTGTGGGGAATCCACTGTGTCTAAGCAAAGATTGTGTGTATGTTAAGGCAACATTGCCCAGAAGATTCACATTATGAATGGCAGTAAAAGAAAATTTTTATTATTATGAAGGAAAATGTAATTCATTAAATAACTAGGAACTATAGATAAAAAATTAAAAACATGAAAACAATACTTAGTTCCTCTACTTAAATGATACATACATTTTAGATTTTCTTTTATACCTGGTTAACATTTGAGAATGGAGTTGTGTAAAATGTCTGCATTTCATGTCAATAAACACAGGTCAATACCATTGTTTTTAATGGCTAGAGACCCTTATAAATTTAGTTTTGTTTTACTCATCCAACATTCACTTTTTTTTTTTTTTTTTTTTTTTTTTTTTTTTTTTTTTTTTTTTTTTTTGGTTTTTCGAGACAGGGTTTCTCTGTGTAGCTTTGCGCCTTTCCTGGAGCTCACTTGGTAGCCCAGGCTGGCCTCGAACTCACAGAGATCCGCCTGGCTCTGCCTCCCGAGTGCTGGGATTAAAGGCGTGCGCCACCAACGCCCGGCCCAACATTCACTTTTTAATATAAAACCTCAAGTAGATTTTTTTCTGTTTTTCTCAGTCCCACATCCTTGACCTTATTTGCCTTGAAAGTTGTAGCAGCTTTGGATTTATGATTTTGTAACTGCTAACTCACTGAGTATTGAATTGACCTGATAGAAATTGCCTGAATAGTCTGAAGAGAAGTAAATAGTTGTGTAATACTTATTTTCAGCATGATACTCTACAGTGAAGTACCAGATAAGAAGTGATTAAAGCCCAGACCAAAGCGTCTCCAATTGAAAAGCACGGGTCACCAGTTTATTGCTTTTCATATAAAAGTGGGAATAAAATGGAAAGAAAGTTAGGAATAAAAGTATAAATGAATTTGACTTGCTGACCCTTGAGGAATTTGGGATTTGAGCACTGAATCTTAAACATCTTCAGAGAGGCACTGAGTTAAGAATTTAATAGATAAAATTGGGATAGGGGAAAATAAAAAACCCAAAGCTTCCTCATACCTCCATGCAGCAATAGATAGCTCTTTTGAAAAATTTCAAAGCATCTATGGGACAATTTTGTAGAAAATCAGCTGTGTGAGAGTAGCTAGAAATTACTTAGTCTGAGAAAAGGAGAGAGAGGATCCAGGGGAATGATAATGCTGTTAATTACATTTCTTAAACACATTTAAAAGATGTTGCCCTTGGTGTTGGAGAAGCAACAAGATGTGATAGAAGACACATTAAATTAGCAGCTAGACATCTTGGTTGATCTTCCTCCATCTGCACTCTGTATAACCTTGTACAAGTCACCTAACCTGCTTGAATCTCAGTATTTTTATGTATAAAACAGAGATTGTGTCAACTGTGACTTGATCCACCTTACACATATGTCAGAATAAAATCTTATAATGATAACGATGGATTTGAAGACACTTTGGGAAAGATATATCTATGGAGATGAGGACACCATAAAAATAAATTATCGTTTACTTGAGTTCAGGCAAATGACTGAGTTTTTCTTCCCAGGGTAAAATATTTCAAACATCAGAATTGTTTTCATTTATGGCTGTTTTAGCTCAAATAGTAAATTCATAGCCATTTGTTTACAAATTAGATTTGTAGGGGTTGTGAAAGCTATGTTTTATTGTCAGCTCGACTTAATACAGAATCACCATGGAAACATAACTCTGAATATTGTCATGAGGATATTTCCAGAAAGGTTAAATGAGGATGAGAGATATGCCCTGAATGTGGGCAGCACCCTCCCTTGTGCTGGTCTTCTGGACTGAACAAAAAGGACACAGTAAACTGAGCACCAGAATTCCTCCCTTTCTGGTTCCTGAGTATGGATGCAGTATGGTCAGCTGCCTCCTACCCTGTCTCTATGTTCCCCTTCTATTGTGATGGACCATGCCTTCTCACTGTGAGCCAAAACAGACCTTCTTTCCTTAAGTGCCTTTGTCAGGTCTTTTTTTTTTTTTTCACAGCAATGAGAAAGTAATTAATAAGAATTGTTCTAAGAAGTGGGACCATTGCCATGACAAGCCTGATTATACAGGCCTTTGGAACTGGTTTGTGGAGGAAACATGAAAGAGTTTGGAGAAGCATGGTAGAGCATCTCTGGGATGCTGTAATAGGTGATTAGTGTGTGATCCTGATAGAAGCTGGGAAGACAAGAATGTTGTAGGAAATGAGGACAGTGGGTTCATAGCTCATGAGGTTTCACGGGAGAATAAAGACACCATTGGGAACTAGGTCAGAGGCCATTGGTGTTTTACATCTCAAAAAATCTGCATTCTGCCCAAATTTGAGTGAGGCTGAAATTAATAAATAATGGCTGTATTTGTTTGGCAGAGTAAATTTCAAGAGAGCATGACATTCAGGATGTGGTGTGGTATCTCATCATGGCAGTTACAGAAAGAGGGTGTGGAAAACAGAGCAGATTAAATGTAAAAACTGCAGTTTGAGGAAAGGAGTGAGAGAGTTGTGGACAAGAAGCATACAGAAAAGGCAGCAAAAATTGTTAACATCAGAACTGGAGAAATGGCTCAGTGGTTAAGGGCACTTGATGTTCTTGCAGAGGACCTGAGTTCAATTCCCAGCACCCACATGGCAGCTCATGACCCTCCATAATTCCAGTTCCAGGGATCTGTTGCCATCTTTTGGCTACTGTAGGCACTGCATGCAGGCAGTGCATGTACATACATTGCAAAACTACAAATAAATTTGAAAAGAGAGCCTGAGATAATGATGACATAGAAGGGGTTCCCTGTTGGAAAGCATTTTCCTAGAATCAACCCTAAAGTCACACAGAGGTGTTTGTAGCTACATCTGGAGCTTAGAGTAGAACTTGGCAGTGTTGCACGGATGGTACTGGTTTTGTAGACATGAAAGATATAAGAGTTAGAGGACCACTGAGGCTTTTGATAAGCTTGCAAAGAGCTGCAGAGGCCAGGCAATGTGCAATGGTATTGGATTTCCTGAAGGAAGAGTTTGGGAGACTAGTCATGAAGGTGTGAAGGTAAGGCCTATGTTGTCATGGAGACAGCAAGATGGAGGACTACGGTACACCAGCTAAGGAAAGTTGGGGGCATGGAATAGAGCTGGCCTAAGATGGAGACTATGTCTGCTGGGGCCAACAGAACTGGAGGGGTGGTGCTGCCCAAGGCTGTTGGAATCCAGACGATTCCATCACAGGTCCCAAATGCTGCATATGGACATACAGCTGCTGGATTTGGTGTTTGCCCTGCTGGGTTTCATCTGTTTTGATCTGGTCTTCCTTTTCCTTCATTCCTCATTCCTCCCCTTTGTAATGGCTAGTTTTGTTTTGTACCAATTTATAATGGAATTATGTAACTTTTTAAAAAATAGAGGCTGTCAGTTAAGAGATTGCATTGGATTTCAGAAGTGATTTGATCTTGACTTTTTGACTAGGGTGGGGGTTGTCAAAGATTATGAGATGTTTTAGAGATGAACTATATACATTTTACATTAGGAGATGAAAATGAGACTTTAGGGGTCAGGAGTAGAATGTTACAATTTAAAGTCATATTTTTGAACCTCAAATAACAAGGGATGGAGTTGTTACAGTTAATATTCATTGTCAGCATCAATGGATTTAAAATCACCATAGTAACATACATCGAGGTGTATCTGTTAATGAGTTTCCAGAAAGGTTTAACTAAGGAGAGTGAAACCATCCTGAATATAAATAGCACCACCATCCCACGAGCTGGAGTCAGAAATTTATTAAAAAGGAGAAAGAAAACTGAGTATTAGCATTCGTTTCTCTCTGCTTCCCAATTGCAGGTGTAACATGACCAGCTGCTTCACGCCCCTCCCCCAACCAGCTACCATGATTTTCCCAGCATGGTGGACCATACCCTCTATCAGCAAGCTAAAACTATGCCTTCTTCCTCAAATTGCATCAGTCAGGTACTCTGTCATAGCCGTGAGAAAAGTAATACAGTGGTACATTTTGAAAAAAAAAGTTTCATGTCTAGAAAATGTCTAGCACCAAGGTGTTTTTAGTAAAACTGAGAGACCCTTTCATCAAAATATTAGACTCAAACATGGAAAGAGTGCTGCTGTGGGATGTTCTGTATGGCAAATGTGTTGCTCTGATTGGTTAGTAAATAAAACATTGATTGTCCTGTAGTCAGGCAGGAGGAAGTATAGGCGGGACAAGGAGGAGAAGAATTCTGGGAAGTGGAAGGCTGAGTCAGAGTCACTGCCAGCTGCCGCCAGGACAAGCAGCATGTGAAGATGCCAGTAAGCCACGAGCCACGTGGCAAGGGATAGATTTATGGAAATGGATTAATTTAAGCTATAAGAACAGTTAGCAAGAAGCTTGCCATGGCCATACAGTTTGTAAGCAATATAAGTCTCTGTGTTTACTTGGTTGGGACTGAGCGACCGTGGGACTGGTGGGTGGCAAAGATTTGTCCTGACTGTGGGCAAGGCAGGAAAACTCTAGCTATAGAGTGCTGTTAGCTAAAACAAAGAATGAAACATTTTTTTGGGGAAATAAATCCAGGGAGTAAGTTATTTCCCTTCTAAAAAGAGGCTATATATTTTAAGTAAATGGAAATGTGTTAAAGAGGCCATTGATATTCTTGTTTGTGAACTGAACTTGTGTGTGTGCACAAGTACAAACTAGGTTGTATGAGTTCTTAAATATCTCCACATTGTGTAATTTTAACAAAGAATCTAAACACCTCACGTGACCCCTTCCCACCTGCCGCAATCCAGTTTAGTTTCTCCTCACCCAGCGTTAACTCCAGAGCAGCTGAAGTAATTTCCTGAAGTGTTTCCACTTACAGCTACTCATGGATCTTTATTTTGGCCACTTAATATATTTAGAATAAGTGTAAGGTATTTGTTATGATTCTAATATGAAGTATCCCTCAAAACAGGTGTATTAAGAGCTTGGTCTTCAGCTGGCTAAGCAATCATTGAGAAGTAATTGTGTTATAGAGGGTTCTGTCGTATCAGTGGATTAGCCACTAGATGGACTCATAATAATGTGTTAGCATATTGGGGAGAGGGTGAAAAGTAAGGGATGGGCCTAGTAGAAGAAGTATGTGACAGTAGGTATGCTCTAAATGGGTATAAACTGCCCCTCCCTCCCATGTATGTCTGGGTCTGTTTCTGTCTGTCTTTCTACTTCTTTATCTCTCTCTGGGTCTATTTGTCTCTCTGTCTCTGTCTGTTGCTGTCTTTCTGTCTCTTTCTGGTTCTTGCTTTCTTGTTTCTGGTCTCTCTTATTCTCTTTCTCAGCCACCAAAAGTTAAGCACTTGTTTCCCTGCCTGCTCTTGTCATAATCTTCCATCTTACTGCAGGCCCACAGTGATGGTGTAAGTGGTCCATGGATGGAAATGTCTGAAATGGTAAACTCAAATAAATCTTTTTCCTTTTAAGTTGTCCTCCTAGGTGTTTGTTATGCTGATGAAAGGTCTGACTAACAGTGTCATAAAATGCAAAAAAATGATTTATATTAACTAGTGCCATGCAGCAACTTGAGTCAGTGATGAGTGTACATTAAGGTCTAAAACCATATGAACACTTATGTATTCCCTTTGATAACTTGATAATTTTTTTAAAAGCACTTTCTTTAACTGTGGGAAATCACACTCAGAATTTTAGAGGTAGTTTCATCTTATGGAATGTAGACTGATTTTTTTTCTTCCTTTTGCTCCAGGGGTCTGTACTATAGATGACATGGGGATGTGATAGAGAATATAAAAGCCTTGATTCTGCTATTGAGCAGTTGGCATGGTACCTTACACCCTTGAAAGACTTAATATCCTTACCCAATGTGAGTGATTTCTCCTTATTCATTGTTAATGTCTGTCTGAGATAAAAGACTTGAAGTTGTAACAAGGAAAGTTTGATCTTGAATTTAGGCATTTGGTTCCTCAGTTTAAGTGTGAAATGTGCCCCAGACTCTACCCAAGTGAGCTTATACATTTTCCAAGAATCAAAAGATGATGTTTGATTTGGGGAAAATTTATTTGGCAATTTGTTATATTAGCTTCTATAGACAGTCTAATCTTTTAATATTTGGAGCCACCTATATATGATCCTTTATAAACAACCATATTTTGGGGATGGAGTGATGGTTCAGTGGCTAAGAACATACAAGACTCTGCCAGAGGACCTACATCTGATAGCTCACAGTTGCTGTATCCCTAGCTCCAGATCTGATGTCCTCTTCTGGCCTCTAGAGGCATCTGTCCACACATGGCATATACACAGAGACACACACACATATATACATGAATAAAAATTCACCATATTCTAAATATCTAAAGGGTAATTTGGAGAAGGAAAATACACTTTTTTCAGTATTATGGGTTTGGGGGAACCTGTGTAGTAAATTCCAATGGTTCCTACCTTCCTGCCCTAAATCAAGGTTAGGATGACCTTTATTCCTGACCCTAGCCCTATAGTGATGATGGGTCTTAGTCATCTCATGTAAAGAGAGTGAGTTTTTAAATGTTGCTCTTTTAAGAGGGGCAGGCAGATCTTCTCAAAAGACTTTTTATTATTTTCCCTTAGTATTGACCATATTTTAGTACTTTTAATTTTAAAATCCTGCATTTTTAGTCAACTTTACTACATGAGTCATCTCAATCATCCATAAGGATCAGAAAGAAATAAGTGTGAGTTGAAGTGGAAGACCCTCACATATCCTGCCACATGTATTAGAAATTTTAACTCTTTTGTCAAACAGGTAATAAATTAGTGCTTGACTGTTTGGCAGTTAGGGTCAATCTAGATCGTGAGCTAGCTGTAATAATCTTGAACTTAGGTTTGTTAGTAAATATCTGTAGCATTTAGTGTCTGAAAACATCTTTCTTTCACTCTTAGGTAATGGGGTGAAGGGGGTTATAAAAACCTGAGGTTCTCCAGGATACTCCTCTAGCTGTTTGCTAGCATACCATGCCCCCCCCAGGACACTCCTCTAGGTGTTTGCACTCCTCTAGCTGATTGTGAGCATACCCTGCTCCCCTCCCCCAGGACACTTCTCTAGCTGTTTGCAAGCATAGCCTCCTGCTCTTGTTTCTTCTTTTACCTTCCTTTTTTCACCATGCTCCTGAGTTTTGCTTCTTGTTATCCAAAGTTACAGTATTCAAAACTAGATAAAGTGGCTTCATGGCAAGATTTAACTTGCTGTGCGTCTCAGTATGCTGTGAATCTGTTGCTCTGATTTGGTTGATAAATAAAATGCTGATTGGCCAGAAGCCAGGCAGGAAGTATAGGCTAGGCGGGACAAGCAGAGAGGAAAATTCTGGGAATAGGAAGGCTGAGGCAGGAGACGCTGCCAACTGCCTCCATGAGAAGCAAGATATAAAAGTACTGGTAAGCCACAAGCCCCGTGGCAACTTATGGATTAATAGGAATTGGTTAATTTAAGATATTAGAACTAGATAGCAAGAAGCCTGCCATGGCCATACAGTTTATAAGTAATATAAGGCTCTGTGTGTTTACTTGGGTCCAAGTGGCTACAGGACTGGCAGGTGAAAGAGATTTGTCCTGACCATGGGCCAGGTGGGACACAGGAAAACTTCAGCTACATCAGTAATCTTTAAGTTGGTCACTTGAGGTATTTGTGAAGCACAGTCAATTTTTAGCCAAGTCACTGAAGAAAAATGCGAATTGAAAAGAAGTGCTGAAAGACGTTAATGTCTTCTAGAAGTGTTTCATTGTACAACTTCTTTACACATTCTTAGTAACCATTATCAGTTCCACTTATTCTGGACACATGCTAATATTTTTTACTAGAAAAGGTGAGGTATCCTTGGTAATGCCCATGAACAATAGATAACCTCGTTGGTTATCCTCCCCAGCAGTTCTGTGTGTCTGCAGAGAAGGAAGCTCTTTGCCCTATAATTGATTTCCACTCACCAGGCATGTTTTGTGTACCTAGTATTCTAGTTCCGTTTGCAAACTTCCTTAGTAGATTGTTCTTTGCTTGCTTGGAGTGCATTCTGATTTGCTTTACTTGCTAGAATTATTGACAGAGTTTAATGCAAGTTTGAGCTGGAGTTAATTGTAGCATAGATCTATTTGTCTTAAATTATAGGTAAAAATAAAACAAGAAGCAATAGTACCATCACTTCCTTAAAACAGGAACTGTTTTCTTGTCCATGTATTCCCTAACTATGTGTACTTCATCTTCAGTAATTGGGTCCTCATATTTGTACTACTTTGTGACCTAGTTTTTCTTTAGGTGTACACCTAAAGTTTCTTGTAGGAGCATCTTAATGAATGAATAATAGCATAAGTCCATGTATTTCAAATATTTTTGCTATGTCTACACTAAGAATTCATTTTATGTGTGTGTGTGTGTGTGTGTGTGTGTGTGTGTGTGTGTGTGTGTGTATTTAAAGAGAAGCAACGATTTCTTGAGCTAACTCTTATTCTCACAAGGGATGATATACTCTGTTATTTTTATCTAAACACTAAAGTAGTGTTCTATCAAACTATTTTTGTTCATATTCATTTCATTTAAAAAAGGCTGTGGGATATGACTGTTTTCTATGAATTTCAGTAAGCATCTTAATTTGTATTGTTCTAGGGACTGAACCCATGACCTCCTACATGATAGGCAACTGTTCTTCTACTACTGACTACTAGCTTACACCTACAACCCATGATCTGTGGTCTAAAAAGCACAAGTCTAACTATTGCTAAACTACAGCTCATTCCCCTTCTGCTGGGTATTTGGGATATTCCAGAAGTTGTTTAGTCTTCCTTGGATCCCCCATTATGATCTTCCTTCTTGTGTGCTTTGCTTTTTTTGATCACAGAACATATTGTACATTAATGTGTCATATATTTATAGTTTGTTTTGTTGAATTAATTAAAGATAGAATTATTGAATCCAGGATTAAAAGTATACTTCTTAATATTTGCACTTTGAATTATTTCCCTTTTGGAAGGTTGGTTGGCTACACATAGAACGCTAGGCAACTTTGATAGGTAGAGAGGAGGCAGCTGGGATGTACCACATAGAAAGGCCTTTGTTCACTGATTTTCACTCAACACTTAACTAAGAACCGGGTATAGAATTATGGTTAAAAGAATAGTCAGAAACCCTGCAGTTCAATCTCAGCTTTGTCATGTGTAAATTTCCCATCACTGGTTAGCTCTGTGAGCCTCAAGTGATAGCTGTCTCTCTTTGATGCTCTGAGGAGTCAATCAAATAACAGACCCCTGCAAATGGTAGTTATTATTTCATTATTACTGCCTCTGTTCCCGAGGCTAATTCTGTGCACAGCTCTCCTAAGGAAAATTCTACTCCTTATTTAATTGTTTGGGGGATCTGAGAGAAAATCTGATATATTCTAGCTGCTGGACAATCCATCCCTTCTTGTTACACAGAGAGTGACTAAACTCAGACACCAGAGGCAGTAGTGTCTGCTGCTTGTCCCTGTGGCCTCTTTGTTTATCTCACTGGGGTCCTGATTAAGAGCTGACAGAAGGATGAAGTTGAACAAATAGCAGAACAGAAAATAAATGAAAGTCCACAAACTCTCTGGGTAATATTGACCTTTCTGAATGGGTTTGCAGGACGTGATTTTTTTTTCCTTCTCCATATTTTGCTGTGTCCTGAAATCATTATATTCTGGAAATATATAGTTTCTTTACCTGATGATGCAGCTTTATTATTAGAACGCTAATAAATGCGGTTCATTTTGACTTAGGATGAATTTAAAATTCTTCCACTGCCTGATGTGATCAAATTTCTGATGTAAGTTTGATATCTACAGTTCATGGAACTCTGATTGGGACAAAAAATTAATTTTAAGATTTCACTTGGCCTCAATGCCTCCATTTCTCTAGGTGTTGAATAGCTTGTGACATAAAGAGTAAAGTCGCTAAAAACAAATTCCTATTTTTCCCAACTTATGGATGCTATTTACTAATTTTGAGTGACTCTACTTTGTTTATACCAGCTAAGGTATTTTTCTTAGAATATATACCTCAGATCTGGACTTTTTCTTACATTTTTCTTATTACTAGTCTAGTCATAGATATGTATCCTGTACTATTCAGGCTTCCTACCAGAAACAGATGACACACAGAAACTGTAACTGAGGAGGTTTAATAAAGACATTCCTTTTAAACAAAAAAATATGCTACATTATTATGAATTATAACATTGTGAAAAAACCTTGAAAATTCATTCCTCCTCTCTCAGTGAGATTTTTTCCCTTTTGACCAACATCTCTGAGTTCTACTTCCTCTTTCCTCTGATGACCACTGTTGAACCAGATGATCCAGTGAGATTGGAATTTTACATTCTCCGTGTTAGTGAGGTCCCTCCCTTTGTCCCTCATTCCTTCTTTCTCTTCTTCCCTACTCACTTCCCTCATGTTATTAATTAATTGATGTTAACTTATGGGTGGCCATGTCCTGTGCTGATGGTACAGGGTGCACATGGATGAAAGATAATAGTCTTTGATTTGGAGAATATAAGATATATTTGGACAGATAGGGAACAGAAATAAATGAGCCAAAACCATAATTATTCTGCATAGAGCAGTATGCCATGCAGAACATAGTAAGCACTGTTGGAAAACTATAGATGAAGTTTTCTGCATGTTTGGACCTTGGCAAGATGAGCTTTGAAAGCAAGGGAAATCTTCAACAAGGGAATCTTTGGCAAATAACTAGGAAGGTAGGTAATATGTTTTACACCTTCCTGGTTCCTGAGAACTGAGCTATAAGGGATGAGTTGGGCTGGATTTTGCCATTGCTGCTGTCATGTTTGAAGGTTCTACAAAGCAACGAGATTAGTCTAGACCAGTGGTTCTTAACTTTCCTAATGCTGTAGTTCTTTAATATAGTTAGTTCCTCATGTTGTGGTGATCCCCAACAAAAACATTACTTTTGTTGTTATTACATAGTTTTAACTTTGCTACAGTTATAGATCATACTATAAATATCTGATATGCAGGATATCTGCATATAACCCCTGAGAAAGGGTCACTCAACCCCAGAGGGGTCATGGCCCACAGGTTGAGAATCACTGATCTTTAAGTGTAACTGGAAGATTTTCTGTGTCCTGCCGAGCCCCACAGCAGCTTATAACATAATCACTAAGAGGCTTATTATTAATTACATACTGTTTGGTATATGGTTAGGCTTATTGCTAGCTAGTATTGCATCTTAAATCAACCCATTTCTATTAATATATGTATTGCCATGTGTCTCATAGCTTTACCTGTGTTACCTGTGTTCTATTACATCTTGCTCTCCCAGAAGCTTGCAGCATCTCCCCTGACTCCACCTTTCTTCTCCCTGTATCTTTGCTTGGATTTCCCGCCTGGCTATAACCTGTCTTGCCATAGGCCAAAGCAGCTTCTGTATTAACCAGTGGTAGCAACACATATTCACAGTGTACAGAAAGACCATCCCACAACATTTCAGCTTTTCCGTCTAATCAAAAAGGAAAGTTTTCATTTTAACATAGTAAAATTATATATAATAAAACAGCTGTTAAGCAAGAATTACAGTTATTATATCTAGTCTATTTGTATTTGGCAAAATTAATGAAAATACTCTATGATCTATCTTATTTTTCTGAGTCTAAAGTTTTATATCTAATTTACCTTTTATCATAACTAAGGAAAACTATAATTATAAATGTCTAGTCTTGAACTCCATTAAAGACCCCAGAAGGATATAATATTACCTGAGTAAACAGGAAGTGTATTGTAAGCAACTTCTAAAACTCTAGAAATGACAAGAGACAGCTGGTTGCCTGGACAGTCATCCAACATTCTTTTGTAACATTGAGGCACCCATCTTCAGGCTATAGGCCTAGAGTATCTGGTAGACTTTTCAGTGAAGCAGGAAATTTGAAGAACTATCCTGCCTGTTTTTGCAAAGCTCATCAGTCACTTTCTCTGTGTCCTGCAGAATGTTTGGCAGTTCTTTTGTGAAACAGGAACCTGAAGGACCATCCCATCGTGTTTGGCAAAGTTCAGTGGTCATTTTCCTGTGGGTCCTGTGTTGCTGGAGGGCTTCTCTCCAGGCTCCACCAAGCCCCGCAGTCCCACAATCCACATATAAAATAATCACTCAGACGCTTATATTATTTATAAACTGTAAGGCCGTGGCAGGCTTCTTGCTAACCTGTTCTTTTATCTTAAATTAACCCATTTTTACAAATCTATGCCTTGCCACATGGCTGGTGGCTTACCGGCGTCTTACATGCTGCTTGTCCTGGCAGTGGCTGCAGTGTCTCTCCTCCTTCTTCCTGTTTCCCCAATTCTCCTCTCTCTTTGTCCTGCCTATACTTCCTGTCTGGTCACTGCCATCAGTGTTTTATTTATATAGAGTGATATCCACAGCACTTCCCCTTTTCTTCTTTTTTTAAAAAGGAAGGTTTTAACTTTAACATGGTAAAATTACATATAACAAAACAATTATCAAGCAAGAATTACAGTTACAATATTAAAGATGTCCTATCTTATATTTGTGAGTTTAAGGTTTTATATCTAACTTATCTTTATCATAACTGAGGAAATTACAACTATCTAGTCTTCAACCACATCAAAGACCTGAGAAGAACATAATGGTACCTGAGAAATGGTAGATGGATGCAAGCAACTTTCGGGAATATTGCAAGAGTAGACCAAGACAGCTGGCAGCCTGGACAGTCACCTAATGTTTCTCAGCATTGTTGGTGCATTCAAATTGGCTACAGGCCTAGAGTATCTGACAGACCATTTTCAGAAGCAGGAATTCTGAGAGACCATCTTACCCTGTCTTGCAGAGTACAGTGGTCGCTTTCCTTGTGTCCTGCTTGTCCAGAAAGGACAGCATTGCATTTGTACTGTCAGCCATCAAGGCAAGGGCAGTTCTTTGCCAGTAGGCATTTTGTGCCAAAAAGACAAACTTCCAAATGGAAATGTCTTAGAAGCCCAACATTCTCTCGGGATCAAATTGGTGCAGCCAGGAGCAATTGTGTCTCACGTCAACAGAATTCTAAGTTATTTAAATGCCATATTCTTAGGTCTATGAAGTGTTTGAAGATTACATATCTATCTGAAATATATCTATGTATACCTAGAGGACTTAACTAACATGGCTACAAATATGATTATCATAGATGACTAATTATTAATCTATTTTTAATTATCCATTACAATTTTAAATGAGTTACATAAACATAGTACCTCAAACAAGAATAGAAATATATATATACATAATAACAAAATTAACTTCAAGTTTGTATCAATAAGCTAAAATCTATACCAATGTAAAACATTTTAAACATAAACTAAAATCTATACCAATGTAAAACATTTTAAACAAGTTGTTCTTTAAAAGTAGGTTCATTAATCTACCCTTTTATCTTATCATCTCCATATCCTCCTATATATCTATATCATATCTCCTTTTTTTTTAGAAAGAGATCACATTTATAATCAACCTGTTTTAAATAAAAATATTGGTTTTTCTCTGTCCCACACCAGAGGGCTCTTCTGATTTGGGACACAAGAATCTCTTAACCATTTTTTTTAAAGCAATATGTCTGGGTTTAGAGGGGGAGTGAGCCAATTCCACCTCTAAAGCCAGCTTGGTATATTTGGGAATTTGGGCGTAGCATCTCTTACTACTTCCTGCTGGAGGGGGGCGCTGTATCTTATGGGGATGCAAAGAAAATTTTAGGCCTATGGGGTAGTCCTTGAGGCTGTATTGTGGAGTTGCCTTGAAACCGTTCTGGATGTTGGATCATCTGGGCCATGGTGTCATCGGAGATCTTTCAGGGGGTCTTGGCTGGTCAAACCTGATGTATCTTAATCTGGAACAAATCCATAGCCTCTGGCTTTCTGTGGAAACAAAAGCAGAACCTCTTTTCCAAAGTAACATATCCTTATATCCAAATTTTGAAGTCAAGGTACCTTTAAAATTTACATTTTGGCATAACTGAACAGCTTTTACAATCAAATGTTTTTCTTTAGTTACGAATATCAAAGACAACATAATCCAGATTTTATGTGTGATAGCCATCTTTACGTGGCTTATTACCTTTACTGTTTTTTTAAACACTTTATTTTTAGATACTATTTGTTTATATAACGGTATATATTTTTTCTTTTAAGCCTATGTACATTTTTACATATATTATAAACTATTTCATCTGAATCAGTCTTATTGCGAACTTATTGCTTTAAACTGTAGCCTTTTAAGCCTGAAACGGGCTGTGGCTGCTGGCTCCGCCCACTTCAGCTTCCCAACATGGCGGTGTACATTTCTCCAGCTCTGGGAGCATCAAGTCTCAGAAATAGTGGTCTACTTTTATCAAAGCAGCGTGTAGCCCAGAAACCTCTTTTTTTTTTTTAATACTAGTAAAGACTAAATCTACCACACAGCGTAATGTGCCGCTGGCAGACGCCTCATTCGCCATACTGCGGTCAAACGCACACGCCAGGAACCCGCCAGTGTTCAAACCTGCGTTTTGCGTGTCTAGCTGCCCTATGAGACAAGAAGCAGGAACCTGGTTTTTGGCTCTGTTTAGAATTGGTTATTAAATATTCTCAGGTTTAAGTGGAAACTCGAGCCGTTGGGCACCATTTGTTGCTGGAGGGCTTCCCTCCAGGCTCCACCAAGGGGACTGTGGGGCTTGGTGAAAGCTGGAGAGAAGCCCTCCAGCAACAGTCCTGCATGTCTGATTTATATAACATACTGTCAAGCAGTCCAGGTAAGAGCAGTTTCATGCCCAAATGGCAAGCGCCTTTGTCACATTGAAAGCAAACTCCATAATGGGTTTCTTCAATGCCCATCATCCTCTTTGAAGTAATTGGTGAGGCCAGGAGCAGATGTGTCTCATTGTCCAGAAAAGTCTAAGTTCTTAAAACATTTTAAAAGTCATATTCTGTAGGTCTTTGAAGATTACCTATCTATCTGAAGTATATCTCTGTATATCTAGAAAACCTAGCTAACATGACTGTAAGTTTGACTATTATAGATGATTATTTATTAATCTGTATTTTTTAATTATACATTATATTTTCAAATGAGCAGCAAAAACATAATACCTTAATATACATACAATATATTATAACAAAATAATCTTAAATTTTATCAGTATGCAAAAATTCTTTAAATAAGAATAAAAACATACAGTGTAACAAAATTAACTTTAAATTTGTATAATTATACCAAAATCCATGTCAATGTAAAAATATCTGAGATTAATAATTGTTTTTTTGGACTAAACTAGATTCAATAATCTACCTTTAAAAAAACATTTGTTTACTATATCCCCATTTTTTTCTTTAGAAAGAGATTGACTATGACCATTAACCATTATAAACAACCCCCTTTGAATGGAAACAAATATTCATAAACAATATTTTGGGAATTTGGCATAGTTTTCTATACTACTTCCTGCTGATTGGGGTGCTTATAATCATATGGGGATTTTGAGAAAATTTAGAATTATGGTTAAATCTTGGCTGTAGTAGTCTGTGAGGATGCATCGTCTCAGCCATTTGCCTTGAAGCTGTACTGGATATTGGATCATCTGGGCCATCATTCCCATTGGCCATGACTCCTTTCAGGAAGTCTTCCTTGATGGAATCATATTAACCTGGAAGGAATTCATAGCTTTTCATCTTCTGTGGAAACAAAAGCAGAACCTCTTTTCTAAGTCAGCATTCCTTAGACTCAAATTTTGAAGTCAAGATACCTTAAATAATATGTTGGTTTAACTTAGCTGTCCCCAGAATCAAATGTCTCTCTGAAGTTAAAAATTCCAATACAACATAATAACATAAAATATCCAGACTTTCTGTGTATTTTGCATCTTTACGTGACTTATTTTATTTTTTATTACCCTATTCTTTTTTTAAGGACTTTCTCTACCATTTTTCCCCCCTAAGCCTATGTATATTTTAACACAGTAATTATTTAGAGGGTTTTTTTTTTTCTGAATCTGTTTATTGTGTAGTCCTTTTAAATCTGTAATCCTTTTCTGACCAGGAGAGTTTTTTAAACTGCTAAGCTGTGTGGCTAAGTCCAAAGCATTGGCTTTGGCTGCTGGCTTTGCCTCCTTTGGCTTTTCAATGTGGCATAGGAACCAATGAGTCACACTGACCTCCCCAATTCTGGGTTGCAGTGTCAAGTAGCATGCCTGTGTTTTTAAGCCCACTGCTGTGCTCTCAAGCCTGCAGGCAGCGGCTGGGAGAAACCTCTTTGTACTAAGGGCTGTGAGATTCTCTGGGAGTCCGCTGTGCTGCCGCTGAAGCCCACTAGGGCCAGGGTTTGCAGTTCTGTACCACAGCCGGTAATGAGACAGGAACTAGGAAGTTGTTCCTGGCTCCACTTTAGAACCTTTTTTTAAGCTCTCAGGTTTTATGTGGAAATTCTTGCCAAATGTCTGGGTGTCAAATGTAGACTGAAGTTTCTCTGTCATGCCTGGGCATTTAAGCTCTTATGTTCTGGTTGTTTTGTGAGGGCCTCCTTGGCACTGACCTATTATGGCTTTGCAGATAAATGTCTTCCAGCATCAAATGACCTATAATGTTTCTCATAAGCTCTGGGTCTTTCAGAATTATGTTTGGAAATGACAAGTAAATGAAAGTCTTTGTGTAGATTTAATAGTATTGCAGAGCATAGACCATAATCATTATATGCAAACCACACTTGAAGTAAAACCATTTTCAGTAAAACTTACATTTTTCACTTCTCTCTGAAAAAAATGATATCTAAGTTTTGTGAAGTCAAAGGGATGAGAAAGATTCATGTAGTTAGGGCTGAAAGATAATGATATAATTATATGGCTAGAAAATAATGAATCAGATCTCCATTTTCTTTTTTTAAAAAAATTCTTCTCACATATAACACACCCTGATCACAGTTTTCCCTCACTCCACATTTCCAAGATCCTCCCCTGCTCACCTCCCCTCTGTGCAAACTCCACTCCTCTGTTTCCCTTCAGAAAAGAGCAGGCCTCCCAGGGATATCAACTGAACCCAGCATAAAAAGGTCCAATAAGACTAGGCATGAACTCTCTTATCAAGACTGGACAAGGCAGCCCACTAGGAGGAAAAGGGTCCCAAGAGCAGGCCAAAGAGTCAGAGATACTCCCATTTCCACTGTTAGGAGTCCACAAAATCACAAAGCTAGCAACCATAACATATATTGTGCTTCAGTCTCTGGGAGCCCCTATGAACCCTGCTTAGTTGATTATGTGCCCTGTATTTTCCTGGTGTTCTTGACCCCCTGGCTCCTACAATTCTTTTTCCCTTTCTTTTGTGGTATTCACTTGTAACATGAATCTTAAAAGGTCTTACTAATAAAAAAACCATGGGAGCCAGATATTGGGGTGAATGCTGAAAGATCAGAGAGACAGTAAAAGCCACAGCTAACCTCACCTCACCAACTTCTCAGCTGATCGATCTTGTTTTCCTCAAACTGGAAGCCTCTGTGTCCTCACCTGAATGGATCTCAGCTGAACTGCTGCTAAAAGCTAAAAGCTTAAAAAGACTCTAGTTCCTGGTTTTCATACCTTATATATCTTTCTGCTTCCTGCCATCACTTCCTGGAATTAAAGATATGTGTCACCATGCCTGGCAGTTTCCATTGTGGCTTTGAACTCACAGAGATCCGGATGGATCTGTGCCTCTGGAATGCGAGGGTTAAAGGTGTGTGTGCCACCATTTTCTGGCCTCTATATTTGTCTAGTGGCTGTTCTGTTCTCTGACCCCAGATAAGTTTATTAGGGTGCACAATATATTGGGAAACACAAATATCACCACATTCCCTGAGCTCCAAGGGGAAGGACCTGATGGAGAACTCCAATTTGCACTCCTTCTCAGATCTCCATTTGAAAATGAAAACAGAGCAGAGAAGCGAACAACAAACATTGACTCTAGATAAACATCCAAAGACATTACTGAATAGTGGCATATGATACACAATGTAAAATAAATGTGCAACTGTAACTGGAGAAGGCAAAGGCACTGAGTGATGCTGCTCATTTTTTATTGCAGTTATTAGGAACAGCTGATGTGTTGGCCACTCTTCAGTGATCTACAGATTTAATAGTGCTTAGCTATTTATCAAGACAATGTAACCAGGGGTGGAAGTTAGTTGAGGAATTGGAAGAATTGAAAGATGTAAACAAATATTTTGAGAAGCTTGGCTTTGAGTAAAATAAAAGTAGAAGGAGGAAATTGCAAATAAAATTATTTAGTCACTCTTTACTCCATATTTTCTTGCATGCACATATTGGCATATTGCTGTCCATATGACTCAACCAATATCTAACAGAGCCAGTAAACTATTCTGTCTTTGCATATTGGCTTCTGGGGGTACTGGATCATCTTTATTTAGCTCACTGTACCATTCTTCAAGTCAGAAAGATGTGCCTGGAGAATTCCTACTGAGTGACATAAAGAAGACTGTAGCAGAATGCTTTGTTGTCTCCTAAGAGGCCTGAATTGGAGAGTTAGAAAGAAGGCATCTTTACCCTTATTTTAATGTCATACAGTGAATGAGATAGAATGTTGACCTCTGCACTCTGGTAAATATAAACAGTAACAAAGGTATTTGCATGTATCAGAAGCTAAATAAAAGCTTTATATACTCCATCTCATCTTCAAAGCAATGCTGTGGTGTTTGTATAATAATATTGTTATGTAAATTTTAAAGATGAATTTATACTCAGAGAACTAACACCCCAGATTTATATATATCCATATGGAGGGGCAGCAGATGCCATTCAAGTCACTGTCACCCAGAGGCTGTGTGAAAGGGCTGTTTCTTTAGGCCATCTCATGACCTTTTGAAAATATAGGCTTAAATTTGCTTTGCCAAAGACAAACAGTGGCTGAAACCTTCTATACTCCAGCAGTGGCTTAAAAACATCCTCATTCAAGCTTGGGGGAGCAGGAGATCCCAGCTGGATCAAGAGCAGAGAGGGAGAACAAGAAATAGGAGACCATGGTAAATGAAGACCACATGAGAATAGGAAGAAGAAAAGTGCTAGAGAGGCCCACAGAAATCCACAAAGATACTCCCACAATAGACTGCTGGCAATGGTTGAGAGACGGCCCAAACTGACCTGCTCTGGTGATGGGATGGCCAAACACCCTAGCTGTCGTGCTAGAAACCCCGTCCAATGACTGAGGGAACTGGATGCAGAGATCCACGGCTAGGCCCCAGGTGGAGCTCCGGGAGTCCAATTAGCTAGAAAGAGGAGGGTTTATATGAGCAAGAATTGTTGAGACCAAGGTTGGATAAAGCACAGGGACAAAATAGCCAAATGAATGGAAACACATGAACTATGAACCAATGGCTGAGGGGCCCCCAACTGGATCAGGCCCTCTGAATGGGTGAGACAGTGGAGCTTGATCTGTTTGGGAGGTATCCAGGCAGTGGGACCGGGTCCTGTGCTCATTGCATGAGTTGGCTGTTTGCAGGGGCTTATGCAGGGACGCTTGGCTCGGCCTTGGAGGAGGGGACTGGACCTGCCTGGACTGAGTCTACCAGATTGATCTCAGTCTTTGGGGGAGGCTTTGCCCTGGAAGAAGTGGGAATGGGGGGTAGGCTGGGGGAAAGGGGAGGGGGCGGGAGGGGGAGAACAAGGGAATCTGTGGCTGATATGTAGAACTGAATTGTATTGTAAAATTAAATTAAATTAAATTAAAAAAAATCCTCATTCAGCTGGGCAGTGTGGTGCATGTATTTAATCCCAGCACTTGGGAGGCAGAGGCAGGCAGGTCTCTATGAGTTTGAAGCCAGGCTGGTCTGCAAAGCAAGTTCCAAGACAGCTAAGACCATACTGAGAAATCCTGTCTTGAAACAAACAAACAAATCTCCAAACACAAAACAAAACAGACATTCTCTTTCTCTAGGTTGACTACATTTGCTGTAAAAGTAAATGTTACAAACCTGCTAATGAGTCTTGAATGTGAACAGTGTATTGGCAAATTTAAGACAAATTGTGATTGTCAGAAATTCCTTTTCCTTACAGACATTTGCATGGAAGTAAGTTAACACTGCTTTCTTTTTCTTTCTAGAAATTCTAATCTTTAACATATTTATTTCTTTTGGTTTGAAACCACAAAGGATGAATTAACTACCACATGCTTCTTGGCAGATGGAGGAAAACATCCCCAGAGTCTTAAAGTAAAATCCTATGCCAATATCTGGCTGGTGTGTCATGCAATTTCCAGGGATGAAGAGTGCTGTGAATAAAAGTGGGCTATTTCTCTCTCTCTCTCTCTCTCTCTCTCTCTCTCTCTCTCTCTCTCTCTCTCTCTCACACACACACACACACACACACACACACACACACACAACACACACACACACGAAAACCAAACCAAAACTGTATATTTAGATACCCAGATAGCTTTCCAAGGAGAGAGCTTTCTTTTGCCTTTGAGATCCATCAATCACTGCCATACAAAGGGCATTTCTGGCATCAGGAGATAGAAGAAAACAAGAGGAATATTTCAGAGAATTCTCCTTTGTAAAATAAAATGGAAGACTGTGAAGCAAACCTTAGGGGGAAACAATTTTTTTTCAGGCACTGCCAGATTTTAATATGTGATAAATGCTTATATATATATCTATGACATAAAAATGTGTATATGTGTGCTGATCCGACTTTGTTAGAGACATCAGCTGACTTAGTGAACGTTGAATATGCTTAGTGTCATACATGATTCTGATGATCTTTCAAGGAGAAGGATTGATAAATGGCTTAGTAAAGTGCAGTATTTTCGTACCTGCAGTGGGCAACACTATTGGGGGAGCATCCATTTATGTGGGATGCTAAATGTACCCTTCTCAGTCACCTCTATCATTAAAGATAAGTGATATGATGTTACTTTAGAGAAAGGAAGTTTTGCAGTCTCAGCCCTGAGGTACAGGTAAGCTAGTTTAATTGTTTAGACAATTGCTTTGTTTTTAAAGGCAAGGGGTTAGAAAGGCCTGAAAAATCACATCCATTGTTTCTAACAGCAGCCAGAGTGTTGATCAGATTAAGCAAGATCAGCAGGCTGCATTTGAACTGGTCCCTAGACTTGTTGGAATGTGTCTGCCTTTGTGTATGCCACACTGGCCCCTGACTGTTAGCTGCTGTCAATCTGATGGATAGCTGGAGTTCAAGTCTTGGGTGGGAAGACAGCTGGAGATAGAAAAGGATGATTTCTGGGTTCTCAGAGGTTTGGGGAGCCATAAGGTAAATGTGACACATTTTCCTAGAGTCAGTTTTACTAGAGTGACAATTATCTTTCTTGATTAAAAGGAACAACATGTATATTGTGAATTGGAAGACAAGATTTGCATGAGCCTTAAAGAAACAATAAACTGCAGACTTACACTGAGTAGATTCTGACTGTCTTTGTTGCTTCCCTCAGTGAATGGGTGAAACTCTATTCTACTTTCATGCTCTTGCACTAGACATTTTATGTTTCCTTAAGTTCTGGGGGTTGGATCCAGGCCCTCATGACTGCATTGCATGTTCTGAGCAATTAGGTAACCTCTTTTGTGAAATGGAAGGGCTTAAGGACTTCTTACTAATAAAATCAGAAATATTCAACTGAACATTGAGGCTGAAAATTATCAGTCCACAGGCTGAATCTGAAACATGGGGCAAATTTAGTCAACATAAGTGCTTAGATTTGTCTTACATGTTAATTTTAAAAACTAGTAGCATTTATAAATGAAATTTGTTTTAGTAGTCTAGTTCCTCTGTGTTGAGAAGGGTAATATTTGACAACACTAATCCTGGTCTCTTGCATTGTATATGGAGGGAGGAGGGAGGGAGGGAGGGAGGGAGGGAGGGAGAGAGAGAGAGAGAGAGAGAGAGAGAGAGAGAGAGAGAGAGAGAGAGAGAGAGAGGTGGAAGATGAGAAAGGGGAGAGGTAGAGGGTGGAATGAGGGAGAGATACATTCCAGCCTGCTCTCTCCTCACCATGTCATCTGCCTGATCTCTGTGAACATTTACATATGTGATTACTACTTCAGCTGAGACATTACCAGGTCTTTTGTGGTCTTATCTTTACAGGGTCCATGCCTCCTCATGTTGGTCTGTCTCCCTAGTGAACACAGATTCATGGCAGTCTAAACAGTGATCTAGATTCCATTGTGTTCTGAGGTCTGGCCCTTTAAGTAGTGATTATACCTGTCTATAGATAGGATGTATGCATACGACTATGTGAAACCTGAACCTAGAAGGAGGTGTTTGGCATTTTCACATGAGGGACATACAATAGCTTTCTAACTCTACTTTTAACTGGTTCTTTGACTAGATGAAGATAAATAATTGACTATTGGCATTCATTTAATGTGATAGAGGAGGTGGGGCTGAGGACAGAATTTAGTTAGTAAGGTAAAGGGCTTGGAAGTCCTGGTTTCAAACCCAAGAACCCACGTAAAAGGAGCCAGGCATGGTTCCATACACTTGTACTCCTAGAACTGAGGAGGGGGACTCCAGTGACTCACTAGCCTACTCGGTAAGTTCCATGTCACCAAGAGATTCTACCTAAAAAGAAAAGTGAATTGCCCTAGGGAAAAGACATTCAAGATTGTTCCATGACCTCCATAAATATGCCCACACATATGACATATATACATGCATGCCTGAACACACATATATACTTTCACACACACACTCATATCCACACATATACACAAAGAGGCTCGCAACATGGGTAATATGGGGAAGAAAGCAAAGAACCTGTTTTTCAGTGGGTATTGAATCAGGTGCTTGGCTGCAATTTTACCTGCATTGACTGGATTTTCTCAGGCATGGTGGATAACTTAGGGATGCTCTGCTTTCTCTTGTATTTCGGTGTTATGGTGTTATGTCATCTGCTTTGATTATCTCATAAGGTCACTGAGAAGCTCAGTGTAATGATTTAAGTGAAGCAGCCTAGAAGATCATCAAATATCACAAACTAAAGACACCCTGTTCCTATGATGTCTTAGTGTGGGCTCTGCCTATTTAACTCTCTCCATACTATGGTCAATATAACTCCTGATACAGCTAAATGTCTGATGTTTATATTTCCTAGTTGTTATATAGTTTTTCTATCTTTAAAGACCAAATAGGGGGCCGGGCGGTGGTGGCGCACGCCTTTAGTCCCAGCACTCGGGAGGCAGAAGCAAGTGGATCTTTGTGAGTTCGAGGTCAGCCTGGGCTACCAAGTGAGTTCCAGGAAAGGCGCAAAGCTACGCAGAGAAACCCTGTCTCGAAAAACAAAAAACAAAAAACAAACAAACAAACAAAAAGACCAAATAGGGGAATTTAATCACTAAAATGTATCTTTATGGCCAAGTTGAGTCTTAGAATGATCAAAGAATATCTTTCCATTTTTCCCTTATTCAGTGAATGCCAAGATTGTCTACCACTAGCTCTAAGTAAGGAGTAATAAAGTTACATAAGAATGCATTTGATTTTTATAGGCGTGGAGGTCACTGGGACCAGCTTTGTATTCATGATTTGCTAACACCGTTTTTCTTCAATGCACTATAGATCTGTGAGAGCCTTTTCCCCTTCAGGCAGTCAGAAGTATGAATTTGTTTTATATTGATCTGCTTATGGTGGCTGGTATAAAGGCCTCCTTCAGCAGACACACTGCTGGTCACATCTCATTTTGCCATTTTATAAAAATCGTAGCGCTTTGAGGTGGTGAGAAAACATCAGTGTTTGTCCTTGAACGAGTCTGAACAAGTCATTTGATATTTTCTGGCTTAGCTCTTAAATCTTGTGTGGTATGGATTATGAAAAAAAGAGACATTAGGGATTCTATCATCAATCTCATTCTTCAGAGCTTTCAAAGGAAACTATGAAAGGCACTAGATTTTCTGCAGCCATGAGTTTTCTAGCATTTACATTCAGAGAGATGTGTTGAGCAATAACCCTTTCAACAAGAAATCAGAACATCATTTTTTTTTCTGTTTCTAATAGTATCTCATGGTCAGACCTGTTCAATCTATTCTAGATTTTGAAATGAAAAGCTTGGATAACCTATATCTATATAACCATATAAAACCATTTATTTTTAAATTCTGTGATTATTTCTTTGATGATAACAAAGATAGTTTTGAAACTTGTATTTTAGATATATTACATAGTATTAATATTTTATCTTCTTTTTTATTTTTATTTTTTGAATTTTCTAACATCATGAAAAATGAAGACAGGTCCCAAGAGTCTGTAAAACTAAATTATATTTTAATGTTTATATTTAAGACAAAATTAATAGAAGAATGGTACTGAGAAGATAGATTCATAAAATTAAGAATTCATCTCATTAGAAGGGTAATGATTTGCTCACTTTCACACTGTATCATAGGCAACACAAAATGATCCCAGACACTTTCCAATTAGGTCAATACTTCATTCAGTATACCATATTTTTATGACATCGTTATTAGCTGGTCATAAGATCCTATCTTTCCTGACGGACGCTCCATAGAATGCTGGTTCCATGAATGTGTCCTCACAGTAGGGTTCGGTAATTGGGATGATTGACCTTGATTGTCAACTCAATAGGATTTAGAGTCACCATGGAAACAAACTTCTGGGCATGTCTGTGAGGGAGTTTCAAGATTAGGTTCATTGAAGAGGAAAGAGTTACCCTAAATATGAACCCCACCATTCTACAACCTGGGGTCCTTGATTGAATAAGAGGGAAAAAACCAAGCTGAACACTTTTCATTTCTTTGCTTTTTGAGTATGGATGCCACAAGACCACCTATTCAGGCTCTGGCTGCCATATCTTTCCCGTCATTTTGTGCCATGCCCTGGAACTGGGAGCCAAAAGAAACACTTCCGTTGCTGCTTTATCAGCTCTATTGTCAGAGCCACAACGAAAGCCACTACCACAGTGGTACAGTGAGTGTCCTGGTTTGGACTCAGCTTCTATCTTGGCTTCTCTTTGAAGCTGGTGCTCTATTCACCCCATGACAATTGGTGCCTTCAGGCAAAGAGATGACATCAGGACCAATAAGAGTAGTGCCACCCTTTATGGCTGTAGGTAACATGTTATTAGCACTCTTGACAAGGAGTAGGAACTGCAGGCTGACTTCCTTCACCATGAGAATGGCATCGTCCACTGTCTAAACCAGGATACCTCATGATGCCAAAGTGGGAGCTATTGATTATTTTTTTTTTTTCAATGTTGACAGGAGGCAGTACATTTATAATTTATAACCCCAAATGTATTTATAAATTAGAAATGGAAAGATCTACAAAGCTATTGATTATTTTTAAAGATTTCTTTTTATTCTTTTTTTTTGTAGGTATTTGTTTGAGTATATGACATGTATGTGTTAGTGCCCTTGGAGGCCAGAAGAGGGTGACAGATCCCTTAGAGCTAGAAGTCCAGGGGAGTTTGAGATGCCTATTATGGGTACTGAGAACTGAACTTGAATCCTCTCTAAGAGCAGCAAGTGATCTTACCTTCTGAACCTTCTTGGCATCCTCCCACCCACTTTTTAAAATATCTGAATTATATTTGACCAAAAGGATAACATTGTGTTGGGCAAGCTGGGACAGATAGCTACCCTACATTCACTGAACTTATCTTGAAGGCCTGATTGACAAACCAACCTTTCAATAATGATTTTTCTATTTTCACCAATTGGAAGTAATTTTTCTACCATGTTCTTTTGTTTTGGATGTTTTTTTTTCAGTACTGGGAATTGAACCCAGGGCCTTGTATGTGCTAGACAAGCCCTCTACCTCTAAGCTATATCCACAGTTAACTTGTCTTTTCTCAGATTTTTTTTTTACCTGTACAAGCCACATATATTCTGTCTAAGGAACTTTTTTCTTTTAGTGCTTATGTATTCTTGAAGTCATGGAATTTATCTCCATCACAAAAACCAGAAGGAAATGGGGCAGTGACTGTTGTTATTTTCTGTACAGTGGAGCTCACATGGAAAACTCCTGACAATTTCAGGATGGAGAGGGACATCTGTGAGATAGTGTATAAGACAAAATGCAAATGCTCAGCATTTTCCCGTGTTCCAGAATAGAACCTTGATTCTGAGTGAGGTGTCCTTTTGGATGCCAATGGTTTTCAAGGAGTCAATAGTAGAGAGCTATGGACCAGGACAAACACCCAAGCATCCCTGAGAGGACATTAAGTAATTGATTGTTGTTAGTTGGCCTATACAATACACTGGGTCAAGTAGCAGGAGCTGGCAAGTACCAGGGAAGGTGTTTCTGACTTGTCTCTTTACTCTGAGTCAACTTAGCCCTTGGGGAGAAGAGGATCGATGATGGAATGAGGAAGTGACTAAATGTATTGTAGCTTTCATTCGAGGGGAGAGCAGGTCAGGAGTTAGTTTGTTAGCTCTTGAAGATGTTTTCTTATTTAAAAAGTAAGAGTTCAAACATGCTGATAAAGTTGGAGCAACTGAACTGTAACATGACTTTGAAATAAGCCTTGCAGTTGATATCTTCTTGTAAGTAAATGATGGCTCTGAACAAGGGCCTCCACATAAACGCTATTGCCAAGTGTTGTAGACTCATTCTGCCAAGCTGCCAATCCTGACAGAATTACTTTTCTTTTAGATACTAGTACATGCTGGTTAATTTCAAAAATATGTGTTTCTGTTCAAATGACAAAGGCTTTTATTCTATTTGCAGTTGTCTTTAAAGTTGTAACAAGTAGGTGCTTCCTCTGTCAATACCATAATGCCTGATGATAATTAATTCATTTTGCACATAAAAATAAGGCAATGAAGGAAGCTCTGGGCCAAATGCAGAAAGCTGCAGTGAAGTTCTTAAAGTGCATTCAGTCTCTGCCTTACAGATGCACATTCAGTTTCAGGCACATATGTCTGTATATGTACTTTTGTATGTGTGTGTGTGTGTGTGTGTGTGTGTGTGTGTGTGTGTGTATTTTGGAAGGTATAACTAATTTCATATTTGCAGATTCACTATCATGTTCAAAGCATTAACGTGTATGTTATGAGAGTCAGAAAGGGCAATTTTAGGGAAGATATTGTATAGGTAGATTTAGAGGTTATGCATTAGTTTCTTCATTTAACAAATATTAATGATATACCCACTAAGGCTAGGTTGATGCTGGGGATGTAGGGTGAACAATATTGTATGGTGTTACTAGATTCATGGAGCTCAAGGTTTATGGATTTGAGACAGTTTCATATGGAAAGAATATACACATCCATGTATAATGACAACTTAGAGAGAATGTCTTGAAAGGGAGGCCCTATCCTCAGACTGTGAGGGAAAGACCTTATAGTTGAAATTGAAGGATCACAGGGTAAAATGTGAGTTCCTTGCAGAAGACAGTTACAAACTAGCATGGAATCAAATTGTTGGAAAATGTAATTTATTTGTGAAGGTCAGAAAAAAAAAAGAGTTTGGGGGCTTTTAGAATCTCCGGTCTTTCAATTAATGATTAACCTGTCATTCTTCCTTTGTTGAGTTTTTCATTCAATGATTCAGTTAATGATTCATAAAACTTGGAGTTCCAGGAATATGTCCAGCTATGTGATAGAAGGGAATTGTGGAATAAATAAGGAACAACATGAAGTCATACTGTGTAGAGTAAGAAAAATTCCCATCAATTGCTTATCACGGGGAAATGACCAATTTTAGGGACAATTACATCACCAAAGAAAACAGACTGAAGTTTACCCCCATGAGAATTCCATGTCCGGCCTCTTGAATTCCTAGCTCATATGTGCTTTTCCACTTTAAACAAAAACTGGGAACTTCTGAAGACACGAGGGAGCTTATACATAATCTATAGTTCATGTTGTTAGTACCGGTGCCCACAATATGAATCATGACCATAGAACGCTAGGATACACGTGTGTCCTCAGTCACATGTATCTGTTTGAGAGCCACTGCTGCACTGGGAGCTGCATGACCGCTTTTCTATTCTTCCCATTCATTCATCACTCATTCATTCACTATTCCTTTCATTCTTCTGAGAGTTTTTTCTTTTTGTGGTTTTCTCTTCCTGTACTGATCAGTATTATAGAGTCTGAGCATTCTGATGCAAGTGAACCCGATTAGAAATACCAACTGAAGATTTTTTTTTTGTCTGACTTTTTTTCCAATGAAAGGGACTCAGAGCACCAAAGGCAGAATCTGGGAACACAACAGTGAGAGGAAAATGCACAAAGTTTGTCTTGGAAGGCACACTTTACTTTACAAGAAATATGAAGCAAAAATAATTGAATGAAAATTTATTGGCTTTGATAAATATTATAGGAACAATTAAGGAGGGAGATAAGAGCGAGTAACAGTGAAGAGATGGATGTGGTAGGTATCCCTGGAAGGCCCTTGCAGATAAGGTGATATTTGTATAAAGACTGGGGAGGGGTAAAAATAAATATTGTTCATTAAACATTTATCAGATGAGTAAATACTATCTCAGAGTGAGGTGTACCTTGAAGGGAAAGGATTTCGGAATATCACCTTTACTCATTTGTGAGGTCACATGTTAATGTTATGGGAGTTTGGAAATCAAACTGATAGTCCCCAAGTCTGGGAAATAGGAGGAACAGGTAGGAAAGGGGACAGTCTGGCATGGGCTTAGTGAAGTGAGTGATGTAAATGACAGCTGTTCAAGGAGAACAGTCCCCTGCTGTAGCTGCTTTTTTTTTTTTTTTTTTAACTCTTTGCCCTTTTGGGGTGCCCACCATCCAGGTCCCAAATAATCACACGGAGACTTATTCTTGCTTATGAATTCCCAGTCTTAGCTTGGCTTGTTGCTAGCCAGCTTTTCTTAAATTATCCTATCTACCTTTTGCCTCTGGGCTTGCACCTTTTTCTATTTTTGCATATCTTTTCTTTCCTTTTTACTCCACGCTGGGTGGCTGGCCCCTGTCATCCTCTTCTCCTCCTTTTCTCGTTCCTCACTCTTCATCTTAAGCCTAGATTTTTCCTCCTATATATTCTCTCTGCGTGTCAACCTCCCCTATCCTGTCTCTTGCCTGGCTATTGGCTGTTCAGCTCTTTATTAGATGAATCAGGTGTTTTAGACAGGCAAAGTAACACAGCTTTACAGAGTTAAACAAATGCAACATAAAAGAATGCAACACGTTTGCACCATCAAAAAAAAAACATTCCATAGCATAAAAGAATGTAACAAATCTTTAACTATTATTCAGTAACACTCTGCCACTGAGTCCAGGGGCTACTGCAACCCCACCTTCTGGGTTCCAAGCCATCACCTTTCTCCCTTTACCTTCTGCCTGGTAGGGAAGATTTGTATTTTACCTGCTTAAAATCATATAGGCACATGCACTTTTCCAAGTCAAGCTCTCCATCATTAATTTCCCCTTAGAAACTTATTCAGGCTGTTAACAAAAATAAATTATCAGTAATTGCTAGTAACAGCTGATTTGTCTGGGATTATCACTGAAGTATAAAATGCAATTTAGAACCTCATTATGATTATTATTCCATTTCGTTCACTCAATATGGTGACCTTCTAATTTAAAAGTTTAAGGTGCTTATTAGATAAATGTTAACATGGCACTGATAAAATTGTGTTTGTCTTCTTCTTAGTTTTCTTTGCAGTTGCTTATACAATGCTTTGTTTTCCTGGATTTGGGGTTTGCATTGGGGAAGAAACTGTCACTTCTATACCCTTCTCTGAAGCCAGACCTTAAAGAAACCTATCAAACAGAAGGATATCATTATTCCCACTATTTTACTTTGAGGACATATACCTTCTTCATTATTGATTTGTTGGTTGGTTTGAGACAGGGTCTTACTATGAAGCCCCGCTTAGCCTGGAACTCACTAGGTAGAACAGTTTAGCTTCACAGATAGCTGACTACCTTTGTCTTCCAAGTGGTGGGATTAAGAGCATGGGACACTATACCTAGCTAAAAATACAGATTTTCACAAAATATTTTATTCATGTTAATGGGTAATGAGTTAATATTATTTTGAAATGAATTAATATTTTTATTTTTTCTCAATTTTAATTTAAAAATTGTGTGTGTGTGTGCACACGTGTGCGTGCGTGCGTGAGTGCGTGCGTGCGTGCGTGCACGCGCGCGCGCGCGCGCGCGTGTGTGTGTGTGTGTGTGTGTGTGTGTGTGTGTGTGTGTGTGTAGGTGTGTGTTTGCAGGTGTGTGTATGTGAGTATAGGTGTCAGGAGCTGCTGTAAGCTGCCTGATGTGGGTTCTAAGAATTGAGCTTGAGTCCTCTGAAGAGCTGTGTGTTTTCTTAACCACTGAGCAATCTCCTACAAATTTTATCTGTAATATTGTAAATACAGATAGAACACTTAAGATGCTTTAGAGGCCTTCAATTATTTTTAAGAGTGCTAGACCCTAAAAGGTTGAGAACTTCTGCTCAGTGGTCATGTGTATGGACTCTGGGACAGACTGTCTGCCTGTGACTGAGCACTAGGGACGAAACAAATGCATATCCATGCAGCAACTTCACCCACGAGCTTGCTGAGCATCTTCTGTTGTGACACGTGACCAAAGGAAGGGATGCAGTAGAAGATCATGGTACCTAGTGATCACTTGGTGAACACTCCGCACTGAAGTTCATCTAGCCCCACATCTGTGAGAGCAGGAAGTTGGGGTGATCAAAGTGCCTGCCTGGAGGTCATTCATGTGAAACATCTGTGTCTGAAGTTCTTCTGATTTGCACTTCCTCATGGGATAGACTTTGCTGTAATTTTATCAATCATCAAATTTGCTCATAGCAATAGACTTGTCCTGTGGTAACTGATAAAAAAGACAAAAATTTTTCCATTGAATGTTTCTGGAAGTTTTAAAGATGATCCTGTGATTCTAGTCCATGTGGGTACTATCACATACACAGTTCTTTAACCATTTTCAGTGTGGTTGATCGTTTTGCATCCATAACTCTCTAACCGTTTTCAGTGTGGCTATTTTGAGCTTTGTAAAAGAAACAGAGCAGGTGATTTTTGTCTCCATTTAATAGATGAGGAGTTCTGGGGCTTAGAGAAGGTTAAATGATTTGCCTAACATTTCATGACAGACCAGGCATTAGACACCAGACCTTGTAACTCCCTTGTGTTACATCATACAGCTGTTCACCACTGTAAATAATTATATAATCTAGCCTCTTCATTTCACAGAGGACAATGAGATCCAGAGAGTCCAAGTGACTTTTCAAGGGCAAAAAGGAGTAGTGTGAAGGAGTGAAAACAGTAAGTGTGGTTTTCAGGTTCTTTTGGTTCTTTGTTACAAGTTTCAGTCTACTCTCATTTAATTATATTTCTGTTTTTGTTTTCTTCTGACTCTGAGTTGTATAAACTCTGCAGGGCTGTTGTTTTATTGTTTAAATATCACAGAACAGGTAATGTGTATTTTGTCTAATCAGCTAGGTTGTTTAACGGCCCTTGTTCCTGTGTCCTTTACGTTTAAAACTGTGCCGTGGATCTTGTTGGAGGCAATTGGTATTAGCTTGCACCAGGGGACACCCTGATTACTTTTCAGGGCTGAGCTATACTTCAGACATTTGTAGACTTCAATTTCAAACATGTTCCATATTAGACTGCATGATTTTGTTTGTTTGTTGAGAGGAGGTGGAGAGGAATGGTTTCCATTAACTTCAAATCATTAGAGTACTGTCTCGTTTTGTAGGAGGCATATATAATTTGATAGCTAAAGAATGATATTCCTGTCTCCTTTGTGTTTTATATGCAAACAGCTGTGTGTCTCATATTTGGAATTCTTGGTTAAAAAGAAATTAAAAGGACAAAGTAGAATAAAGAACCCTAAGTGTCCTTAGCATTATAATGTCCTAAACACTGTCATTTGATGTGGGTGCTATCTTAGTAGTCAAAGAGAAAAGAGGACAAGGGCCATGGAAACGTCGGGGAGGCTTGTGCTTGCTTCCATTCCCAAGGCCTCATAACTGCATATGACAAAAAACCCAAAACACCCAAAACAAATAAAGAAACTCTTATTGACTCAAAACATGGACATCTCTTTCAGGATAATAACTTTTTTCCTTTTTAATAGTTGTAAATTAGTGTTCGTTCATTTAGCATCTGAATATTGTAAGTGTGAAACAGACTACTACTGATGGCATCTTCCCACTTCTTCTCTAGTGTCCAAATTTCTACTCTTCTCTCAGGAGAATTAAAAGCCTGAGCTTCTCATAGCCACAGTCTTTAGAAACTGCCACCTTGGACTTGTTTTTGAGAGTACTCACACAGTACCCAAAGAAGGCTATTAAATAATTCTTTGTAGCCATGCACATGGTTTCCCTGCTTAGAGTCCTTTGAAGCATACATTCTTCATAAAATTATATTTGAAATAGTAGTTTTGTGTCCCAGGAACCATGTTTCAATTTTAGGACATGATGGGCCCTAATTACCTGAGTGTCTAGCCTATGCCTCATCCATCTGAATCTGTGATATAGGAGTGGGTGTTTCATATACTACTATGCAGAGATTAGATAGGCTATGCACATTTATTGAATGAATGAATCAAAAGAATAAACATGAATGTTTTATTTAATTGACTGGCAATTACTTTAACATTCAAGATGTTTGAAACTCAACTGGTTATGCTGAATCCTGGGGAGGATGTGGGGCTGACACTTTTGAAAAATAAAGGTAGTCCCTTCATTGATAAAATAACATAACCACATGTTATGCTTTTCTTCTCTTCTTTTGAGATTTTATTTATTTTTATTTTACATTTATGAGTGTTTCGCCTGAATGTATGTGTATGTACTATGTGTGTGCAGTTCCTGCAGAGGCCAGAAGAGGGCATCACATCCCATGGAACTGGAGTTAGAGATGGTTGAGAACTACCATGTGGGTGCTGGGAATTGACCCTGGATCTTCTAGAAGAGCAGCCATTGCTCTTAATGCTGATCCATCCCTCTAGTCTCACATTATTATACTTTTCTAGACTCTATGGATCATAGCCATATCCCAGTGGTTCTCAACCTTCCTAATGCCATGAACCTTTAATACTCATGTTGTGGTGACCCCCCAACCATAGTTATTTTTGTTGTTACTTTATAACTGTATCTGCTATTGTTATGAATTATAATGTAAATATCTGATATGCAGGAAGTCTGATATGTGACCTCTGTGAAAGAGGTCAGGGCCCACAGGTTGAGAACTACTGCCATATAGTTTTGCAAGGCCCAAAAATCACTGATGAAGTTATTTGCTTCTGTCTAAAGTAACTTTGTAAGACATTAAGAGTATTTGAATTGATTAGGTTCCCAATTTACAGAGTAATGTTGTTTAAGGTTGATAGCAATTCCATGTACACATTATAGAAAGTACCAAAGTCAGAAAAAGAAAACAAACACACCTAGGTCTTTGATTTCTTAATTCTGTGCTCTGTTTGCTTCATCTCCCTGTCTTAGTTCCGGGAAATTGTTATCCTTGCCAGTCAGGTGATTTTGGTGTACTCTTCTAGAGAACTCTGTCTAGAAGAGTTTTGTTGTCAGTCAGTTCCCTGTAGCAAAAGTAAATTGCTTTCACTAAAAGGCAATGTTCACGTGGCTTTGATGATTGCTGAGGCAAGGGACACTCAGGCTAACTAGAGCCCTGAGTTACTACTTAGTAGCTGACATTTGCTCTTAGGCAAATTATGTTCCTTGAAAGACTTCCTTTGGTGCATTGGTAGTTTAAAAAGACCCCTTTTAAGCTTTTATGCCTCTTGCATGATCATAGGCTTTCCATGGGACTCTCCATGCTTGCACTGTGGGCACTTTGCTGAGTGAGTCATTTGCATGGCTCTTTATGAACGTGTTTGTGCCAAGACGGTGCCATGTCTGTGTCTAATTTATATCTTTGTGTTTTGTCTTTCTCTAGACTATAAACTCTTTGAGGATAAGAATAGTATCTCCATGTCATATGTCTAGCAATATCTCCATGTGGCATGTTTAGTAACTTTTTAATGAATACTTTTGAAAATATTTTGAAGGAAGAGGTAAATGTTTGGCTGGAAGACCCAAACTTGATTGGAATGTGCTCTGCTGGGAACAGGATGCAAATGGAATCTAGTGATAACAAGATTTGGGTGAATCAGGTGGGGTATATATGTGGCTTGTTCTTTGTTTCTCCTGGGTATGTCACAGTCATATTGGACTGGTGTCCTGATGATGAGCTGGGGTTTGCTAATGTCTCCTCATAATGCAGATGGCCCTCTTTACTGTGGGCTCTGAGTGATGGCAATCAGGATTCAAGGCTTGATTGCTGAACCTTCACTGCCTTCAGATTCCAGGGATCTTTAGTGCAGTGTGCCTTGACTAAAAGATGGGATATTAACTCAAATGTCATGTTTAAAAAGTAGGCATGTTGTCTGTAAGGTGCTAATTGTGTAAAGGCCAACAAAATTGGAATTATGGCATTAATAACAGTCAGTTTGTGATCACTTAAGCAAAAATGAGGGGTGAGAACAAAGCTGTGCTCCAGCAGCTGGCCCAGGATTGCTGGCCTTTCAGTCTGGGCACGTTTATCCATGGGGTGCACTTTGATGCAGCAGAAAGGCCTGCTGCTGTCTCGAATAGTGTAGACCCAAGAGACATTTGGGTATTTTCTAAATAAACTACTTAGCACTGTGCCTGGAAGAAGGGTTTTTGACCTGCCAGCCAGTGTCCTGATCTAGTCATTTATCTGCTGGCCACTTATTACATGACAAAGAGTTTGAATGGACAAAGTTCATCATCTAAAATAAGCTGATTAATTTATCCTGCTTCAGGTTCAGTGGACACTGTTTGCCTTCCTTCCTTTTTCCCTTCTTTCTTTCCTTCCTTCTTCCCTCCCTTCCTCCCTCCTCCTTTCCTCCTTCCACTTTCATCTCTTAGTGAAATCAAGCCCATCCCTGCCTCCAAGTAGGATCTAGTTTCTACTTCTCTCAACTTTTGCCTTCTGTTCATCAATAGTTCATAGAAATAATACTGCATGATTAAAATATGAGCAATTCAGTTTGTTACTGCATAGTATCAGTAATTTAAAAGGTTAACATAAGCAATATATCAACCTCTTTCATTTCACATTGGCTTAGTTCTCAGAACTTGGGCTGTCATTGGAGTAAATTTGTTAAACATTTTAAGTTAATCTATTAGTTTTCATTATTAAAATTTTTTAGCTCATCTATAAAATCTTTGCAGTTGTGTTGCTTAAGTGAATTTTGAATATTATAGGTTAGCCAGTTTGATGCACAAACTTCATCATCAACTATTACCTGATTTATTAGTTATAAGATTGTGATGGAGATAATGCCATAGCCATTTTATAGCAGAAGGAACTGAAGTGAGGTGGCTAGCCATGGCCAGATTGATGAGTCAGTGGTGATAAGTTTTTTGCCCCTCGATAAGCCTCTCTGCTGACACAGCAATCCAAATCAGACCAAATCTGACCGAATTAGAAAAGCCCCGGTTTAATGGGTAAAGCCTTCCCAGGTGATTCTCTGGCTCCCCAGAGAGGAGATGGGAACGAGATACCAGAAAACCATGTGTCTGTTTTCTGGGCTGCAGCTTATAAACCCTGTGGGAGTGGCCTTGAGACTCTCTGGTGGAGGAGCTGTGTTTGGCAGGCTTTGAAGGGGTGGGTTTAGGGAAAGAGCTGGGGGAAGGGAGTTGAGGTGGATCTTCCACCAGAACATTCCAGACTCTTTGGGTATATGGATGCCAGGGTGCCAGAGGCTGGGGTGGAGCTCCCACCCAAACAAGTGTCAGGTGTATGTTTTGAACCCATACTCTGTCTGTCTCCAAAGCCCCCTCTCTAAGTTACTACAATACTTGTAAACCAGCCAGTGTAGCATACCCAGTAAGTTCCAAGTCAGCAAGAGATTCTGCCTAAAAAGAGAAGTGGGTTGCTGCAGGGAAAAGACATTCAAGGTTTTTCCATGACCTCCATACACATGCCCATGCATATGACATATGCATGCATGCCTGCACACACAGGTACACTTTCATGCACATACTCATATCCACACATGCAAACAAAGAGAATGAGTCAGGGTGGAAGAGGACAGCATCATGATTGATATGGGAAGGAAAATAGAGAACCTATTTATTTGTCAGTGGATAACGAATCGGGTGCTTGGCTGCAATCCTCCCTGCATTTACTGTGTCTTCTCAGGCATGAAGTGAAGTGGCTAGCCATAACCAGATGGATGAGTCCGTGACAGGTGTGTGTTTTGAGCCCATACTCTGGCTGGCTGCAAAGCCCTCTCTACCTTACTGCAATATGCTGATTCCCTGAGAGCAAAACAACCGGCTCTCAGTGTCTTTGCAACATCTTAAAGAGCTCAGCTGTGCAAAGGACTTGTGGATCTACTCATTTAGGTCTGTTTACTGTGTGCTAGGGATGGTGCCAGGCAATCACGATAGGACACAGATCCTTACTCAAGAAGCCTATATAAATAGAAACAGTTAATAGAGCAGATATACACATGTATGTACACAGTGAACTGAGTGAGCATTTCCTGGGGAAGGCAGTGAGTGCTCTGAGGTTTGGAAAGTGTTGGATGCTGGCTTGCTCAACACATGCTATTTTTCTAAAAGATGTTTTGAGATAGGATGTTACACTGTAGTCAGAGTGAGCCTGGAACTCAATCTGTAACCTTGAAATCAGAGCAATCTCTCTACTCAGTCTAATTGCTGTGATTACAAGGATATGCCACCATACTTGGCTAATAATATTCTTAAAATGTGATTAAAAGTTACTTATTGAAGCAAGGTCTTTCTATGCAGTCCTGGCTAGCTTGGAACTCCCTATGTAGCTCAGCATAGCCTTGAACTTGCATTGATGTTTTTGTCTCTGGCTCCCAAATGCTGCATTTACAGGTCTGCACCACCATGTACAATCAAATATTGCTTTAGGCAAGTAAGTGCTGTTATCTGAACTTTAGTATATCCATAAAATAGGAGGAGAGAAAGAGTGCAAACCTTAGAAGGTAACTACAGATGGTCATTATTTCAAGAGGCTTGAGATCATTGTCATAGTGAAACACAGGCAGTGAGCTGGCCAGATGCTCAATGTGTACTGTCCCTCAAGTCCATATACAACTCTCAGGAGCTAATATTGCAGATAGACAAGCAAAGGCAGTAAGAGACTTGAGATGCTTGATCGTGGTCAGCAGCTGAAACTGAGAGTCAGGATTTGACTCAAATAATGTGGCTGCTGTGTCCACATTCTTGTCACTTGTGTTGCAGTCTGAAATGTGTAGGGAAGGTCTCACTGAGATCACAGAGTGTGTGATCCCTAGTTTGCAAAAGCTGTGCTATAATCTCAAGCTATGAAGACCTGAAACTTCCTATGTAGGGGTTGGGTAAAGCACTTCCTATACAAATGTCAAGACCTGGGTTCAAATCCCAGAACCCATGTAAAGCCAGACATGGTTGAGTGCACCTGTGATGTTGAGTGCACAACAGTGGACAAGGGACAGAGAGAGTTGGATCTCCAGAACACACAGGCCAGCCAGCCTGGTTTATATAGTGGTAAACAACAAAGACAGCTTCTTTCAAATAAGTTAGAAGAAAAGAACCAGATTGTCCTCTGACTTTCATCCCCAACCTCAGTCCTACACACGTATCTATATAAAATGGTCTAGTGCAAACATATGTTCTGTAAAGCAGGCATATCAATAATATTTTGTCTATCAGAACATGGATTAATTTCTGGATTTGAGCTGGTGCAATGGCTGTGTGGGTAAGGGAACTTTCTGTGCAGACCTGGTGCTATAAGTTAGATCATCCCCCCACCTCCCAATCCACTTAAAAATGGACAGAGAGAACTCATAAAGTTGTTTCCTGACCTCCATATATGTGCTGTGGCACATGAACCCATACACATCATGTGTACACACATATACAGCAATAATACAAGAAATGAAAATAAAAGACCTCCCAGTTTGACAATTATTTTAGATTCTTCCTCATGTTGGAAGCATGGTGCTCAGATATCTAGACCTACCCAGAACAGGAAAAGACTAGAATGTATATTATAGCTGAAATGTCTGCACTTGGGAAGGTAGATGTCAAGCTGAGAAGAACACATTAGCACCACACTGGCCCTTGACTGAAAGAGTACAGAATGCCATTGGTGACTGTGTTGGGTCACAACTTTTTAGAACCCCTGAGATATACTGGAAAATTAATGGAGTCATTTTTTGACGTTCAACTGAATCCTTCATCAATAAATCCCAGAATTTTAAGACTAGAGAAGATAGAACATATATATGCATTTGTGCAAGGAATACCAGGGTGGCTAGTTTATAGTAAAACTGTCAAAACTGAAATGAAAGAATTACTGTTTGTAACCTCTACTAAACTGTGGTCCTCACCCCTGTGAATACAGATGCCTGGGAATGGCCAATCTGTAGCATCAGTGGATTTTAATTTCTTGGTTTTACAAGTGAGGAGAGCTGTTGGGGAATATTATTTTAAGGTGTGTTACTTTTGTTTATATTGCATTTGTTTAACTCTGTGAAACTGTATTACTGTGCCTGTCTAAAACGTTTACCTGATGGTCTAATAAAGAGCTGAACAATCAATAGCAAGGCGGGAGAAAGGATAGGCGGGGCTGACAGGCAGAGAGAATATATAGAGGAAGAAATCTGGGAGGAGAGTAGGAAGTATCCAGAGAAGGAGGAGGACATCAGGGACCAGCCACCCAGCTACACAACCAGCAATGGAGCAAGAAAGTAAGATCACAGAAGTAAGAAAGGATAAAAGCTCAAAGGCAAAAAGAAGACGTGGTAATTTACATTAAAGAAAGCTGGCTAGAAACTGAATAAGCCTCTGTGTTTGATTTATTTGGGAACTGGGTGGTGGGCCCCCAAAAGAACAGAAACAAATAACAACAGAAAGCAGAGACCAGAGAGCTGTGGCTGGCCCAGGGATCCATGCTTTTGGGAGCAGAGAGAAGGCCAGCTCAGGATAATTTGAATGTTTTCAATTTTGAAGGAAAGGGAGATTTTGGGAAAAGTTAAACATTACCATAGCTACAGCTTCCCCAATTGTATGCTTTAAAAGATGGGAGTAGGCTGTAAGTAGCATAAAAATGTTTCTACCACTGTTAACTGTAGGACCAAGATCAGATGGTGTGAATTGCTGATGCCAGTATGTAATAAGAAATGTGCTGAGAGCCTGGGGTAAGCTGGATGATGCAACAGGTACTTTAAACTTGATTATGTATTTCACTAAATTCTTGCAACTTATGAGGTAGATTTTTAAAAATCATCATTTTTATAGATGGGATGGATTATTAGAGTGACTTTGCGACTTTCTCAAGGTTGTGCCATCAGTAGAGAAGTAAGACTTTAATCCTAGGAGACAATCCCCTGAGCCTGCATTCCTAGATCTTACACTATCCCACCAGAGTAGTCTGAGCTTCTGACGTTCCTTCCTTGATCTCCTCACTTAGCAGGCATGTGCCTGATTGCAACAGGTTCCAAATGGTCTCAGAATCTTTATTACATTCCACCATGCATCTATTACCATATGATCAAATTAGAGCAAGCACACAGGGTAAACTTTTTTAATTGTCCTAGGATGAAATGATATTTAAGGACCATTATAGCTCAAAAACCTTACTGTATGGTCTATTGAGTTGAAGGAAGGTGATGTAGATTTAATTCTTAGGTTTTCCCTATGTTGTTCTGGGCATTGAGAAGAACGTTGAAGCCATATTTGGATTTGAGGGGAGGTGTACTATATGCATTCAGGAATATCTATAGTAAGTAAAAGTTAAATTCTTGCTTATTGGGCTTAATATGTAGCATGTTAGAGACCCAGTACAGAATTAGTATTTGGACTGCTGGGTTCACAAGTGTCATGACAAGCACTGGTATGTAGCAAGTTCCTTTTCTTCACAGTTTTTGTTGTTGCTGTTTTGACTATGATGCTTTTCTTCCTGTTTAACGCTGTTTTAAACAAGGAAAAATGAAAATTTTGGATGAGCATGTTTCTTTTAACCATTTATCTTACATTCCATAATAGTTTTGTTGGTTGATGAGACAAACTCCCAGGCTGACCTTAAATTATAGCTTCAACCTCTTAGGTTCTCAGATTATAGGTGTGTCACAGCAAACTCAATTGTCATTTTTATTTTTAATTTTTAATAAAAAACCCTCGATTTCATTTTCATTTTAAATTATGTATATGTGTTGTTGGGGGGACATGTGAATGTGAGTGCAGGTGCCCCATACAGGCTAAAGTCATGGCTGGTTTTGAGCTGCCTGACTTGGGTGTGGGGAACTGAACTTGAATCTTCTGTAAGAGCAGTAGGTGTTCACGACTGCTGAGCCATCTCTTCAGTTCCTCAGTTCTACTTTTTAACACAAACGCAAGAACACTTAACTTCCATGAAGAATCACCAGAGTCATTCCGTTAGTTCCCTAACTTGTACACAGGTATTCTGTTCTTGTTGGAACAGTGACGCTGTGCCCCAAGCTAACTCTCCGGTGAGTTGTCTCCCTGTGTGTACACATTCTCCTCACCCTCTTTACCTGGGGCTTACTGAGGAGTGAGAAAGATGAAGGCAAAAGTGCTAAGGGTTGCCCGACTTTCCCTCTCTGACATGTCATTAGTTGCAGCATGCCTGACTAAGTTAAGGAGGTAGCACACGTTTCAAGGATGTGATGGTGGCTCCTGTCTCTTAGGGAAAAATGCCCTGAGTTTGAGCAAGCTGTGTCAAATAGAAGTGTTGCCTCTCTGGGCTGTCTGTGTACTTGGTTGTGTATTTGTCTTTTACTGACTGGGAGTCTTGTTGAACTGTTCTGCACTGTCTGACCCCTGAATTCCCTGCTAACGAGGCAGCATGCATGCTATAGTGTAACAGAAAAATAAGAGGACGTGTACAACTTCCATGCTACATCTATCTTCTCTGCTTACACAATTCTCTGTTGTTTCATCAGATTTTACTTGAAAACCACAAGTCCAAATACAAAATTATTAAGAGTTGTAAGATTATGATAGCAGAGCAACAAAACCAGGAGCAGGGCCCTTGTCTCCTTGAAGTGGGCTCTAGCAATTGCAGGTGTGCCCTGTCTTTGCCTTATAGGGCATTAAGGCTCAGTGTGTGTGTGTGTGTGTGTGTGTGTGTGTGTGTGTGTGTGTGTGTGTGTGTGTATGTATGTGTATGTATATGGAGGCCAGATGTCAACATTGTTTTTCTTCCCCAGGTCTTGTCTACATTAGTGGGTTTTTTTTTTGTTGTTGTTGTTGTTGTTTTGTTTTTGCTTATTTGGAGCTTACAACCATCCTAATAATGATGGATCTATAAATACAGTCTTGTGGGTTTTCCAGCAGTTCTATGAACTCATTAAATTTTCCAAGACTGTAAACCAGGAAATCTACCGTTGCTCTAATGTGTTTGTTATCACCAAGACAACTCTGCATTAAGTTATGAAAACATCACAATGAGTCAATTTTATAAAAATGAACTATGTATTCATGAGTATGTTTTGAACATGTTGGGTTAAGATATACTAGTAAAACAAATTTCAATTATTTCCATTTACTTTTAAAAACATGGTTACCGGGGCTGGGGATTTAGCTCAGTGGGAGGCCCTGGGTTCGGTCCTCAGCTCCAGAAAAAAAGAAAAAAAACATGGTTACCAGAAAATATAAAGTTACTCATATACATCACATGTATTTGAATTAGACATTGCTGTCCTAGTGGCTAGATAGGTCACGGTGATTAGGGGTGACGTCATCTTTAAGAACACATTACACGGAGTGAGCAGATCTCTTTCAATCCTGTACTCATCATAATCTTTACATTTTAATTTTAATGACCATGGGAGGGAACTTGGGATTTTATTATCAGTGTAACAAAGTGTTTTAAGCTGATAATTGGTTGCATCTAAGATGAACCTAATTTTCCTTGACTAGAAGCTGAAAAACATTTTTCTCCTCCATGGGATGTCAGTGGCTTACAAACTAACACAGGATTTAGACTGTGTGACTCCAGGCAAACTCCTTTGTCTTTTGGAGTCTTAATTCCTTTTTCTTCCTTTTTGTTTTTCAACTTAAATTTTTATTGCACAGGTATGGGTGTTTTGTCAGCATCCATGTTTGTGTATCACATGCATGCTTGGTGCTTCTGGATGCCAGAAGAAGGTGTCAGATCCTCTGGAAATGGAGTACAGATGGTTATGGATGCTGAGAACTGGACCCAGGTCTTCTGAAAGCGAAGGCAATTCTTTTAACCACTGAGCGAGCCATTTCTCCTGCCGCAGATGCCTTAACTTTTTTATCTGGTAAAGAAACATGGATCTCTGTGGTGCTGAATCTTTGTTCTTGGGTTGTGGTGTTCACCCTTCTCTACCTTGTTCTTTGGACCAGAAAAAAGATCTTACTATGTCAGTAGGTGTTGTTGGCCCTGGGTATAGACTAAATTTATATAGTAGAGGAGGATGTCTGTGAGACATCAGGATTCTTGGAGAGAAGCATATCAATAATACTTGCTTTTGAAATTGAGAAAACACTTGTTTTCTCTGTCTATGGCCATAGTGCACTCACCGAGAGTGAGGGTCTCAGTGACCCCTTAGAGCCAGGCATCTTGTCACTAAAGAAGACAATCCTATTAAGAAACATGCGGAGAGCAAAAGAGGAGTGTGGAATGGTGGAGGGAGCCTGGCTGCTATGCTCATCAATTCAGGCCTTGTGCTCAATTACAGACTGCAGAATGACATTCTAACAGTTGAATTATATGCTAACTAGTTATTCCTGATTCGCTTGCATGCTTTCAGTCTCTTTTTAAAAGGTTGTAGTTACTCACGCTTTAGGTTCCAGTTTTTAAGAGACTAGATTGTCATCATCCCATTCTGATTTGGAGTGGTTATCAAAGTTATTAAAGATACAAGTAGATAATGGGAGTTGGTACTAGAGGAAAGGATGGATCAGAAAAGGTAACCTTATCTCCCCTCTAGACACACTTTTCACCTTCTCCACTCTGCCCTGCGCTCAGGACACTTGTGTTAAAGACTGTCTCGTTTCGGTAGAGTATCCTGTCCTTTGGTCCCTGTTGTGTTCAGTTAGTAGAGTGATGAGAAGAAAGGCAAACAATAAGCCAGAAGGCAGGGACACAGTGAGTACAGTATTCCCCTGTGTTGATTCCTTTTGCCTCATAGAGTTGGCTGCTTTGCTCCACGGAAAGCTATGGCTCCTGTGGCCATTTGCTACACTTTCCGAGTTCCTCTGCTTTTCCTGGTCTTGGCTATTTCAGCAATATGTGTTGGAGGACTTCAAACTCTGCTGTAATCCTGACTGATGTGCCTGCCTTGCTGGGTCATTGTGGGGACTGGAGATAACAAATGCAAATCACTCAGTTCAATGAGTAGTTCTCTGTAGCTACTCGGAATGATATATATATTTTTCTACTAAATCCTTTCAGATTCTAAGCTCAAATGATTACTTAATGAATTAGCATTGCTTTATAGTAATACATGAAATCAGGTATGGAGCATGCCCTGTTTATAGTAAGTCACAACATAAATGCAAGGTATAGTATGTCAGACTTTATGAATCTTAAAGATATTATTTCACATTTCCTTGCCTTAGTCAGATGCAATTAAACTTTTCCCTAAGAGAGGAAGGTAGAAATTTTAAGTGCCCATTTCTACGCAAATCTCATTGAATTAAAAACTTTGTATATCTTCCTCACATTTTAGGTCTTTGATCTTCAGCTCTCTCATTCTCATTTCCTCTTCTTTCTGGCCCAGTGAAGCATGGGTATCAAGATGAGCAGACAGAGTGGTAATTGCTTCTCTGTCTCATTGTAGGAAAAAAAATAAGCAAAAGCTATGGGAAGAAAAAGTGTACTGAAGTGTGGCAGAAAGTATTAGGTCTATACGGTAGCTTTCCACAGTACCACTGACAGAGGGAAGGAGGTGGCAGGGCTAGGCAAACAGGAATTCGTTTCCCTTCTGCTGTGGCATTTTACAAGCTGTAAGTCAGCATTATTAGGAGGACTGAAGGGAAGAGTGGAGAATTGCACCAAGGTGCAAGCCTTGCTTTTTCATTTCCATGGGGCCATTAGATCGTCTCTTTCTCCACGCTTCCATTTGTCATACCAGTTTAATGACACCCACTACTTTCCGTTGTGTCCCATGCTGTTTCATTTTTCCTTCCAAATGAAATAGTTGGAAGAAATGATCTGGACGGAGGGATTTAGCACTTGCTCATTAAAAATCTTGTTGCAGCACAGCCCTTGCCAGGCCATCCCACAGAGACTTTGGAGTGCAGTTATTGAGAACGTGCATTCAGGGACTGTGAAGATTGCTCAGTGGTGAAAGCACTTCCAGACGAGTTGAGTTTGGATCCTTCGAACCCACATAAAATTCCAGAGGAATATAGTGGCCACCTGTAATTACCGCCTCAGCAGGCAGAGACAAAGGATGCCCAGAACTAGCTGATTGGGGAAACTAGCCATATCAGCGACCTCTGAGTTTGACTGAGAGACCTTGCCTCAGTGAATAATGTAGAAGAGTGACCAAGGATGATTCCTGACATACACCCCTCCGTATACCCACATACATGCAAGCATAAATGTACACATGCATAATACATATAAACACACACACACACACACACACACACACACACACACACACACACACACAAGCATGAAAATTGTAAAAGGAAAACAAAGAGTGTATTTTAAAGGCATGAGTTCATTACCTGTGTTTCTTACTTTTCAGGCCATGATCTCAGTCTAAGTTTCCTTCCCTGATGTAAAAGACTATTATTTTGTACTTTGTTAGGACATTTGAATGTGACCTCTGCTCCCTATAAAATGTCAATCATTATACTTATTTGAGGGATCATTATTTCCAAGATAATCATCCATTATAAGTGAATTTGACTTTCATAAAACTATATTCAGCTTGAGATGAAAACTAGAAGCACTTAGTAACTGAATAAGGCACACATTGTTCTCAAAGAAGGTCTTATAATTGAATGAATAATACATGGAAAAATGTCTGAAATTGTGGCTAGCCTGAGGTAAGCCCCAAATAAATGTTCATTTATGTTTTTAATAAAGCCCTGACAATGAAAATTTATTCTTTTTTTGAGGACATTTTCCAGTACTAGAACATCCCTGCTGAAAGAACTTCAATGATAAAAGAGCAGATGATAATAACAATAAGCCCCAAACTGCAAGGTCGCTTTTATTTGCATTGTATCTCATATGATAGTCATAGAACCCATATGGAGGAGGTAGAATAGCTTCCACTGTTACTATTTTCCTGATACTGCACGTTAGGGAATCACAGTTCTAACTTTCCTGGGCCCGTAAAGGTAGAGTCTATGATGTTAATTTTGGCTCTTACTCTGGTATATTTGTTTAAAGGCAAAGTCAATGAGAATAACTGTTGGTTTCTATTCTTTGGACAAGTATTGTGGTGTCCAAGTGGATCTTTCTAGGATCCTGGTGATTCATATCAGAGATTGTGGAATTTATGAGCTAGTTGAATCCATGGTGATGGTTCTATGAGGAAAGTTGAGATTGTTCAGGGTTGAGGCCTAGAATGAAGAGAGTGGGTTGTATTATGGGAGTGGTAAATTCTGAGTGGGGCCTGAAGTGATGATCAGTGGAACAAAATCAGTGAGAAGGCAGGGTATAAAATTCTTATAACATCATTATTACCTGGTCAGGAGTGGGTTCAAAGTCCTCATGCCCCCAGATTGTCCACAAAGTATTGTAAAATGGACATTCCTCGCGACATTTGAAGTTCTTCTGGCACTTGAAGACAAGTGAAACATAGATATCAAGATGAGCAGATGGGAAGCTGATTGCTTCTGTGTATCACTGTAAGGGGAGGAAGCAAAGTCAGTGAAAAGTAAAAACATGTTAAAATGTAGCAGAAACTATTAAGGGTACACAGTGACTTGAGAGGCCACTGTTTAGTAGAGCTTTTATGAATTAGAGCACCCTATCTATGTATTAGAGCTCACTTAAAGAACAGAATTGGAGGATGTGTGGCTCAACAATGAACACTCTGAATTCTTAAGAACCAGAAAACCTGGTGAATGCTCAGTTAAAAAGCTGGCAGCCAGATGGCTGAGGATGTTTCTTTAGGCATTTCTTATCAATTTGTGTTTCCTCTTTTGAGAATTCTCTGTTTAGATCTGTACCTCATTTTTGAATTGGATTGTTTTCTTGATGTCCATTTTTTTTGAGTTATTCAGCAGATGCATAGTTGGTAAAAAAAAAAAAAATCTTTTCCAATTCTGTAGGCTGCTGCTTTGTCTGAGTGATGGTGTCCTTTGCCTTACAGAACTTTTCAGTTTCATTAGGTCCTATTTATTAACTGTGTTCTTAGTGTCTGTGCTACAGATATTTGCTCAGAAAGTCTTTTCCTGTGCCAATGAGTTCAAGGCTAGCCTCCACTCTCTTTTATTTTTGGTTGACACACTGAACTTTATGTTGATGTCTTTGAGACATACAGAGTTGAGCTTTGTACAGGGTGATAAACATGGATCTATTTGCATTCTTCTACATGCAGCCATTCAGTCTGACCAGCACCATTTTTTTGAGGATGCCATCTTTTCCCCCCATATGTATTTCTGACTTCTTTATAAAAAATCAGGTATGTGAACTTATGTCTGGGTTTTAAATTTGATTCTATTTATCAATGTATCTATCTGTTTTTTTGCCAATATTATCATGTTGTTTTATTACTATAACTCTGTAGTGCAATTTGAGATCAGGGATGATGATACCTCCAGGAGTTCTTTTTATTATTCAGGAAATACAATTCAAAATTATTTTGACATTTCATCTTACACCAGTAAGAATAGCCAAGATCAAGAAAATTAATGACAGCTTATTCTGGTGAGGATTTGGAGTAAGGGAAACACTCACCTATTGCTGGTGGGATTGCAAACTTGTATAGCCACTATGAAAATCAGTGTGGTAGTTCTTCAGGAAGCTTGGAATAGATTTACTTCAAGGTCCAGCTATACTACTCTTGGACATATACAAAAATGATGCCTCATCTTACCACAGGGACACTTGATCAACCATGTTCATTGCTGCTCTATTCAAAATAGCCAGAAATTGGAAACAGTCTAGATGTTTATTAATGAATGAATGAATGGATAAAGAAAATGTGGTACATTTAAACAATAAAATATTACTCAGCCATTAAAAGATGAAACAATGAAATTTTCAGGTAAATGGAACTGGAAAATATTATCCTGAGTAATGTAACCCAGAGCCAGGAAGACAAATATGGTGTGTATTTGCTTATATGTGGATAATAGTTGTTAAGTCATTGGTAAGCAAGCTACAATTCATAAAACTGACCGGGGTTAAACACAGAGTAAGGGACTGGAGGAAGAGATGGATGTCTCTAAGAAGGAGGGCTGTTATAGATGTGGGTGGACAAGGGAGGTGTCAAAGAGGGAGGATCAAATAGGGAGGGCAAAGGTGAGGTAAAGTAGGGAATACAGAGAGGGACAATGAAAATTCAAGACTGTTTGAGGAGTCACATGGAATCCTAATACAGTAGATACTTCCAAACATATATACATATATGAAGGTGATTTAAATGAAATCACCAAAGAACGAATAGGGAGACAGAGTCCCAGATGGATATCTTTCAACCCCAAATGAATCTTCAGTACTGGGAATAGGTTACAGCTAATTGAATTGTTGGTCAAAGGTGTCTGATGTGAACCCCCAAACAATCCACGCTATTGCTGAGGCTATTGGCTGCTCCCACAAACTGATGCTAAGGCCCTCTTGTTGATGACAACACCTACACAAATTGAACTCGGAGAAGTCAAGCTGGTACCCATGTAGAGCCTTCACTGTTATAGACTAGTGTCCATGGTACTGGAAGGTACTCTGCATGCTACCAAAGGTGAAAAGGTAAACACCAACTCAGCTAAAACCCATAATCTACAATTGTGACCTGCCTGCAAGATATGCTGGGGTGATTGTGGCACAAAGTTTGTCGGAGTAACCAAGCAATATCTGATTTGCTTGAGGCCCACACCATGAGACAGAACCCATACCAAACACTACTCAAGTGGACAAGAACTAGACGTGTCATGGGCTGAGGAGAAAATCAAATACTACTGTTCTGCTTAAAGAATGTAGTAATAAAATGACTCCCAATGACATTCTGGTATATTCATAAATAAGTGCCTTGTCTAGCCATCATCAGAGAAGCTTCTGCCTGCAGTAGTTGGCAATAAATATTGAGAGCCACAGCCAGACAATGTGCAGAGAGTGAAAAATATTAAAACACTCAGTCCTAAATGGGATGTCTCCACCAAATCCCTCCCTCTGGACTCAGGAAACATTTCAGAGGGGGACATGGAACAAGTGTATATCCAGAGCACATGGAGGACACCGGAGAAACAAGGTCTTCTAAACACAGCCCAACTGTTGCACTTATGACTACAGCAGTATGCACAGGGTATGCCTGGGTTCACATCAGATGGGGTCTCAGCCTGGAGAGGATAAGTGGATCTAAGCTCCCATGCCTAACCCAGAAGCTATCTCCAATTGATAACCACTCTCAAATGAAAATTTCTTTTTCTCCAATGGAGTCTCACTGGATTTTAAGGGTGAGTCCCATGCCCAGCAGTAGATGGCCAACACAAAATGAACTCAATGGCATTTTTGGAAATTCTTTGTCTCATAATATTTTGTCAAGACATTTTTTTAAAAAAAATTACAGGTCCTTACAGTACACACACACACACACACACACACACACACACACACACACACACACACACACACTGATTTCAGTTTTGTATTTCAATGGGAATTCCATGTGAGCAAATGTGTGTCTGTCTGTTTAGATGTATTTCTTATGCTTTTTCTTTGCCTTTTTTCTTCTGTTTGCTTATTTTGAACTATTCCAATTTGTTTGTTTTTGTTTCATCTTATTATTATTCTGTAGATGCCTGTTGGTCTTCTAACAAGAGACAGAAAGGGTGAGGATATTAATTGGAGAAAAGATGGGAAGAAACTCAGAGGAGTTGATGGAGGGGAAACTGTAATCAGAATATACTGTAATGATCTATTTTTAAAAAAATCTATTTTCTTTCTTTCTTTGTGGTTTTTCTTTCTTTCTTTCTTTCTTTCTTTCTTTCTTTCTTTCTTTCTTTCTTTCTTTCTTTCTATTTCTTTCTTTCTTTCTATTTCTTTCTTTCTTTCTTTCTTTCTTTCTTTCTTTCTTTCTTTCTTTCTTTCTTTCTTTCTTTCTTTCTTTCTTTCTTTCTGACAGAGTTTCTCTGTGTAACAGCCCTGGCTATCCTAGAATTCACTTTTTAGACCTGGCGGGCCTCAAAGTCACAGAGATCCACCTAGTTCTGTCTTTGGAGTGCTGGGATTAAAGGCAAGGCACTACACTACCATGCCCAGCTAAAATAAAATCTGTTTTCAATAAAATAAAAATAGAAATTTATTTCATTTCTTTGCAAAATGGCTATATAAAAAGGCATTTGTAATTACTGCTTAATTTTTTTTTAATCAAAAACTTCCCTAAGTCTGAAGTAGAAGTGAAAATAAATACACAGTACATATAAAATGATGCTTGCAGCCTCAGGATAAGAGAGACCAATGATATAGTCCTAGCCCAGGAATTCCAAAGAGAGCTGCTTGTGTGAATCACTAATGAAAGTCAGAAGAATCTATAGTTTGATGTTCACAGGCAATGACAGCAGCAGTAGACACACTTATTCAGGAAGAATAAAATTGGCATATATTTCTTTTCTGGCTAAACTTCAAGCTTTTTAAAACCTTCACATTCTCAAATTCTCACTCTAAGCCTGGTTAAAAGTAGCCAGTGATAACCATGCCACAGGTTGAATGCTAAAATGCCCTGACATTTCCAGTGTTTGACTAATTAGCTCATTAGATTTAAACTCAGATTTTTGCAAGATTTCTGGACGTGGAAAAAAATGTTCTTTGCCACAGTGTAACATGCATTGATCCTAATCTCTAACAGAGCCCCAATTCTCATCTGAAATTCCATGAGCATGGTGTTTACTGTCTACATGCCTATCAGCATTCCAGTTTTCTGAACATACACAAGAATAGTACATTAAGCTCTACTTAACAGCATTTTAAGGCCTCTTGAGCCCACACCATCAGGCTTCCCCAAATCCTTCTCACAAATCAGTTCCAAATGTTTGATATGGTCAGCGTTAGTCACAGCAATGTTTCTACATCTCAGTCCCATTGTGTGTGTGCGTGTGTGTTGGGGGGCAGCTTATTCATGACCATATGTTTCTGTTTGCAGTTAACCCACTCCTACATTTTTGGGCCATGAAAAGGCAAAGCATCATGGTGAAGAGGTTGAGGAGTGTTACTCACTTCACAGCTCAGAAATCAGAGAGAGGTGTGTGTGTGTGGGGGGGGGAAGGACCAGGCTAAGAAACTCTTAAAAAACATACTCCAGTGACCTATTCCCATCAACCAGGCCCTATTTTCTCTGCTTCTACCACCACTCAGTACATTTTTAAGTCCATCAACTCACTAGCCCATTGATGAAGGCCCAGACCTTATGATTCAATCTTTAGTCCCAACCCGGTAACTCTACCACCATCAGGCACCAAGTTTTCAAATAGCCTCTGGCCTTTGGAAGACACTTTCAAATCTCAAATATAAAACCTTACCTTTGATTGCATTTTACAGAGTAATAAACCCCAAACTTATGTTGCCAGCTAGTTTGGGACACAGGTTCTTTCTTTATTGACAAATTCTTTTATAGCATTTACTCCCTGCCCAGACACTGTACTAAGGGTCTACAAACAATGAGTCATTGGTTCTTCCTGTTCCTTAAAGGAAGGAACCATATTCTTGTTGCAATTCTGAATTTCAAACAGTTCTGAAGAAATGATATTTTTAAGTTGTTGCAAAGGTATTTAAAGACATAAAGCTAGTCTGAATCGACACAAACTATCTTAGTTACTGTTCTATGGCTATGAAGAGACTCCATGGCCAAGGCAACTTATATAAAGAAGCATTCAATTGGAGTCTTGTTTATAGTTTCAAAGCGTTTTCCATCATGCTGGGAAGCATGGCAGCAGGCGTGACAGCTGTAGTGCTGGACATCTGATCTGCAAGTTGGAAGGAGAGAGAGAGAGAGAGAGAGAGAGAGAGAGAGATTGGGTCTAACATGGGCTTTTAAAATGTCAAAACTCACCTCGTGTCACACGTCTCCTTAAACAAGGCCATACCTCCTAATCCTTCCTAAATAGTCCAACAACTGGAAACTAATAATTTAAATATATGAGCCTATGTGAGCTATCATCATTCAAACCACCACACAATACATGCAAACACACACACACGCACACGTACACATGCACATATACACACACACACTTTCCATCCAGTCCTTCTGTGCCTTTATTTAACCCATGTAGGAGTAGTGATTATACATTTTGCTTCATATCAATGTGTTTGATTGTGGAGTCCTTCTCTGAACTTGCTGGGTGTGCTACAGAATATTTAGTGTAAGTTCACAAGGTTATAAAAGATAAGAAACACCTGGCCCTGATAAGTTTGGAACTTATACAGAGAGAATATTAATTTTGTCTAAGAATACAGAGTGGCACAGAAAGACTGGATGGAAAGTGTGTGTGTGTGTGTGTGTGTGTGTGTGTGTGTGTGTGTGTGTGTGTGTATGCATGTGTACATGTGTACATGTATGAGGCGGGTGCATGTTTCATAGTGAGCCATGACTCTTTGCTTTTTACATGAGTTTTGACGATCAGGTTCCCGTGTATGAACTGGCACTTTATCAACAGAGTCATCTCCTAGCCCTGGGGAGTATATGCCTGTAATCAGTTTGTGCCCTAATCCCTACCATACAAATGGCCAAACATGGATTAGGGGCCTGTTATTCATTGCTCTGAGATTTGTGTACAGTTGACATTATATGACTTAAGATTCTTGGACTCTCAATGCTCCCTTCTTTATTCCTGCCATTATCTCTTGGTCTACCAATATATTTACCCCTGAGAATCAGAGTGATTTTTCAAAATACAAATATGATTCCTCTCCCATCTCCACCCATCTTTCAAAGCCTTCTAATCACTTATAGGAACTTACATCCTCTAGTTGGCATGGTTTGACAATGTCTGTCTTGTTAGCTCAGCTCAAATTGCAGCCTCTTCCACCCAAGGTTGTCTGCACTCCAGGTACCCTTTCCTTGTGTGTATCGCAGTACAGGATCATGGTGCATGCTGTCTCCCCTTCCAACAAGATGCTTCTTATCGTATACTCCATCCTTGTATTACCTTAGTGACCACTGACCAACCTTGCCAAGCCTATATTCATGCTCCCCCCACACACCCAAGGTGATGTGCTTTTAATTATGACAGTGTTCACAGCTTGATTTACATTTATTTGTATGATTAGTTCATGTACATATGTCTTTCTTCTGTATTGTGAATGCCATAAAGGCAGGAATTATTACTGGCTTTGAATATTATTGTGAGTCTTTCCATATCATGAATTGTAGTCAGCCAGTAAGAGATACATACACATTTGTTGGATGGAATCAAAGATTGGCTCTTGGTCAGAATACAAAGTTCAAGTCTTTATGTTATTAAGACAACCGTAGAGGTTTGAGAGGTCTGTGTTTTTGGCCATTGGCAGAACTTAGTGGATATCACAGAGTTATATTTTCAGATGGTCTTTAAAAGTTAATGACAGCCTGGAGGATTTAGGCTTTCAGTACCACAATGACAATTTCCAGGGGCTCTATTCTGTTCCTATTGACATATAAGAAATAGTCGAAGTGGGCAACAGGGAAGGAAAAGAGGCACTGCTTTCCTGGAAACTCAAATGGCAAGCCCCATTGTGTTAGGTACTTGGATGAGGCCATCACAGCTCTCCTATTGAGAAGCATTGTTCATTCATTTTTGTGCCTTGCTGAATTTAGCAAGCGGAAGGTCTTCGAGGGAAGCACAGCTGCCTTTTTACCACAATTTATTTGTAAGATTATTCTATAGTCCTATATAAACCTACCCCATAAAAGCTTACTCTATACTTGGAGCCATCAGCTCATTCCCTCTAATGAGAAGAGCAAAACATTTTTTTTTCTTGTAATTTACAGATTTGTTAAACTCAGCAATCTGTTATTTGGGGGCAATTGCCAGCATAATCTCTCACCTCATTAGTTTTCAACAAAGTCCCCCAGATTGACATCTCAGAAAATGAAAAATAAATGCAATATAAAAGCCATTACCTAAACGTGATTGGTAAGGGGGGCATTAGGTTAATCGTTAGAATTAGTGTTTTCTGCCTTTTTTGCATATGTACTGTATGTTTTTTTCCCTCCCAGGATGTCTTTTGAGGATTCATGCTCATCCTGGTTTATTTGTAACAATGCTATTACCTCAAATTTGTGCTTTCTTGTATATGACAGATATTAGGTTAGAGCTCAGATGTGAAATGTTTTCTTCTCCAGTGCCATGTTGTTTCCAAAGCTTATTTACCAACTGATGGCATTATTGGGAGGTGGTTAGAATTTCAGGAAGGGAGGCCCTGACAGGAGGAAATAGGTTATGACGTGTACGTCCTGGAAGAATTATCTTATGCCAGGCTCTTCTCTCTATTTGCTTCCTGGTCATCATGGTAAACATCTTTGTTCTACCATATATTGCCGCTCCATCTCAATTCAGAAACAACAGAGCATATAACCATGCTCTGAGTCCTCTGAAACTGAGCCAAAAGAAAGCTTTTCCTTTAGGTTTTTCTTTCTCTTTTTAGGTTTTTTTATTTCTCTTATGTGTTTTGTCATTATGATGCAAGGCTGCATAAAGCACTCTGCCACTGCATCTTGAGGAACTCATCTATGTGACTACCAGGTCATTTCTCCACCTTCTCCTTTTCCTTTGAATTGATTTTGTCTCACCTTCCCAGCCATCTTTCAAAAGAGCTCCCTCTTTATCTCAGAAACATCTAGGCAGTTCTATGACTTTGTGGCCTGAATATATTTATTAATTTAAAAAAATTATTATTTAAAGTTATGTTTTAAACCTTTCTATATGTATGAGTATTTTGGCCTGCATGTATGTAAGTGTACTGTGTGTGTGTGACTGGTGCCTGTGGAGACCAGGAGAGGATGTAGTATCCCCAGGAGTTGGGATTATAGATGGCTATAAACTACTGTATAAGTGCTGGGAATTGAATATCAGTCTTCTGAAAGAGCAATGAGTGTTCTTAACTGTAGAGCCATCTCTTAAGGCCCCTATTTAGAATTATCTTAAAACAACATACTGTGGTAGAACTTGATAGAATTGATTATAAGTCTACATGATATGAAATTTGTCCATTCATGGAATTTTGAACATCTGACAAGCTAACTAAACATGCATTCTCATAAGCCTATGACCACTAAAAGTGATGTGCTGAACAATCCTTTCTTCATCATGTCCCTCATTTTTCCACACCCATCATCTATAATGTCTGTTTTCTCCTCACTCTTCATTTGACCTGTGCTGTGGGATGGTATTTCTGTATGCTCTGAATATGTGTTGTTACCATTGGTTAATAAAGAAGCTGCTTTGGCCTATGACAAGACAGGTTACAGCCAGGCAGGAAATCCAAGCAACGATACATGGGAAAAGAAAGGCAGAGTCAGGGAAGATACTGCAGGCTGCCTGGGGAACAAGATGTAATGGAACACAGGTAAAGCCACAAGACACGTGGTGATTCATAGATTTATATAAATGGGTTAATTTAAGATAAAAAAAGCTGGTTAGCAATAAGCATGACTGTAGACCAAACAGCTTATAATTAATGTAAGCCTCTGTGTGTTTATTTGGGACTGAGTGGCTGTGGGACACAGGAAAACTTTTGGCTACAGACATGCCCCAAGATACTGCCACATTACAAAGCATGTTTTAAACTTTATATTTAAGAGCCACTGTTAGTGCCTAACCATAGACAATGGATGTAGGCATGGACAGTATTTAGGAGGTAGTCTGGCAGAACATGTGTGTGTACCTGCTCATGAGCCATGTAGCTCAGTTATTGTGAATGCAGATTCTGGTGTGCCCAACTGTCAGGATTTGAATTTTGGTTCATGTTTCTATCATCTGTGTGATCTTGAATATTATTTAAATATTTCAATGTTCCTGTAACAATGAGGACAATGATACTTGGTCATATGATACGTGGGGCTAGTAAATGACTATATACAAGGAGTTATTGTGTCTGGTATGGAGAAAATTCAGTTGTACCTATTAGGCTCCAATGCCTGTTCTTAAGCTCTTTGACTTCTTATTTCATTAGAAATATAGACAAAGTAAGAAGCATAGAATTTGAACGGAGAGTACTCCAAAAGCATTTCTTGTTGTATGAAGAGATAAGTTAATTAGCCTCCTAGTACTTCACTGTTCATATCTTTAAAACTGGTACATCTCACAACTATTAAGATACCATCCTACCTTCTACTCACATTACCCATATGTAACTTCACCACCTGCCTCTGCTTTATCCCCAGGACTTCCATGTGTAACCCATGGTCCTCCTGGCCTAGCCTCTGCAGTGTAGGGATTGCATGCCATTGACATACCTGTTCTGCCTACAGAGTGTTACCTTTACGTGGCTGGGCCACTTCAGCTTCTGCTTTATCAGGCACAAATCCCTTCTGTTCCCTTGAGAACTCCATTTAGTCACTAAATACTCCTTGTACAGACTATATAATTTGGTTCTCATGACAGCTGTATAAGGCACTGGGTTCTATCTACATTTATATCTTAGAGTTACAGAAAGCAAGAGCCAAAGAAACAGTTGCACTGGCCCATGTTGACAAAGTTGTGGTTGTGAAGATGGGTGTTGAGTGTGGTTCTTTGTGTACTTCCTTCTATTTAATTCAAATGTGTCAATTTATTTTTCTTTTAAATTTTACCAATGTCCTTTACTTTTCTTGAATCTTCCTGTTTTTTATTAGATATAAACTCCTAGTTGTGAGATGACTTGCCTCTCCCAATTCATCCTTTCTGAAGTGATTTATGGAAAGAAAGAGGAAAGACTGCACAAATCACCAACCCCTGGTTATTCTATTTATCCCCGATCCCCTTTCTGGTCTGGATTGGTTTCAAGACTCCCTACAATGAAAGCTTTTAGCTCAGTATAGCTAGAGGGATGCTCCTTATTTTTCCTCCTGTTCTACACACTGCTTGGATTGTAGTAATTCCAACACATTTCATTTTTAATAACATTTTTCTGATTATGAAATCTACTCATGGTGGTAAAAATTACAGAGCACATAGTAAAAAAGAAGATTTATACATAATTCTACTATCAGGAAATGAGCATTGTTAGTGTTTTATTGTTTAACCTTCTGGTTTATTTTGTACTACATGAATTGATTTGATTTCTGGGTTTTGATAGCAGAACTATAGAGAATGCTTCATCAATGAGAATTACCTGGCATAAAGGCTTGGGATTGGTGTTAATTTGGGGAGTGACGTCAGGATACAAACTGTGGTAGGCAGGATAATGGCCCCCACAGATGTCTCTATCCAATCCAACATCTGCGAACACATCAGGTTAAAAGGCAAAGGAGAATTAAAGGTGAGGGTAGAATTATAGTTGCAACCAGTTGATGTTAAAGAAAGGGAAATACACTGTATTGTTGAAGTGAGTGAGTCCAGTCTATTCTCAAATGTCCTTAAAAGTAAAAGAAGAAATAATTGGAATATAGAACCAGAGCAATGTTAGAAGAAAAACTTGTTCTAACATTGCTGGCTTTGAAGGTATAAGACAGTTATCAAGGGCCAAGGAATGTGGACAGTCTGTAGAAGTTACAGAGGTCAAAGATTATCCCTTAAAGACAACAGGAAAAAGGCGGCCTTACAACCATACTCACTGTAGATGATTAGGATCTGTTGTAGATTTTGGAACTATAGACTGCAAGGTAATAAATTTGTGTTGTTTCATTCTGCTTTTTGTGGAAATTTGTTATAGCAGTCATATGAAAGCAAATAAATATCATGAGGAACCAATGTGTTAATACAGAAAAATTAACAGAAAAGAAACTAGAAGAGAGAAAACAGTAAAGCCAAAAGTCTACCTAAATTTTTAGATTAATGTATTTTTATTTTTATTTTATTTTGCATGCATTAGTGGACCATATCTGTGCAATGCCCAGAAGAGGGCATCAAATCCCTTGGAAAAGAGTCAGATGGTTGTGAGCCTCCATGTGGCAGGTGGGAACTGAACCTGAGTCCTCTGCAAGAACAGCTAGTATTCTTAACTGCTGAGTCATTTCTCCAGCCTCAAGTTTACCTAATATTACTTTTTACTTCTGTGTATATCATTTTTTCCTTTTCCCATTTCATTAAGTTTATGCTATGGTATCATTTATAGTACATCAGTTTTGAGCCACTTCTGACTCTTTCTATTTTTTTTTTTTTTTTTTTTTTTTTTTGCTGTATTCAGTGATTTAGCTTAGCAGGTAAGTGATGATGATAACACAGTGTATAATGAAAAAATGTCATCATTTTATTTCCATCTCTGTTTCACCAACATGAACAAGAAAAGGCGGGTAGGGGAAGCTGTGCAATAGTGGAAAATGCTGCTTGATGGCACCAGAGGTGGAAGATCTTGGGCTTATTTATGGTGTGCTCTTGGGGGTGTCTCCTGACTTTCCTGCCTCTAGCTTGTCTTTTATGCAAAATATGGGTGGTTATAATACCAATATCTGTATTTTTATACAGATCAAAAAGCATTATGCATAAAGACTTTAATACAGTATCTGGTTTAAAGAAAAACATCCAATCCCTATTAAGCAGTACTGTAATTATTTTTTTACTGTTGTTGTAGTTGCATATTTATCAATTTCTTTGGGTTCTGGGTCAAGAAGTTTGGAGATAGAGCTGACAGATCTTCAGTGTGTTATCTGCTAGTGCACACCATGTCTTATGAATATTGCATGATGTGGAGAATAGGCATGTCCTTGATGCTAAAGGACTGTGACAAATAAATGGAGGGTAGAAGGTAAAGAAGTCTTTAAAAGCATGCATAAAAACATACACTTGAATGAAATATTTAACTGTTTGCTACAAGCATTTGGACGGTTTCAGACTGATGCCAGAGAGCCAGTGAAAGAAACACAGTTTGACAACATGGTAGCCTGTCATGGCATTTTTGCTGCCATAGCAAGTTTGCTGTTTTTTGTTAATTTTCTGTTTATTTTGATGATTTCTAGGCCCACTAGTGAAATCCCCAAGGAGTTTTTTCCTGTTGTTCACTTGTTTTATCATTTGTTTCAAAGATTATTTAAATTGAAGCTATGTTTGTTGTTTCCAAGAAGATATGATAGCTTTGAAAGCTAAACCAAAAATAAGCGTTAAAATTACTCTCCTATACACTGCTGTTATTGCAGTTGGCCTGTGTTCATTTATTTAAAGTGTTATTTATCTTAGAGAGTGTCAGCTAAACAAATGGTGTTGCTCAAAAGGTCATGCTTGAGTTTTCTCTAAAGTGATTAGTTTTATCGGTCTTTATTATTTCTCAGACATTCTTTCTTGAGTGTGTGACTATTGATAGTTTTGGAAATTGATTTCATAGAGACTAATTTGGTGAAAGATAGCAGTTTTTAAGCCACAGAATAAGTGACTACAGAGCTTGAAATTACTTCAGAGCCAGTGATTATGGTGCACCTTTGCTCTCCATGGATGGACTCCATAGGCGTTCGACTATTTCCTAAAGCTTATGCACAGCTCATAGTTCTGTTGTTTGGAAAGATGAAATTATTAAGTGACACAGGTTGTCGGGGCAGTGAAAGTTCTTCTGTGTTTCAGCATGTGCCTTGGGACTCATTTGTCCTCCAGTCTCTTTTACATTCGGCTTGGTAAGATTAATTTCCCTCTAGCTCTGAAATCTTATGACTCTGCCCTTTCTCTGGTGTCCAAGGCCAGGCCACTGTGGGAAGGGGAGGGTGGTGGAGGCTCTTTAGGGGAAGAAGAGATTCTGGGATTCTAGGCACTTTCTAATTTGTGTTACAAGTTTGTGCCCTTTTGATCCTCTTGACCTTTTTGATTAATTTTTCCCCTCATTTTTGCAATTAGTAATTGTTCTCCCTATCTCTCACCGGTATGGCTGGAAGCAGATTATATGTGCAAAGCCAGTAGACTGAAGATTCAAAAAAAAAAAAAAAAAAAGTGGTTATGTAGCCTGTTCAAGTTAATGCCTAGAACAAGAATTTATCATTTGAATATTTTTGCCTTCCAGGGAGTTGGTGTTGGCATAGAGCCACTGAAATTGTCCAGGAACCTCCATTCCTGTGAGAAGCATTCGGTGAGGTGAAGGAGCTTGTATATCCATAGTAATGGGCTAGCCTCGACTTTAGTCTAATGTTAGTTCTAGAAAGGGGAAAATAGATGATTATGGGTTCTTTATTCTGGTCTGAATGTTGTTTCATTGCCTACCCATTCATATGTTGAAGTCCTAAGCCCCAAGATAACTTTAGTAGGTAAGAACTTTGGGAGGTGACTATGTTATGAGGGAAAGAAAGCCCTCAGGAATAGGTTTAGAACCCTTATGAAAGAAACTTCTGGGGCTAAAGAAATGCTAAAATCACATGAGTCTCTTGCAGAGGACCCAAGTTTCATTTCCAGCACCCATGTAGAGTGCTCACCACTGCCTGTAACTCTACCTTCAGGATATCCAGCATCCTCTTCTGGTCTCCTTGGATAGCTGCACTCATGTGCACATACCCCCACACAGACATATACAAACAAATGAAAATAAAAGTCAATCTTAGAGAGCCCTGGAAGCTGCCTTGCTTCTTCTCCAGTGTGAGGACACAGTGAGAAGACATTCCTCTTTCCCCAAGAGTCAGGCCGTTGTTTGCCAGCCGTCATCTTTGCTGGTGTCTTTATCTTGTGCTTTACAGAAATCCAACAAGAATCAGTGTTAGAACTAGCCATACTCCACATAAAAATAGGTTTCTGTTGGTTTTAGGTCCGTTGGTTTGTAGTACTTTGACATGGATGCCCTAGGAAGCAAATACAGGTTTTTAATGAGGATAGAGTGAAACAGAAGGTCAAAAACACTTCCAAAATTAAAATATGGTTGATAGCAAATGTTAGCAAGAATGCAAAGCAAAGAGAACCTTTATGTCATCCTGGTGGGAATGTCACAGAGTTCAGCCACTGTGGAAATCAGTATGGAGAAACCTTAACTTCCCCAAATAAATCTACCAAATGACACAGCTATACCATACCTCTGTATTTACTTCAAGGACTCCAAATCAATACATCACAGGGGGGCTCACACAACAGTGTTTACTATAAAAATATTCATAGCATCTAAGTTAAGGAATCAAACTAGGTATTCAACAGCATAAAAATAGAGAATATATATATAATGAAATTTTACTCTGCCATAAAGCAAAACAAAATTATGTCATCTGGAGAAGCAAAATGGATGCAACTGGAGATTATCACGTAAAGAAAATTAAGTCAGTGTCAGAAAGATAAATATCAGGTTTTCTCTTAATTTTGGATCCTAGAATTCATATGGATACATTGAATCATGTAGTAGGGAAACGAGAGGATTAATGAGAGGGGTGAGAAAGCGGGGGGTGGGGGTGGGGATGGGGTGTGGGGTGATAAGAGGAATTGCAGAGCATGCTCTAAATACATCATGTACTTGTATGATAATGACCTTATGAAGTGAACACCGTGTATAATGAACATATGCCAATAAATAATAAACATGGTTGTTTGAATTTTGAAAACATGGTTGTCAGCTGACATTCTCATGTTCTGCATCACTCATAGTCCAAACTATAGTATTGACCCTACTCTGGAACAGTTTCCCACATTTTAGGGGCAGAAGAAATAAAAATGAAGTCATCAGATGGTCCAGTCTTGAGCTGGAGAGGTGGCTCGGTGGTTAAGAGCATCTACTACCCTTGCAGAGGATCTGACTTCTTTCCTGGCAGCCACGCTGGGCAATTCACAACCACTTGTAACTTCTGCTTTAGAGGATCTGTGGCCTCTGAGCTACCTGTACTCTTGTGTGTATACCCACAAGCACATACCCATATACAGATACACAGTTTAAAACAAAATGAAATTAGAAAAAGAAGGCCAGGTTTCTTTCTGTGGGTGCCAGTCTATATCCTCATTATTCAAGCAGCTGGTCATTTGGAGAGTGTGGGAGCAAACTGCAAGCAGTGACATTTCAGTTCCCAGCATCCTCCTCTGCTGGAAGACATGGCCTGCTGCCCAGGGATCAGGCTTTGTCCTTGAAAACTACCCATAAGAGGGGAGGGCAAGAAAGAGTGGGTGGCTTCTTTTTCCTTAGGTACTTCCATGGTACATCTATTTAAAAACATTACGGCTTTAACATCTGTTTCTCCTCTCATCCTGAGAATGTCTGTAGGGGTTTGAATTGGACTGGGAAGTAGCAAAACACTACTGTGCAATTTGGCAACATGTGCCTTTTGGGAAACAGCAGAATGGCACTGTGCAGTTTGGCAACATGTGCCTTGTAAGGTGCTTTGAATCACACACTGGGTGACAGCGGGAAAGCAGGGGGGCTGTGTATCATGAACAGTACCACTTGCATGTTGCTCCTGGTCCCCAGGCTCAGTCTTGAGCAGTACTGTGGCTCTGTCCTCAGCCCTATGTCTAGGAGGATGTGAGGACAGACAGTGAAAAACAAAGACAGAAGAGCTGTGGCGACCTGCACAGCTTGTCGTGGAGAGGCATTTGGGTCTTCCCGCTTTAACTGCCTTCCTCCTCCAAACCTTCTTTTGCCTTAGAATATGGTATATTTAGCTGTTTACAAATTACTCGGATCCTGGTATTTGGGGAATGTGTGGGTGGTGGTGTGAAGCAAATCGCTTTATCTGGTTGATGGTCATTAATATCAAGAAGATGAAATTGTCAAGCTTAAAGGGGGAGTGGTAGTTTTATCTCATTAATATCTGGAAAAATTATTTTTTCTACGTTTCAGAGATGACACTTAGACAAGATTAACATGCTCTATTGTGGCAGGCCATGTGAGGGGTACATTAACATACATCATTATCATTTCTAAAGCAGCTTAGAAATTCTCTTTTTCTACTTTCTTTTTTACAGATATGGAGATCCAGGCCCCGAAAGGAACTGCCGAGGACCTGAGAGAAATACTTTAGCAGTTCTAACATTTTAGTAATAATATCCTGATCTGAGTAGACATTTTTCTGAACTGTATGCCAGGTTCGTCTGTTTGGAGAGGTTTGCACATGTGTGTGTTTTCCTGTGTGCATGTGTGGGCACATGCATGTGGGGCTGGAAGTCAGGCACAGGTGTCATTCCTTAGGCACTGTCCTTCTTGTTGTTTGAGACAGCATTCATTGGCTCGGAACTGTCAGAGTAACTCAGGCCATCTGGCCATTTGAGTTATAAGTGTGTGCCACCGTGTTCTGCTTTGATGCTGAAGAGCAAACTCAGGTCCTCGTGTTTGCATGTCAGGCAGTTTATTGCCCAAGCCATGTCATTAATCTGCGTGTTTTAGGTTCTCTGAGGATCGCTTCTTAGTGTGTATGTTATATATTGTGAGGGTCGTATTGTCATCACCAAATGATTTGACTTCCCGTCTCTGTTGTGTGGTGAGAAGGGCACCAGCTCAAGTCCTTGAATGCAGATTTAACTCCCATGGAATGTGTTACTTCCAAGTTAATGTTTTCAGGACTTTGTGTGATTTACCTTGCTCCATATTCTTCTATCACAGCAGCTGAGGATGCTTTCTCTGTTACTTTGGGTTCTGGCATTTAGATGATACAGGACAACACAACTCAGCCAGCTTGCCATTGGATTAGATTCTGTGTAAATGCAAGTGAAAAACCAACCCATTCTTTCAACCACTGGGATGGCCACGTGTACAGGATAGCAGTGTGGCCTCATCAGTTCAGACCGACACTAACTACCTGGCATTGGTTTTAAGTTTCAGATGTAATTTCCCCTTGTTTTCACACTTGACACTGTTAGGTTACAACCTTATGCACAAGAATTGTGTGGTCTTCTTGCCCTGTGGTTTTTGCACAGTGCCTGCTTGGAGCCTTGGATACTGGGGAGTTCTGAATGGCACAAACTGAATGATAAGCAATACTTAGTAAAGAGTGTCTACAATGTTCAAAATGTCATTCATTATCAGTGACCCAGAAATAAATAAGCAGGTAACCTGCCTCAGGAATTTATAGTTTAGCAGACATAGCTATGTTTATTTATTCAATATATAAATGAAGGGTATACAGACATACTTATTTAGGTCCATGATTGCTAGTTGGTCAAGTGCTGGGGAATCCAGTGTAGCAAAAAGAGGTGACTTCATTTCCTTATGGCGTTCATCAGCTAAAAATGGAGATTAAGTTAATTATGCAAATGTAAATTGTAACTAGGATAAAGTCTACAAGGAAACAAAGATGGGTCATTTATTTGCTCTATGGGCACTTATAGGAACGTTCTGGAAATAGATTGGACTCAGCACCTCTTCAGACTGGTTTAAATTCTGATTCTGCCACTTTGAAGTATAAGATCTTAGCCAGGGCACCCAACCTTCCAGAAAAGAGTTTCCCATTTCGCAGGTTAGTTGTGAAGCGTACATAAGCTTTTGTCTGTGACAATGCCTGGAATGTCATGTATGCTCAGAAAGCTTAGGTCCTTTCCCCCTTTCTCTGTGACATTGTTTCTCCATAACCAGCTCATCAGAGAACGGCAAGGGAATGGGTCTGGGCCGGGTTAGAGAAGGCTTTATGTAGAAGCAGCATCTGAACTTAGACTAGAAGAATAGAAAAGGATTTCATAAAGAGAATTGTAACTACCTGATAAGGAAATAATTATAAGAAACTAGACATATTTCTTAGCTAGGGTCATGCCTTTAGAACGGAACAGACTCTAGTTCCAATCAATGAGCCATCGTTATTTATCCTGTGACCTTGACCAAGGTGCTCCCTTTCTCTACATGAGAGTTTCCTTATCCAAAAAGTATGAGGATAGTATTAGAATGAATTCTGTAATATTATTTTAAAGATTTAATAATAAACACATATAATGCTTAGCACAGGCCCTCATAATGAGGGGTACCTCAATATTCCTAGCATTATCTTACAAACAAGGAAGGCACAATCTCTGGGTTCTTTTTTGTAGCTTTAGGTACAAACTCCAAATGCTAGTCTAACTGCAAGGCACTGATATCACTGAGTTCAGCATGAGATTTACTGTCCCCTTAGAGTATTAATACCCACCAATTAATAGTGACAGTCACTAAACATTTAGTACCTAATGAGCTGCATCTCCTCAGTATGGGTGTAGCATGGAAAAGGAACTGTATGATTTAACTTGCCAGACTTCCTTCTTGCTGGCTGGCTGTGACCTCCCCACTGGGCTGCCTGAGGGGTTGACTTCATTTGAAAAATACATTTAGAAATGTCAGTGTCTAGGAAGCCCTGAGCTCTAAATCCTCCTTGGAACCACGAAAGCAAAGACTATCAGAGCTGTTCTCTTTCGAAGTGATTGGGGATACAGCAATGAAGAAGTTAGGAAAGGTCCCTGCTCTTTGGGGCAGAGGGAGGGAGGGAGGGAGGGAGGGAGGGAGGGAGAGACAGAGACAGAGACAGAGACAGACAGAGAGAGAGACAGGACAGAGACATATAGAGAGAGACAGAGAGGAGAGAGAGAGAGAAAGGGGGGGAGAACTAGCTCTATGCAAGATATCGGGAACACAGTTTCTGGAGTGAACAGAGCGTGTTGATAAGAAATGAGCTTGGAGGATATTTTGTGAGGCAGGCAGGGAAGTTTGTCTGAGGAGGTGACATTTGAAACTTAGACTTGGAATATATAAATGTACCAGCAAAGATCTAAGGCAGGAGTGTTCAGTCAGAAAGAATAACAAGTCCAAAATTGGTGAGGCAGGAATATGCTTAATATGTTTAAAACTGTGTATGGTAGAAGCCCTGTGGACAAGGGCAATTTTGGCATGAGATGGGGCCAGAGAGGTGGATGAAACAGCATTTATAAGGTTTAAGCCATTTTTCAAAGGTTCAAATTTGATTTTAAGGACCAAGTGAAGGAAGCCTCCAGGAAAGTCTCAGGCGGTGGAGTGGCAATGTTTGATTAATGACCTAGACCATTCTGCTGTTCTACAGAAAACAGACTGTTAGAGGGTGAGAACAGAAACAGGGAGGCCGGTGTGGCTTTAAATTCCTGCTTGAGTTCATATCCATAGTCCAGTGGGGGAGATGGTGATAGAGTGGACCAAGGAGCAGCCTTGAGGAGAGGAAAGAGTGCACAAAGCGAAGACAGATTCTGGAGGTAGTAGTGAATGAAGTATGGGGAAGGAATAACCAAGAATAGCATTGTCTATGGTATTTTGCCCTCAGTAACTGAGTAGTGCCATTTACCGTGATGAAGAATAATGGGAGAAGATACAGGGCATAGGAGAATAACATGATGTAAGGTAATGAGGGCTGTTTAAAGTAGCATTTGGCTAGTCAAACTGTGTTTTAGCCAGGTGGTGGTAACTCCTGTCTTTAATCCCAGCACTTGGAAGGCAGAAGCAGGTGGATTTCTGTGAGTTCAAGGCCAGTCTGGTCTACAGAGCATGTTCTAGGACAGCCATGGTGACACAGGGAAACCCTGTCTCAAAAAACCAACTCCCCTAAAAAAAATCCCCAACAACAAAAACAAGCAAACACATGTGAAAAACTCTTTGTGTTTTACTACCCATCCATTCTCTATAAACATGTTTCAAATACCAAATTTTCATGTTGTCATTTTCCTACTGAATGCCCTTATAGACATTAGGCTAAAAGATTATAGAACTCTTTGGGAAATTTTAGTGATGGCCTTACACCTTTTCTAGTTATAGTGTTCTAGACAGCCAGGACACCATTGTTTTGGGGTTGGTGCTTAAAAGGCATCTATTTGCCTTTCCCATTGTATTGTACCAGCACCTCTGTTTCCATCTCAGAATGCTCACTGTCTTACTGAAACATTTAATAGGATGTAGTCAGTTGGTAGAGTGCCTGCCTACTATACACAGAGCTCTGGGTTCAATCCCAGGCACCTTCTAAAACAGAGAATGATGGTATGTGATTGTGATCTTAGCACATCAAAGGAACAGAAGTTCAGGGTCATTCCTGGCTATATACAGAGTTCAGGGCTATCCAGTCTGTATGAGACCATGTCTCAGAAACAAAAACAAAAACTGACGTATAGTTTATTTTTGTAAATTCATGTATTGTATGTGTGTGTGTGTGTGTGTGTGTGTGTGTGTGTGTGTGTGTGTGAGAGAGAGAGAGAGAGAGAGAGAGAGAGAGAGAGAGAGAGAGAAATGCAGGTGAATGGGTGCACACACCAATGTTGGAGATGGGGGAAGAAGAGGATACTGGATACCTTTCTCTATCACACTCAGTATCTTTCCCTAGAGATAAGGTGTCTCATTGGACCTGGAGCTAGGCTGGCAGCCAGCAAGCCCCAGACATCCTCCTGCCTCTACCTTCCATGGGATAGGATTACAGGTATATATGAGGCCATGCCCAGCATATTAGAATGGTTCTGGGGATCCAAACTCAGGTTTTTGTGCTTACACAGCAAGTACATTTACCCATCTGCCTAGCCCCTGATTTATCTATTTTTGTTCATATTTATTTTTTAGGTTATAATATAACATTCTCCCCCACCTTTTTTCTCTCTCCAAACTCTCCTTGCTCTCTTTCAAATTCATGACCTCTATTCTTTACTTGTGATATATATTCCTAAATACATGGATGAAACCTGCTAGATCTGTGTAATGTTACTAAGAGCCGAAGATGTACTTCCAGGACTCTGCAGGATTTGGGTGAGGGAAAGATAATTCATGTCTGATTTGGTTACTTCTCAGAAAAGTTTGTGTCTTAACTAGGGCATTTGGCAGAGGGATCAGAATATGGTTTGTGACAATGTATGATTAAATATCTATGCATGTGACCTAAATATCATGTTTAAAGGGGTGGGGGGGCAATTGCCACAGTTAAAGCAATTTTGAAGTACTGTGGAGATATGGGACTTGAGAAAGACTGGTGTTTGCATAGTGTATTCGCCACTTTCCTCATTACTGTGGCCAAAGACCTGCTAGAAACAAGTTAAGGGGAGAGTGATTTATTTTGGATCATAGTTTAAGTTAATACAGTTTATCACAGCAGGAAAGGCATCACTGTGGAAGTATCTTCAGTAGAGTTACTATTGCTGTGATGAGACACCATGACCAAAGCAACTTGGGGATAATGGGGCTTATTTGGCTTTTACTTCATATCATTGTTCTGAAGGAGGTCAGGACAGGAACTCAAATAGAGGAGGAACCTGAAAGCAGGAGTTGATGCAGTGTCCATGGAAGGGTGCTGCTTACTGGCTTGTTCCTCATGGCTTGCTCAGCCTTTCTTATAGAGCCCAGGATGACCAGCCCATGGTGGTCTCATCCAAATGGGCTGGGCATTAACCCATCAATCACTAACTAAGAAAGTTCTCTATAGGCTTGGCTACAGCCTGATCTTATGGACAGATTTTCTCAACTGGGGCTTTGTCCTTTCTGATGACTCTAATTCAAATAAAGTTACCATAAACTGTCCAGTATAGGGAACATATGGCAGTAGCTTCTTTACGTCTTGCTAGCTGACCAGAAAGCAGAGAACTCAGCCAGAAGTAGGGCTAGGCTATAATCACTGACTTTCATGGCTCTATGTCTGTCAGCTAGGTCCCATGACAAAAGGCCTGACAACTTTCTAAAACAGTTCCACCAATTACACACACACACACACACACACACACACACACACACACACACACACACATTCATGGAGGGTGACATTTCATGGGTAACCATCCATGACAGAAGAAGAAAAGATGGTAGCACCAGTTGAGATAAACTGTGTAGAGAATTGAAGGTAGGTGGGGAGAAGTCTATTTGAAAGAGAGAAACATGATTAATATGGAAAGGGAATTAACATGGTTGTTCCGTTCTCATTCTGACTTCTCAGGACACACTCCTAAGTGGCTGATGGATTGTCTCTTGGATGAACTCTAGACTGTCTTTCAATGCCAGGTTGGTATTGTACTCCAGAGCATGAATTTATGTCTTTTCTGATTCCATTCTTTATTTTCTTGCCATCTGCTGCTTCCCTAAGCCAATGCTGTACATTTTATATTTCTGTTATGACCTTATGCCAAATTTGGTAACAGTTTCTGTTAGCTAGGTGATTACAGATACATCCACAAATGGCAGTGACTGGATGCAAGGCCAGTTCAGCCCTGGCTAATGGTCTAGTGTGGGCCGTCTCAGGAAGCTTTCCTAAATGAGTGATTCTCTCCAGGTGGTGACTCAGGCTTTTCACATGACACCCCCTCCATTTTCCTTATGGAGCTCACAAGGCTCTATCCCAGTCAGTCAGAGGGGAAAAAAGTAAATTGTGGGGAAGTATTTGTGAGCTTGGCTGGTGGAAAACTGATTCCCATTTTTCTGTCCTTGGCTAAAACTCATTGTTGTAGCCTAATCTAAGACCAAGCGAGAATGTGGCATCTAATCCAGCTGTGTGACTCTGCAGAGATGAAATAAAATGTTTCAGGATCATCTTTTCCACAAAGAGGCCCTGGTCATCAGATTTGCCATAGCATTTTCTGAGCCTGGGACTCATTTAGCTGACAACTTGAGGCAGTACCCTCCAATCTCATTTTATCAGCTCACCCCACAGCTGGAGAGCTAAGCCAGCCCACATTCAGAAAAACAAAACAGAGATGGTGTCTAGAGTAGGTCCCTCTTTTACCCCCAATAACTTTGTTTAACTTTCCTTATCCTTGACACTGAACTTGTTTTCTCTGTCACAGTCTTGTCTAAGGATCTGTTTGAACCTAGACTTTACCCTTTTGCTTTACAATTGATCTCTTGTACCACATCCATAGATTGTATATTAAGTATGTTATTAATTTATTATGAGGAATATAACATATGAATGCTTTAAGTACAATTGTCTTAGTCTTCAAATCTGTAAAGCCGGGTTTGGTAGTATTGCAAAATTACCTAAAATTAGCCTGGTATAGTGGCTCATACCTTCAATCCCAGTACTCAGGAAGCTTAGGTTGGTGAATTGCTGTGTGACTGAGCCCTGGTTATGGCATGAGAACCTATCTCAAAAAACAAAACAGAAACAGAATGTAAGATCTAGGAAACAATAGTTTGATAAGGCCTTTTGGAAAAAAAAGAAGTATTTACTGGAGTTGTTAGCTGGATTCAAGTTAGTCATAGCCAATGCTAAATAGTACAGACATTAACATTTACTTTCTGTTAAAATAATTTTCATGTGCACAATCTCATTTTATTCTCATGGTATTTATGAACATGAGGCATTGAAGTCTCATTTATCAGTAAGATATAACCAGAGAAATACCCTGTAGAGCAGATGGTTAATAAATAAATGGTAAATTGATTGATTGATCTGCAGAGATAGATTGTAAGATGGATACATAGATTCATAAAAGCAGAAGCCAGTAGGTAATTCCCAAATCTGTAGGGCAGACTATCATGAAGGGGAGTCTGGAACTCTGGGATGTGAGCTGAAGGCATAAAGAATTTCTTCATCACACAAGACAAGTCTTCTCATAAGAAGCATCAGTGACTTGAAATAGGCCCACACAGATTTTTTGGGTTAAACAGTTTTACTTAAAGCCAACTGTTAATGGACTTTAATCACATCTCCAAAATACACTCACAGCAACATGTAGATTAGTGTTTCACTTAGAACAGCAGCCTAGCTAAATTGCTACTAAAGACCGACCATCACAGCTTGTCCTCCACTCTTAGGGAAATAGAGGTTGAAGTTAGTAAAATGTGTAGCTATTTGGGCTCATTTATTATGCTGAAATATTTTCCTATACATGTATTATATTCCTATGTACTATTTATAACAAAATCTGAAGAAAACATCTGTATCTGTTTGTCATAGATGATCTCAAATAAGTGATGCCATATTTAGAACATAATCCAAGAGACGTCTTGCTGCAAGCAGCCAAAAGCATGGGAAAATGGCAGAACTTTTCCTTATCTAGGAGCCTCATCATGAATAATTTCCAATATGAATAAATCCTTGATTTTTTAATAAGTCAGCAATGGCACCGTTTGCTTCTTTAATTCTTTGTAGAGGATTGCAAGAGACACGGATCCTTAACATTTAATTCCAGCCCCGAGGCTGAACAAGTTATCGGTTTAATCACAGAAAGCTGAACTTTCATCTTTCTTTAATTGAGCATGGATAATTTCTACCTGTGATCAGTAGCCCAAATGTCATAAAATCACTTTTGAAGCCTCATCCTCAGACCGTAGAAAAAATAACAGTTGTTTTGTAGGCCTGTGCAATGATCATTGGGGGCCACTGTTTCACTTTGTTGGTAATTACTGTCAGCATTTCATGACTAACATGGTTTGGCAAGTGTCACCAAAAGTACTATTTCTCTTTTAGTGACAGCCAGTACATTTAGGGAAGAAAAGGCCAATGAAGAGACAGATGCTGGCTCTGTGGCCATGGTTTGAATGACAATCAGAGATCAACAGATCATTATTTTTCACAGCAAGGAGAGGATAAGGGCTCCAAAATTCTGAACTAAATGTCAGCTCTTGGATGCTTTTGGTTATGGATTCCAACAGAAGAAAGCAAGGGCATTTTTCTCCTTTTCTTTCTTACCACACATTCTTGGAAGACAAAGCTATTATTATGTCTAAGCACTGAACTCATGGTCTTTAGTGAGAAGGCACCCTAGGGGTATGAATGACTATTGTGTGTGTTTCTGCTATAAATTTTGATGGTGGGAAAGAGTGTTGGGCCACTGATTTATTGCAGCCTTGGAGATAGTTACCGGCCCATGTGCCTGGTAACAATTGTAATCTACTCAGGGAGAAATGGTTGTCCTGTCAGTGTAGGAATAGCTTGTATAACCTTGAGGGCAAAATTGATCAGATGGTTATTTTTATATACCTTTTGTGCAGAATTACCTTCTTTCTTTTTTTAAAAGATCGTTTACAAATTTAGAGTTAAAACAAACACATAGATTGCATCTTGTATGTTTCCCTAAAGTATTCAAAGGCTGATTTAATGCTCTGTTTCTCAATTTAAATTCTACAGCAGAAAGGTCACGAGTTCATGTTCTTTCCTATAGGAGGATAGGTAGAGGGAGAAGAAAATGTGGGTTATAGGAGCTAGGAAGACAGCTCTGCAGCTATTGAATTCATAAAGAACTGGGTAAAGGCAGATCTAGCCCCCTGGTAAATTAGCACCTAGGGGGAAGGAGGTGGCTGGCAGTCTCCTGCAGACAGTCTGTGTAAACTGAGAAGAATGCTGAGATAGAAATTGGAAATGAGGCAGTAAAAGCATCCCTGGCAGATTGGAAACAAATAGTTTGGAAAAGAGGAATTTCACCATCAGGAACTGAGCAGAAAGCAGAAGGCACGCTCTACTGGAATCCTAAAGAGAACTCTCCAAGGACAGGATTTAGAGACATGTGAGCAGATACACAGGACTTTAAGAGGAGGAGCTCAGGATCAGCAGTGGCACAAAGCTGGTCTACTATTTAGATCTGAGGAGCAAGGCACGAACATGGGGACTTGGAGTTTGTGGAGGCCCACAAGACATATCCCTGAGGAAGGGGTCCCTGGACAAGAGTTGAAATTGTGGAGGATTACAGCCACTGCTAGTGTCACAATGCTGAGACAGGAAGAATACCAAAGGAACAAACACCCTAGCTGGCCTCCCTTCCCCACTTCTGATCTCTGTTGTCTAGCAGTCAGCCTGAGGTCAGCTGAGACAGGAGCTCCTGGGATGCAGGACTAGACAAGACTGATTCTAGGGAAATAGGAAAGGTGAAGAAGTGACCAGCCTTGGTAGCAAACTAGCTGAGGCTTTCAAGGAAATTGCCCAGTCCTTTCTGTTTCCTTTTTTGCCCATCATCCCTCATCAATAAGAAGGAATAATAACTTTTCCAATTTCTCGGGGTTGCTAAACAGATTAGATGACATAACAGATGTGCCTCATTTCATTAATTTTATATTTATGTCACATTTTATAATTTGTAAGTCTTTCTCATGTCTTTTCATTTACATTTGAAAACTAGATTGCAGGGTAGTCAAGATAGCTTTTATTATTTAGATGACTGAACTGATAAGATCAACTGCTTATCTCAAGGCTCACAGATCTTTTCACTGAAAAATGTGACTATAATTTTCTTCTAGTACACTTTGAACATTTTGAATAGTAGTTAATTCAGCATTTTGGTTAATTTTGAGGGATTTAATATTTTTGGGAAGACATCAGAGTTTCAGGTGAGAAACCTGAGGGTTCATTAGTGATTCAGGCCTTCTTTTATATCTGAGCAGGCTTTGGGGAAGAAAAAAATGGGAAGGAAAAAGGCCTAGCTTCCATTTTCTATAATTGGCCGCTGCTTTTCTCTTTGTAGAAAAAGCAAAAGAAAGTGTAGTTCCTGTGGTTTGGACATCAGCAAATCTATACATTTTGCATCCTCTTGTAACTTACCTGAGAATGTCACTTACCTTTAAATGTGTAACTATGAGGGGTAGCTTTCCTTTCCACGTAGAACAATAACTAATACTTACATATTGCTTGAGGGTAATTTTTTACATCTGCTGCTCTTATGTGATATTTCCTTTTAATTCACTTAATTCTTCTCTGACCAGGATTTGCTGCCTAAATTTTCTGAAGGGTTATACATATAAAAAATAGTATTATTGGGGAAGGAATAATTGGAATGGGATGGACTAAATGGAGGGCAGGGTTAGAAGAAGGAATACTGGAAGGCTATTTAACATAAAAAAATGAGAAAGTCATATAAAAACCGACTGCTGGGGAATTTTCTAAATATATATGGTTTGACTGGAGTTACTCTGTGTATGATGGGAGGATAACACCCCAACTGACACCATATGCTAGCAAATAAAATCTCAATTAACAGGGAATAAATTATCTTTTTAAAGTTGTTGGGCAGTGGGGTCCTATAGGCCATCAAGCATAGCAGACTATTGCCACTGCTCTTGGTTACTTTCCAGAACTTGATGGTAACATCCTATTGCTGAAAATGTCTCATCCTTGAGTCATAAAATATGGAGAAATCAACTGGGTACTGGCCTGGAAGCTTTATCTCTACTATCTAGCATCCATAGTGGTATAAGGTGCTATGTATGCTACCAGAGGAGAATAGTAATCATCAGTGTCACCCAGAAGTAAACCCTGTGAGCTATAGTAACAACTATCCTGGCAAGATATGTCTGGTGCAATAGTGGTACAGGTATTACAGGAGCAGTCAACCATATTCTGGTTGAATTTAAGGGCCACTCCATGTGATGAAACCTATACCTAGCATTATAATTGAGGTAAAAAACCTGTGGCTAGATTGGTCCAACCTAACACTATTACTTTGCTAAGTGGACATAGTATTAAAATGACCCCTGAAGGCTTTTGGTTATAGTTATAAACTATTAAATCTCTCTTCAGAGAAGCTTCTTGTTATAGATGGCAGTCAACACAGAGACCCACAACTGATCAGCGCACAGGGAATGAGATACTAAAGAGTGCTCAACTCTAATGAGATGTATAAACCATATTACTCTCCCCAAGACTCAGGGATTCTTAGAGAAGAGGGGGCAGAAATATTGTACGAGATGATAGATAACTACAAGGAAGTAGTGTTTTTCAAGTACAACAGAGCAGATATACATATTAACCCACAGTGATTGTGATAGCAAAATCCCAGCATGAAGTTGGGGAAGTAGGCACAAAGTCCCATCCCTTGCTGAGGAGTTGTTGACAGTTGATAGCTTCCAGGATAAGGAGAGTCAATTTTCTTTAATGGCATGACTCCTGGTAGGTTGACCATGCTTCAGGGCAGATCTCATATCCAAATGTCTTTCGGCAACACAAATTGGACTTGAGTTTAAAAGAACTAAAAAAGAAGAACATGAAGTTGGGTGGGTTGGGAGGTATAAGTGTATCTTGGAGAAGTTGGGGGTGGGGGTAAATATGATCAAAACACATTGTATTAAATTCTCAAAGAGTTAAAAGAGATATTATTTAAAAATAAAAAATAAGGTCCTCTGCATGTATGCTGTAGTTGTTGGCTTGGTGTTTTGGGGGGACTCCTGAGAGTGGGAGTGGGGGTGTCTCTGATTCTTTGCCTGCTCTTGGGACCCTTTTCTGCCTATTGGGTTGCCTCACCCATCGTTGATGTGAGGGTTTGTGCCTGGTCTTATTGTATTTTGTTGTGCCATGTTGGGTTGATGTCCTTGAGAGGCCTGTTCTTCTCTGGGGAGTGATGGAGGGGTAATGGATCTGGGTGAGAGGGGAGGTTGGGGGGGACTGGGACGAGAGTGGAGGTGGGGAAGTTATAGTCAGGATGCATTGTATGACAGAAGAATAAACAAAATTTAAATAAATAAATAATAAATAATAAAAATAATGTTATTCTAAGAGACAAACGTGACTGCCAGGGAGGTGGCTCAGAATGCTTGCTGTTCTTTTAGAAGACCTAGCTTTCTTTGTTAGCATCTGTATCAGGTGGCTTACAGTTGCCTGTAAGTACAGTTCCATGGGATCCAGTACCTATCCTGGCCTTCAAGGGTACTAGGCACACATGTGGTACAGACACCTATGTTCAGACATTCACATATACACATAAAATAAAGAATAAAGAAATCTTTTAAAAACCTGGATTTTAAAAAGGGAGAAAAATGTGAAGCTGACATAGTTAAGTCACTTGATGTGTTCTGGGAAGGGTGGTTCCATTGTTTGATGTGGGCTATACCATGGAGCTAGTCACTCTTTGCTCTAAACATGAGACCACATGAATTAAAAAAAATTCATAATTTATCTTTGAGAGTTTTATGCACCATATAATGTGTTTCAGTTATGTTCACTCCTCACTCCCCTGCAACTCTTTGTGGATGCCCCCCTGTATCCCCCTCTCAACTTTATATCCTTGGTTTTGATTCCTTTTTTTCCCCATGTTTAAATAATCCACTGAGTCCAATTTGTGCCACCTAAATGTGAATGAGTATGATGCCATCCACTAGAGAATAGTCAATCTACCGTCAACCAACCCTCTAAAGACAACTGAGTCTCTTTCCCATAGCAGCCATTAACTACCAATAGTTTTCCGGCTATAGGTGGAGACTCTTGTGCTCCTTCCCAGCCCATGCTGGAATGTGGGTTGGATTGATCCAATATAGGGCTTATACAGGCAACCACAACTGCCTTGAATTTATGAATGCAGTGATCCTACCATGTCCAGAAGATATTGTTTGGCTGACCTCTGGCTTTTCCAGTCTTTCTGTCCTGCTCTTCCACAATGTTACACAAGGCTTCAGGGAAAGGATGTGATATAGATGTCACATTTATGGCTGAATATTCCATAGATACCTGCTCTCTGTGGTTTGACAAGTTATGAGCCTGTGTATCATTCTTTTCATGGATAGGCTGATGAAGACTGAAAGCTACAGTAATCTGTGCATATAGAGAAGTATATTTGGGTTAATCTTGTATCCTGCCACATTACTGAAGGAGTTTATTAGCTGTAGTAGTTCCCTGGTAGAATTTTTGGGGTCACTTATGTACACTATCATATCGTCTGCAAAATAGTGAAAGTTTGACTTCTTCTTTTCTAATTTCTATCCCTTTGATCTCTTTTTGTTGTCTTATTGCTCTAGCTAGAACTTCAAGTACTATATTGAATAAATATGGGGAGAGTGGACAGCCTTGTCTTGTTCCTGATTTTAGTGGAATCGCTTTGAGTTTCTCTCCATTTAATTTAATGTTGGCTGTCAGCTTGCTGTAAATTGCCATTATTATGTTTAGGTATGTTCCTTGTATTCCTGATCTCTCCAAGACGTTTATCATGAAGGGGTGTTGAATTTTATCAAAGACTTTTTCAGCATCTAATGAGATGATCATGTGGTTTTTTTTCTTTCAGTTTGTTTATATGGTGTATTTCATTGATAGATTTTCATATGTTGAACCATCCTTGCATCTCTGGGATGAAGCCTACTTGGTCAGGGTGGATAAATTTTTTTGATGTGTTCTTGGATTTGGTTTGCCAATATTTTGAGTATTTTTGCACCTATTCATGAGGGAGATTGGTCTGTAATTTTCTTTGTTGCATCTTTGTGTGTTTTGGGTATCAGGGTAACTGTAGCCTTGTAAAAGGAGTTTAGTAATGTTTCTTCTGTTTTTATTGTATGGAACAATTTGAAGAGCATTGGTATTAGCTTTTCTTTGAAAATCTGGTATAATTCTGTGCCGAAGCCATCTGGTCCTGGGCTTTTTTTGGTTGGGAGACTTTTAATGACTGTTTCTATTTCCTTAGGGGTTATTGGTCTATTTAAATTCTTTTATCTGGTCATGATTTAACTAGGTATGTGGTACCTATCTAGAAAATTGTTCATTGAGAAATATATCTGGAAGGCACTTCAATACTGTCACCACTTAAATAGTAAAATAATAGTAGTATATTTGCTCTGAGGGGCTATGAACTACCCAGTCATAGATTTTTGGTCAGATTTACATGACAAAGCATGCATTTCCTCCTGTGGAATAGGCCTTATACCCATCCTGAAAATAGTTGGTTATCCCCATATAATTCATGCCATTGTTGTGTCTATAAGCACATCTTATCAGAATGATCATTATTATAGATCATAGTGTTGGTGGCTGAGTAATACTATTGGTGACTTTTCTCCCAGTTTCTGATAAAATATCAAAGCCAGTCAGCAAAGAAGCTTCTAGTTCAGTACCAGCTTGATTTCCCCATGTCTTCTAACCAAAATGTGTGGTGTCTTCAGAAATAGAGTCTTACCATCAAATTCTGGGAGGCAACCAAGAGAGGTGGAAATAATCTGTGTTTTTTTTTTTTTTGAGGGGGAGTGGTCGCTGGGATACCCCTGCACCAATATCCCATACTTGCCCCTGATATTTTTATTTGGCAACCTATGGCTTCTTAGAGATAACTCCATTTAAACTATTATATATACACTTTAATATATATATATATATATGTATAATTGATGTTTATAAAATAATAATTTTCTATAAGGCATTTTCAAACATTCTTGCTGTTAGATATTCTTCTCCCCATGCTTTCATCTTCTCTACCCTCTTCTCCCTCTCCCCACTTCAAACATTCCCCCTGTGATTCCACTTCTCTGTTCATACTTCCTGTGTTTTCTCTCTCTCTCTCCCCCTTAAGATTTCTCTTCCCCCCTCTCTCAATGGTGCCTTGTGAGTTTCCCAGCTTCTGTAGACATTCCAAATTAAACACATGACTCTAAAGATTTGACACTAGATCTACATATGAGAGAGAACACGAGGAATGTGTCTTTCTGAGTCTATGTTTCCTTCCCATTGGGGTTCTTATCTCAAACTGAAATGGGAATGAATTGCTTCTCTGAGTCTAGTTATTCTTAATCTAGTAACATAGGATTCGCTTCTGTTAGCATTAGCATTGCATACTGTTGAATCGTATTGAGCTCACTGCCTACTAAAACCATTCACACATTCTGTTACTCTACAGGACATGCTGTAGCTAAATCAAGCCTTCAGCACTTTTTCTTTATTTGGGTTTCATACATATCTTATGTCTGTATGTCTATTAATCTTCCTTCTTTGGAGATTATCTTAGAACCATCATGATTGTTTGGAACCTGAATTTGTCATACACATATTTCCTCTCTGTTCCAACAAAATTTCAAAATCTAGATCCTGCATATCTTCTAATAATTGACAAAATATTAAACATGGCTGTGGGAAAGAGGCTATCAGATGCTGAATAAATAAAGTGGGAATATGTGAGGAAGAATCACTTAATGTAGAATGACCATATTGTCATAAAATGAAAGACTTAGTAATAGTCAGCCTGGAAAAGTAGGTTGGCAAGAGCTTATAAAACAATTTATTGTCAGGCCAGTGAGATGGCCAAGATTGATGACTTGAGTTTGATCTCTGGTACCTATGATGAAGGGAGAGAATCAACTCCTGCAAGTTGTTTTCCAATTTCTATATATATATATATATATATATATATATATATATATATATATATATATATATCATGGTGTAGTGGGTAGCTATTCCAGCTTGGATCTGGAAGTTCCAACCCCCGTTGAGACTCTGGCAACTGTCACGCCTACGAGGTGGAGCCAAGGGAGGCGTCTGGAGACCCGAGACCTGGATGGGCAAGCACTCTCTCTGTTGCTGGACCCTGGGCAGTGGAGGTTGACTGAGCAGAGCTCCAGAGAACACCGCTGGATTGCGATACACCTTCCCCAGACCCCCGCAACCTATCTATTCCTTCATTTGTAAATCACCCACTAAATAAATCTTCCTTTTAACTACGTGGAGTGGCCTTTATAATTTCCCCAATATCATGGTGTGGGAGTCCTCAATAAATAAGTGAATAAAATGTAATAAATTTGTATATACACACACACAGGGGAGAGAGACAGAGACAGAGACACAGAGACAATGAGAAACAGAAACAGAGAGAAAGTTAGAATTCCATTATGTAGCCCTGGCTGGCCTGCAACTTCACTATGTAGACCAGGCTTGCCTCAAACTTATGGAGCTGTGCCTCTGTCTCTCAAGTCTTGGGATTAAAGATGTGTATCACGATGCTCAGCTATTTTATTTTTAAGAATTTTTACTATATCAATCATCTCTCTATCTCTCTATCTCTCTATCATCTATCTATCTATCTATCTATCTATCTATCTATCTATCTATCTATCATACACCCCACACCCCCCCACACACACACGTGTGTGTGTGTGTGTGTGTGTGTGTGTGTGTGTGTGTGTGGTCAGGGAGGGAAATGCATGCCCAAGCATGTATAAGGAAGTCAGAGGATAACTTGTACGAGTCAGTTCTTTCTTTTCACTATGTGGGTTCTGGGTATTGAACTAAGGTAATCAGATTTGGTAATGGGCTTATTTATCATCTGATTCATCTGGCTGGCCATAATAAAATAATTTTATAAAGAAGCTCCTGGTAATTATGAATGATGTAACTTTGAGCTATTGTTTTTAATTTATTTTCTCCATCTTTTTTGAGGTATACATGACAAATATAAATTCTATACATTTAAAGTGTGCAGTGTGATAGTTTGATATATGTTCAGACTATGAATGATTACTACAATGAAGCTAATTATATGTATATCACCTCTCATATGTTTTATGGTGATAATGCAGTCTACTGTCTCAACATATTTTCAACTATACAATACATTATTATTAACTATAGTCATCAGGACCTATTGTTTTTAGGATATCGACTTTCTTTGCTTTTTATGATTTAGGTAACTTTCATGTTTACTGTATGCTAAAAGTAATCATAGACCCAGAATACTTTTTAATTTTCTGTCTTCATTTTCTATACATATGTAAACTACTAAAAACTAAAGGGAATGCTTTAGCATTTCCCATTGATGTAACTCAGTAGCTTTCTCCCTTCTAACAAAGTCTAAATGCTTTCATATTAGGCTACTTGTTTCATAAATACGCAAGCTGTTGTCTTAGTTGTGGATTATCAAGTTAATCTGTTGATCCTCTTTAATGCTTTTTCCTTGAATTGAGCTTTGTCTGATATTTCTAGTACAACTTCTGGGCCCTATTAATTTGCATTTGCCTGGTAACCATATTTTTTTCTTTTAACCTCCTGACATCAATTTGCTTTAAATTTGATACGTGTGACAGTGTTTACTATATTCTACACTGCTAAGAATTGTAAGGTTTATCACCAGTTGAAGAACAGCTTTTCATAAAAATATCAGTTTTTCTTGAAATATGCACTTAAAGCATTTGATGTTGTGATTCCAGAAATGTTAAGTGTAAAAGAGGTGTGTCCCGGGTATAGGAAATAGTACAGTTGATATTAATTTTCTGAGCCCAGTTGAAATGATTTTCTTGCTGCACTATTTGAATTTATACCATTCACATGCTCCATGTAGTCTCGTTTCATTTCATTTTCTGTTGTCATAGTCCTTTGCCGATTCCCTCACTTTATTTGTTTGTGTTCTTTTTGAGTAGTAATTTGGTAGGTTTATAGTCTCATTTTTTTCTAGTGTTTCTATTTTTACCTTCAAACAAGGTGCCTTATGCATTTCCTTATGTATCAGCTTTAGAAAATAAATGTCCTTCTGTCTGGTGAATATAATGTGATTTGGGGACCCTCTGTTCTTTGTCTCTTATTGTATTGTCACATGTTAATTTTTTTATAGCAGGATGTTATCTCCTTGCACTTTTTTTTAAGAGGGGAAACAAGAGGCCTGAAAACTTGCTTTCCATCCATTCTAGCATAATTGGTGAACTTCAGGTTAAGTGAGAGACACTGTCTCAAACAACGAGGTTAAGAGACTGGAAAGATCGATCAGCAGTTAAGAGTGTGTACTGCTCTGGCAGAGGGTCACAGTTTTGTTTTCAACATCTATAAGAGGCTACCAACCACCTGCAACTCCAGCTCTGACACCTTCTTTTGGCATACTTGGGTACCCACACTCAGGTACACGTGCACCCAACACAAACATACACACAATTAAATTTTTTTAAATCCCAAAAAGGGGTGGGGGGAATTGGTGAAGAGCAGTTAAGAAAGACATTCATCCTCTGGTCTCCACAGGAATGTATACATAATACACATGTACATAAACATGCACACTCAACATACCAGAGATGGGCAAGGGAATCAGTTAGAGGTTGTTGTAGTGAATAGAGTGGCCAGTCAGAATGAGAAGGAAGGGTTCAGATAGATTCTTGAGAAATACAGCTTCAGTTTCATCTCTGCTAAGGGACTCTCTTCAGCATTTCCTAATGCTGTCTCTGTTATGCTAATAGGACACTCTCAATTCACCTGATAAGATCTATCTCCTTAGACTGCTTGTTTAATCCAATTTGAAGCACACCTGAATTTACTTTCTCTTTAGTGATGATACACTTTTCTGGTTTGCATCTCCTTGAATGTTTTAATCTGCTTGTTTTGGAACCTGGTGGCACCTTTGTACTGGGAAGTCCACATAGTATCTGGACCATTGTGAAGGCTGTTAGTTCACTGAGTTTTGTCTCTCTCTGTGTGCCTTCACTGCCCCATCTTTCTGCCTTACTGACCTCAGCATCAAATGAAAACAAGAGTTTCCAAGACCTGATTTCCCTGGACATCCTGACAGTTTATTTATATTAGAACAGGTCTCCTCTGCTTTGTTAAAGAGTAGATTGACATTCAGTGTCGGAGTGGATGTTAGGTAAGATATTCCTCCATAGGGAATTCCTCCACTGGGGTCTGCACAGGTATTCGTTAACCTGCTCTTTCTTTCCCCCCAATGGAATCCTTCATAAATATCATAATTAAGGGATATAATGATAAATCTCTTCCTAGAGCAGCTGCCTAGTCCTGTGGAGGTACAGGATCCCACATGCAGAGCCGCATGGAATCTACCTTAACCCACTGTATCCTCCAACATTTCTGGCAGTACTGAACTTGACAGGAGATGTGATCTAGGAAGTGGCTTTTCCTATGGGCACCTAGAGGGGCAGTCTTCTTGCCAGGGCAGAGCCACAAACTAACAAGGTAATAAACAGTTAGTGGAAGACCTAAGTGAGCCTTTGCACTAGGAGTACTTTATTCCAGGCATCAGTTCTGTATGTCTCCTACACATGTTCCTCTGTCTCAATCTCACAGCAGTATGTAGCTTAGGCAAGTGCATTAGCTCAGTAAGTTATCTACACTTTTTCTTCTAATGATAACAACAGTCTATTGATACAGTAAATATTATAAATTCTACTTTATAAATGTTAGATTAAAAGATTCTATAAGGTAAAAGAACTTTCTTTGTGATACAAAGGCCATTGTAGGGCTCAGAATTCCATCCAGGCATTCATTTTTCAGCCCTGTGCATTTTATTCCTCAAGCTACATCGACTCTTTAACACAGCTTGCATATTGTAGTCCTTTTAATACAATTACTGGTAGTGAATTGAGAGCCCAACCTTTTCCATGTGTGCTTTCATGGATTACTCTTGGGATGAAATGAATGACCTAAAATTGCTTTCTGCTTGAGGAAATAAAGAATCAAAGCATCCTCTAACACTATCGTCCAGAGAGGCTGTGCTCTTGATCCTATTTCTAAACTCTTTCTCAGGCCACCTGAAATCCATTTCCTGTTTCCTGAGCTGCATAGGATTTGGGATTGGCTTCTTTATTTAAGACTCACAATCTTTGGACTCAGCAAGGACACCCCTAGGGTTGTCTTATGTAGAGAGTATGGCCCTTACTCTGTCTCAGAAAATCTCAAGCCCTAATTTCCCTGCACCTCCTGTTGTTTAACGATTTCAAAGGGCTCCAACACCACCACTTCTGGCTCAGTAGGAAGAAAGTGATGCACAAGCTTGTGCCTATTGTGCTCTATTTCTGTCTTTGGGGACATTACAAATTTCTCCCCTTCTACTTAGGAATTTTTGTCCCTGATAACTTCTGCTTAATGCAAATTGCTCAGAGCAGAAATCAGTATAAGGCAAATTAACTTTTCTTATCTGTGCTCCAACTTTATCTTGAAAAAAAAAATGGTGACAATTATATCTACTTCATATCATAGTTTTGAGGACTAGATAAAACAACTTGCTAAATGTGGAAAGCAATTCGTATGATAAATAACCAATAGGAAGGTTAAAAGCATGAATATTTTCATTATAGAAAAAACTTTTGTCTTTTCTTATCTTGTTTGGCAAAGGGTCCTGTACCCAGAACCTTGTGTTTACTGGGAAAGCAGATTACCACTGAGCTACCTATACTTGCAGGTCTATAAGCATGATTAATATTTTTGATGTCACAGTAACCTAATACTTTATTGTTGCCATCCTCATCATAAACATCATCCCTATCACTAAATTATGGATTTGAATCAGTTTCTACTGTGCATTGTAAGTGCCCATCTAAATGCTTAGCATTCTCAGTATTGACATTCGGTGCCACTTTGCTATGGTGACCATCACAAATCACCACATGCTTAGAGCATAATACAATAAAAATGTGGTTAAGTGCTTCGGAAGTACAACATAGGTTTTTTTAAAAAATATTTTCATTTTATAATTAACTTAATTTCACATATCAGCCACAGATTCCCCCATCCTACCTGCCCCCCCAGCCCCTCTCCCAATCCACCCCCATTCCCACCTCCTCCAAGGCAAGGTCTCCCCTGGGGAGTCAGCCCAGCCTGGTAGACTCAACCAAGGCAGGTCCAGTCCCCTCCTCCCTAAACAGGGATCACCCAACATGGGTTTTCTTGGGCTAAAAATCAAAGCATCAAGAAGGCTATGTTCTTCCTGGAGACTAAAGAAGATTCTGTTTCCTGTTAATTCAAATTACTTCCAGAATCCTCTCCTTGCTGTCAGAGGTCTGAAGTCCTTGTTTCCTTGCTGGCTGACAACTGATGGCGATTGTCAGCTCCAAGAGTCCCCCAGTCTTGCTTGGCTAATGATCTCCTTCCTTAGTCTCCAAAGCCAGCACTTGTGGATTAAGTCCATCTCCTGATTGAGAACTTTTCTGCACTTCATTATCTGACTCTTTTGTTTTCATCTGCATCTGCTACTTCTGTGAGTCCATGTGGTCAAACTGAACCCACCTAGATAATCCATGATAGCCTCTCTATTTACATGCCTATAGCCTGATGTCATTTGCAACATCCTTTTTTTTTTTTTTTTTTTTTGCTATGTGACAACACATTCTCGAGTTCTGAGAATTGGGGGAAAGGACATTATTCTATATATTTCATAGTTGGTGCCTTGTAGAATTCTCCCATTGTCCCTATCTCATTATCTACATTTTATAGATGAGTAAATAAAGGCTCTATGATAGTAACTGACAGATCCAAGATTCAAATTTTGGCACTTTGTTTCCAGAATATGCCTACCTTCGAACTATACTAAATTGACTATGAGATGGACTCTGTGTAATCCCAGAAATCCAGAAGGCAGGAAGACAGCAAGTTTGAAGCCCGTTGCTGACACATAACAACTTCAAGACCAGCCAGGGCAACATAATGCCCCTTTCCCAAAATAAAAAACAACAACAACAAAATGTTTCTATAAAGAGCCCCGGGGTTATAGCTCAGTGGTAGTAATTGCCTAATATACATAAGGCCCTGAGTTCAAATTCCAGTATGAAAAGCAAGGCCCCAGTGTCAGAGCCACTGGGAATCCTCATTTATATTTATATTATTTATATTTATATTTATATATATTTATATTTGTATTTATTACCCTGGAAGACTTAAGAAAAAGACCAGCCTGCTGAGGAGACTTGATTTTCCACAGAGTCTGAAAGCAAAACAAAGTACTCTCAAATCTGTCTGGAAGAGTGTTTTTCTGGCCAGTCTTACTGACAAAAGACACATAACACCTTTCTGTAGCTAAATTCACAATGTTGCTCCTATTTCATTTTTACCTTTTACTCCACAAAACTTACATAAGAAGTTGGGGGAAATATTAATAGCAATGTCTTACCTCAACATGTTGATAGTTTGATTATATCTATTGCTCACTTAATACTCCCTGTCTGTTGTGTGCCTCATTTGTGACCCTGTAAAGCATGCACTTTCACAGGTGGACATTATAGGTAAAGAAACTGAGATGGGGGTTGGCAAGATGGATCATCAGATAAAAGCGCTTGTTGCTCTTGCAGAGGACCTGGATTCAGTTTCTAGCATCACACTGTAGCTCACAACTATCTGTAATTCCACATCCAGGAGCTGATGCCTTTTCATGATCCTTCTGACCTCCCCAGGAACCAGGCATGAATGTGGTACATATATACAGATGCAAGCAAAACAATCATACAGATAAAATAATCTAAAACAAAAATTAGATGCCAGTAAATGAACATGTTGGCATTTTCTGACATAAATCAAGTCTACTGTTGTCCTTGTAAACTTTTTTTCTGAGGTGGGAATACTTGAATCTTTTATTTTCTGCTGTTGTATACTTCCACCCTTTACCATTTAGTATGATGCCAGATTTTGTGTGATTTGGATTCTTCTCTTATGTCTAGATGAATTGCATGATAGAGCCTCTTGTAGCTCATAGTCTACGTAAAGGAGCTTTCAGATGACCACACATCTGAGTTTTGCTCATATGTAAAAGTAGGGTAGAACAGTTTGATATTTAACATGGAGATCTCAACATTTTCACTCCATTCCAATTGAATCCTCATAACTATCATAGCATAGGCCTTACGTATTTTCTTTCTTTATAACTGTACAGATGCTTATTGTTTAAAAGACATTTTACGTGCTTTCCCATTCAGAGTAGAATAGGAAAACATACTTTGGGTCTGGAAAAAATGGTATAGTGGTTAAGAACAGTGACTGCTCTTGCAGAGGACCTAGGTTCAATTCCCATCACCCACATGGCAGCTTACAAATGTTTGTAATTCCAGTCCTAGGGGATCTGATGCCCTCTTCTGGTCCCTAAAGGCACTGCATGCACATAGTGCACATACATGCAGGCAAAACACCCATGCACATAAAATAAAAATAAATAATATTTTTAAGAAGTACCATATTGTAATGTCAGTTGAGTTCTTTAAAGTCATACAAATAGTAAAGATGTGACAGGGTTTTCAGCGCAGGCAATTTGATTCCCAGGACTGAATCCTAAGCTATAGCTCCAAAACATTCTTTTCATCTTGAAGCTGAATCAATTAAGGCCTGGGATAAAATTAAGTAAATTTTGTTAAGGTTGACCAGCTGGAAGCTCTAGGACTTAGACCACATTTCCTGCCTTCTATTTGGAGGCAGTACCAATATAGCAGAATTATGGAATCAGAAAGGCTTCATGCTCAGACACTAAATGTGTAACCTTGGCTAAATTATGGTTATACTCTAGTCTAGTCTTTAACTCACTAAACTCAAAACCAAGAATAGTCATACCTACTTCTCTAGGATGCCAGCAGAGTGATAATAATTATAATTATAAAATGTATGGTGTGGAGTGTGTAAATAATAACTATTATTAGTCAATGCTCTTTCCACTACACCAGTAAATGAAGGTCCAACTCTGGTATGGTTTGGTCTGGTTAAATTATAGCTCTTAGGAGAAATTATCTTAGCATCTCTTTATCATTGTTTTTTCATGAACCATAGGCTTTGGCAGGTGTTCCTGAAACATTATCATTAGTTTAAGGGGAGTAAGTGACAGGTTATAGGTCTGAAAAATGCATGCTATGAACTGCACAGATTTAAACCAATCACATCTGAGGGTTGGGGCCTTATTACTATGCATCATGTCTTCCCTGTGGCTGTTAGCCTGACTGAGCTGCTGGCCACCATGATTTCTTGCTGTTTCTTCTGTTGGGTGTATGTGCTTCCCTGTAGGATGAAATTCTCAAGGCAGTTCTAGAAAACTAAACAAAATATGAGGGGTCTGAAGAAATGTGTGGATGATGAAGATGGTTCTCTATTCATGTTGTAAGTGCTGGAATGGACCACTGCGCTACACAATGGTGAGTGAGCTATGAGGTTGCTCCTCCAAGTAGGCACTGATGTGCTTCAGAAAAGTCCTGTTCAGGATGATTCATGATCTGCTGCAGTGGTGTGATCTGAGTTACTCTTGAAAGGAGCAGTTGATACCAAATGAATTTGACAACGGGCAGATGAGCACAGATGTAGAAATTCCCTTAGTTTTCAGGAATATACTGAGGAAAGTTCACCTAAGATGCCTCTTGACGCTGAAAGTTGAACTGTAGAACTTTGTGACTTTGTTCCTGCTGAGGCTTGTGTGTATTTCCCTCGTTAGAAAAGGAAGCAAACAGAGCAACAGGGGAGAAAAGCAGCCTAGAAATGAAAGGTGATGTCTAACCTGTCTTGGTGCCTGCTTCTCCATGGATTTAAACAAGTGCGTAACTGTCTTAGATGATCTCAGGCAGAAGCATGATCAAGAGATACACTCAACTTGAATGTTTTCATCTAAGGGAATTAAGAAAAATCTTGAGGGCAGACTAGGCATGCATACAAGTGCTACATATTGTCAAGCAGTTGTCCCTATTTGTAAATCTAACTTCAGCCTCTTTATAGTACAAGTCTGTGGGCAAGTTGCTTCATTTCTCTAGATCTCAATTTTCATATCTGTGTGGTGGAAATGGTAGTAGTATCTATTATATAGAATCACTACATAGATGAAATTATTATCCAGAGACGCTGTTGTGTTCTGAGTATGAACTATTATCCACAGGCTTATGTGTTGAATCTGTAGTTCTCAGATTGTAATACTATTATGGAAGGTTCTGAAAGCTTTAGGAGCTGGGGCCTATAGAGAAAACAGGCCTGAGGACGGGGTGTGTCTTTGAAGGTTATTTCTAGTCCTTAATCCCTTCCTCTTTGATTCCTGGCCACCATTATGTGACCTATTACTCCATTATAAACTGTCATAGTGTTGTCTCACAAGCTCCGGATCAATGGAGCCAAGACCTGGAGACCCAAACCTTTGATGCATGAGCCCAAACAAGTCTTTCCTCCTTTAAGTTTATGTCAGGCTTTAGTTATAGTGATGCAGAGCTAACAAACTTCATCATTTCACATCTATAGTATTTTAGCATCCTCTGTTCAAACCTTCTGAGACTATCAGTGTTGGAAAGTTATGATGGGACTACTTTCTTCTATTTCCCCTCTATGTTAGTATTTAATGAAAGGTCAACTTTCATTCCAAAAGGCAGATCTCCAGCTAGGGACAGCCACGATAACTCCCAGAACTGTCTCGAGCCAAAGACCAGTAGACACAGCCTCAGCTGTTGACAAGCCCCCCAGGTATCTTCTGAATCTGTCACTTGAGACAGGAGGCCCAGAGAACACCATAGGCAACAGCTTTGACTTCGAGCCTGCTGCCAAGGCAGGCAGAAAAGAGAAAGCTCAGGGCTGCCAGACTGCAGGTGCAAAAGCCACTGGAGACGGGAAATGCATCCAAAGCTGCTTGGCACAGCTGCTGGGAGTGAAGGTCAGCCAGATCCAAGAGCATCACCTCTATAGTGATGGAAGATTAACAGGAAAGCAAATGGATCAGAGGAAAGAAATGTCTCATATGAGTCTTCAAGGTGGTCAGCTATGGTACTTGGGGATTATATACAGATTTTTTTTTTTTTTTTTTTTTTTTTTTTTTTTTTTTTTACTGAGGCTGACACTTAGGGAAGAAACTATCCTCTCCTGAAGGCATGGGTGCTGAGGGGCTTATGGTCTGAGTCTCTGGACTCAGTTTTCTGAGACACTGCATGGCTAGGCTTTGCCTCTTGGCAATTTGATGATGCAAAGTCATGTAAAAATCTAACATACTTAGTTATTTAATATTAAGTTTTTTACAGTTCAGTTTACTGGGGATATAGTATGCTCGGTGTTAGAGCACCTGTATTTCATGCTCAAAGGCCCTGAATTCAATTCCTAGCACCACACACACAAAAAAAATTTAAAGTGATATGAAGTCACAGAACATATATAAATGCTTTTATATGTGATCTTTTAAATCTCCTAGATGTATAGGATTTGGGTCATCTAAATATGGACCTTTATAGCATGAGAATGGTTTTTCTAGAAGCAAATGAAAGAACAGATCTTTTTTCTAAGCTTTTACCGTTGGGTTTTGAAAATTGTGGCATATTTTAAGGCTTTTCTCTTTAACCAAAAGGAAAATAATACTCTTCTTTTATATGTTAGGATGATACAGGTGACAATGCCCCCGCTGAGGATGATACTAAGCTAATTTTGTAGTAATAAGATGGGTGTGATAAGCACACAGTGTCATTATTTCACTGACCCTGCTGTGTATGCTTTCAGGAAGGCAAGCCTGGGTGTGGAGTGTATCTCTGGTCCTCAAAAAGCAGAGATAAGTAAATATGTTTGGATACTGAGCATTTAACCTTATAGTCATCAGTACTTCATTCTAACAGCAGAGCTATAAGCATTTTCCTAAAGTAGTGCAGTCCAAGGCTGCATGCCCCATGATGCAGATCTGTGCAATCAGACCAACAGTGTTTATTCCTACAGGAGACAGTGGAAGAGCAAATAGCAGGACACACACACACACACACACACACACACACACACACACACACACACACATATGCACACGTGCATGCACACACGCACACACACACATTTTCCTGTTTTATTCTTTCAAAGCCTTTGTAGAGCAAGAAAGCAATTTCCAGCTTAGCTTTCAAAGCATTAAAACAGGGCACTTACAGCAGAACTGCACCCCTCCCTGGATTCTGTCCTTCTGTCTCCCTGGCACCCTTCCCCAAGCCCATACCATCCTAGTTTGTCCCTAGCTCCATTGCTGGGCCCTGCCCCACACCCTGGTGGACTTCCACTACTCAGAAGCAGGCAACACTAGCCAAAATTGTACAATTCATACCAATTAGAACAGGCTTAAGCCACACCAGCTTGAACAGACTTCAGCTGCTCAGGTGCAGGCCATACCAATCAGAACAGAGATGCCCCTGCTGCACCAAAGGTGAAGTTAACCATTAGAAGGCCAACTGCCAACTTGGACAGAGACGCTAACTAGACCAGAGGTCAAGCCAGCCACCAGAAATCTAGCCCACAAAGACTAGCAATCCAAAGAGGAAACAGAAACCAAGGAACAAAACAGCCATCCAACAAAGACAAACTTAGAAATCAGGGATTATAACTAATTTTCCCAAACCCAGATGCCTAAATGCCAGTGTAAAAACACAATCAACAACATCCAGGGCAATATGGCACATCAGAGCCCAGGTATCCTACAACAGAACACTCCAATGCAGATGAAAACAACCTTGAAAAAAACTTTATGAAGATGCTAGAGGTCCTTAAAGAGAAAATGAAAAGCTCCCTTAAAAAAATGAAGAAAATACCAAAAAAAATTAAAGGAAATCAACAAATCCCCTAAAGAATGCCAACAAAGCCAAGAAAAAAACAAACAGGTGGAGAAAACTATTTATGACATGAAAATCAAAATAGAAGCAATAAAGAAAACACAAACTGAAGGAATTCAGAAAATGGAAAATCTGGATAAGCTAATAGGAACTGCAGATGCAAACATCACCAACACAATGGAAGAAATGGAAGAGAGAATCTCAGGTGTTGAAGATATAATAGAAGATATAGATTTATTGGTCAAAGAAAACATTAAATCTAAAAAACTCCTAACATAATACAGGGCACTTATATCACCCTCCTTTATATTTATCTATGGAACTGAATAGAGATTTGAGAGAAATAGTATATTGCTACCACATATACCCTTTCATAGAAATAAGAAGTCAAACATGTGAACTGAATTTGTAATTTTGATCTTTCTGAGTAGATACAATTTTAAAAGTATAAAGAAACAGGTGAAATGAATTTATTTATGTAGGCATCTATTTTAAGTAATCCAATTGTTCCATTATAATTATGTAAAATTGATATTATAAGTTATTAATGTGATATCCTACATTTTTTTATTTTAAGTCTTCCAAATTTGCTTGTGTCATTTGGGCATGAAGACTGGGTCTTCCTTACCAGGGGTCCCAGAGCTTGCTAGAACTACTCAACTCTGGATTCTAGAAATGACTGGTTGTAACATGAATCTTAAATGGTCTTATTAATAAAAAACAAATCCGGGGCCAGGTATTGTGGTGAATTCTGAAAGGTCAGAGAAGCAGAACAAGCCACAGCTAACCTCCCCTCAATAACTTCTCAGCTGATCCTGTTTCCTCAAACTGGAAGCCTCTGAGTCCTCATCTGAATGGATCTCAGCTGAACTGCTGCTGAAAGCCCAAAAGCTTAAAAGCCTAAAAGCCTCTAGTTCTTGGTTTTCACACCTTATATACCTTTCTGCTTCCTGCCATCACTTCATGGGATTAAAGGTGTGTGCTACCATGCCTGGCTGTTTCCAGTGTGGTCTTGAACTCACAGAGACCTGGATGGATCTCTTCCTCTGGAATGTTAGGATTCAAGGTGTGGGCTACCACTGCCTAACCTCTATGTTTAATATAGTGGCTCTTCTGTTCTCTGACCCCCATATAAGTTTATTGGGGTGCACAATATATCAACCACAACTGGTTCTCTTAGTATAATGGGGAAGACCAACTCAATGGCAAGTAAGTAAGAACAGAAAGAGTTGGTGATAGGTTTTTCATCAGTACTCAATGAATTTATTCTTTTGTTTATGCATGTGTATGGATGTGTGCAAAGAAAGATACCATATTCTTTCTATCCTAGGGGGTTGGTCCTCTCTGCTTAAATTCCTATTTTCTTCTGGCACCTCCTTGTGGTAGTGGAAAATTGGATAAGCAGCTTGGGGTCTGAAGGGACTCTGTATTTGCCTCTTATCTCTGGCCATGGGTAGTTGTTACTTGTTCAAGTTCACTTCTACCAGTGCTTGTAATTTATCTAGAGCAGAGGTACCTATTTTTCTCCTCTTGTCCCATTATCCAATAATCAAAGGTTATTTCCAAGGGTGAAGCTGTTCTTTCTATTTACTATTAAAGATCACACAAGAGAAAGGGATCTTGTCACTTCTGAAATTGTGTAATGCTGTTTTTGCCTCCAGGCCCAAAGAAAATGCCTGCTTCCTTCCACTTTCCTACAGAAGGCTAGAGTTTGTCAATGGTTACAGTTTTATTGTTGACACTGTACCTCTGTATTAGTGTTAGTGCAAGGCTCATAAACCTTAGCAACTTTATTACTCACCAATTAGTTTCCAATGAGTTTTATTGCCTTGAATCTAATGGTGCTGTTCATGGAGAAGGTTTGATGTTCATAAAGAATTTCTCATCTGATACCTGGAAGGATGACACAGAATTGGAGCCCCCCACCCCCTGCCTGCCACCATTGCCATCATTGATTAGTAATTTTGATTTCAGGGAGTTCTCTCAAGGTGTCTAGGTACACATTTCTTTCTGTTGTCATTATCATCCAGCTCTGTTGTTGCTGCCTTCCTTTCTCTCAGTCTTCACACAAGTGTGTGAAATATCTTGCAAATGAGGCTAGGAGATGTAGATTTCAGACTGAGCAATTGTGCACTTTGATATAGGAACTTGAACAGGTAGATTTAGCTTTTGAATTCACAGCTGTCCCTCTGTGAATGGACATAAAAAGCTCATACCACAATGTGAGAATTAAGTGAGACAGTGGAGACCGAAGTGGTTTGTGAAGTATAAAGTGTCCTACAGATGTAAGGAAGGAATATCTCTACGGGAAATGTTTACCTGTGAAGAGCATGTTCATGCTGAGAGTCACCCTTGAGATGCAAGAGAGTCAGGGAGCTAGCCTCCATCCCTCTCTCTTTGAAGTACTTCTTTACTAGTTCAGCAAGGCAGTGACCTAGGAGTGAGCATGGTCCCATACACATCCCAGCCGATGAGGTAATCTCTACTATTACCTCATTCATTTTCCTCTTTCCACGGTGTATGATGTAATTCATTTCTAGGCTGTTATTGATGGGCATCTCATCCTGGTTTCACTTGAATTATAAGTCTGGAGAAGAGCAGCATTGTTATTTGTTCCAGTTCCAAGACAGGTAGGGCCTCCCCTCTGTACTCTCAGTCCCTGCGAGGGAAACCTTCTCTGAATTCAGTTCACATTGCAGCCTTCTGATTACCTTTGAGCAGATGTGCATTTAGATGGAGCTCATTATCTTGCATTTCCAGGAACTCTGCTTCAGAGATAACCATCTTGGTTTCTTTTCTTCCTCTCATCTGTCTCCCTCCTTCCTATTGATATTAGGGTAATGGGAATTGATATGAGGGTAATCTCCTAATTTCAGTTCTTTTAAATAGCTAGATTTTCTTTAAGTATTAATGACATTAACCTGTAGGACTTTTGACTGTTGGGACTGTACCTCATACACATCTGTCTTTTTATTCCCAGAACCATGTATGATGTGTTTCATATAGTACATGCCTAATCAGTGGACATGGGATGAACAGTTAATAGTATAAGCAACATGTTGAAGATTTAAAATATGTCGGGAACCTTATAGAAATATTCTTCTCCACTCTTCATGGTGGCTGTACAAATCCCATTTTATAGGTGAGAAAATGGATTGATGGTGCTCATAAGAGGTTTTTCTCATGGCAGTGCATTGACAAGATACATGGGTTTGAAAATAGAACACTAGTGCTCATAATTTTATGCATTTTCTGCACATTTAAGTGCCCATCTTCTAGTCTTAAGCTAGATAGCTTTCCTTTAAATATGGTAACTTTTAAAGATATACAAGAAAACACTAAAGCAAGGCCTAGAGCTAGGGAATGAATATATTTAAGTGGGTGAGTCTGATGTGGAGATGGAATTCTTTTTCTGTGTTCTCATCCCACTCTTGAATTTCTTCTTCTACAAGTAAATAGTGCTTACTGTTTATATGACAGACACTAGTGTAGCCAGAAGTTTTCTCTGGTCCCACCAGAGGCTTAATATTAATTATAACTGCTCAGTCATTAGCTCAGGCTTATTACTGAGCTATTATTAGCTTATTATTAGCTCTTGCACTTAAATTAACACATAATTCTTATCTATGTTTAGCCACGTGGCTTGGTACCTTTTCTCAGTTCTGCCTTGTCATCCTGCTTCCTCTGTGTCTGGCTTGTGACTCCTGACTCAGCCTTCCTCTTCCCAGAATTTTCCTCGTTCACTTACCTCACCTATATTTTCTGCCTGGCTCCTGGCCAATCAGCGTTTTATTTATCAACCAATCAGAGCAGCATATATTCACAGCTTACAGAATGACCTTTCATAGCACATGAGGACTGGGGCTCCACCAAATGCACATTTGATTCTCACAACCACTATGCAATGTGGACACTATTGGTCTTTTAAACATTGTGTGAAGAGATTATGAGGTAGAGAATAAGCATCTTGTCCATGTTTTCACTGCATGTCCTTGCTTTGTTTCAATCTGTCTGTCTGACTCTAGAATGGAATCTTATGCACTTCTTGATACCATTATTCACTAGTCCTGGCATTATATTCAGAACCCCATGTTGCATATCCATGTGCCAGCAGTTGCTGACATCTAAGACTTTAAGCTCTTTGAGAGTTGGGCATCTTGTCTTTGACTGCTGCATGGGCCTGTACTGTTCAGCTGGTACTTAGGTTCATTTAATAGCTGGAAAATTGCAAGACTTGTTTGTTGGATGATCTGTCTGTCTGTGGCACTGAGAGAGATGATTGCTCATATCTCCACTGCTATTGTTAGCAGCATTGTTTTCTGGCTCTAGTAGATCCTCTTTGTATCTCTTGATGCACAATGTCTGTATTCTCCAGTAATTTCAGCTGTTGCTGTATTGGACAGTTTCCATACAAACCACCCGCATCCCACCTTAAACATCCTCTGCCTCTGCACTTTTGCCTCAGGTCTTTTACTTAAGCCCCTGGAGCTCTTAGTGTACCTTTTAGGCAGCACAGAACTATGAGGGAGTAAATACCTTAGGGGCAATCTTCAACCAATGGAAAGTTGGATAACTGCCTCAGTCCTTGTCCTTCAGAAGTAATTCTTAGGTGTCCTCTACCTGGTCCCTTGAGAATTAACCCAGCTGTACCGAGTGCTAGTTGTTCATAGTGATTTCCAGCATTTTATTTTCCCTTTATTTTTCTAACTGCTACTTAATGGGAATATCTTCAGAATAAATTCTTTGCACTCAAGTCTTTTTCCTTTGTTTATTAATTTGGTTTCAGGGAATACACAAATGAATAGGACACAGCCTCATTTTCTCACTATTCATACCAGAGGCGAAGTCATAATAATATCAATGGGTCATGTGGCTGGATTAATTAGGTAAATCATCTTAGGATAGATACAGCTTTGGAGACTTTAGATAAGGTTAAGGTGAATAGAGATATGGCTTAATTTCAGAATTGCTTTTTCCCCCTTTAATAGTTCACAACATATGAACAATTATACCAATGAAAAACTACAATGCCTGGGAAGGTTACTGAAGTAAGAAGGTTTATTTACTGAGAACTGGGATGGCTACAAATTCAGTTTGCCCCCATTCCTTGTGACATTGATTTTGGTGTAAAATAGACAACGCTGCACTGTACTCCTGTGCCTGTGGTCCATAGAGCCTTCCAGTTGACACATTTTTATGACTCTTTCCTCTTGAGTCTTTGTCAAGGATTTGTTCTAAAAAGATGCCAAATACATTTTCATAATCACTGAGCAGTCACTTCACCAAGAAAGGTTGAGAAAAGAGCATGGCAGATGGTGTCATGAAAATTATATTGAAGAATACCCCTCCTGATGATGAAAGATGCAGCAGTGAAGTCCTGGCATACATATGTAGGTAGGAGGGAGGATTTATGCCTGGTGTGTCTGGGATCGTAATAACTAATGTATCAACTTCTTTGAAAACTTTTTAATTAGAGAGATCAGCAGGATTTGTGGATGAGTCATGAAGAATAAGACCTTTCACTTGCAGTAAATGAGGGCAAACAAACCATCAGCAGCAATAGCTACATTTATTTCAGAGCCCAAAATAAATGGCACTGTTCTAATTAGTCAGGCCAAGGGTCTAATCCCCGCATGGGCCAAATCAGACTACATCATTTCTTCACCCTGACTGCCCTCTCACTCCCAAGCAGCACTAACACAGTCCCACATAATGCCTGTCTAAAAGAATGTGTTGCGAACTATAATGTAAGCCTGACCTTGTCACTTGTCTGATGAAAACCATTTGCTTGTGTCCCAGTGTGCTGAGTATAAATTCTGGATTCCTTGCTACAGACCTTAAGGCCCCAAACAATTTGACCCTACCATCTTAGGTCTGTTACTTCTTCTTTACTCCCTAACTCAGCCGAACTGTCATCTGAGAAGAATGTTCATTGCTTGACACTTTGGCATTCTGAAATGCTAGGTGTATTATAGGTTTCCTGGACTATACGGTGACTGGCTTCTCCAGGTCTTGGCTCCATAATTATCTCAGAGGGATGTTCTATCCCTCTCCCACTACTATGTTCAAAGAACCCTTAGTTGCTGGCCTCTGTTTTCTCACTTTGTGACACTGATAACAAGCAATGGCATTTTGTTTCCTTCTCACTCACAGGCCTGTTTGTACTATGAAGGCAATGTATGTTCCTCTAAATTGGAATAGTTCCTGACACGTAACATGGACTCCATAAGTATGTGTTGCTTGGATAGTATATTAAGTTAAATGCACACAGTGGGGTAGTGGATAGAAGAGTAATCTTTGGTGTATGGAATAATCTAGAGAATTCCCACAGGCTTTAAATATAAGCCTTTGGGCTCTGGTCAGTGATACGTAGGTTGGTTAGTCCCCATTATTGGCCTTATTGGGAAGGACATTTCTGGGACAGGTGTTGTTTTTATTATTTGATCACTAGCTAGTTCTGGGGCTGCCAAGTAGACTTCTGAGTTAATCATTGTTTAAGTGGCTCACAACTACTTCTAGGATAAAGAACCAAGACTTTATTATTTTGAATTGATTTTGCTAGCGTAATATTCTCTAACTCTAGACAGTACATCATAGGTACTCAATAAACATTTACTAAACACAGGAGATATGTAGGGGGTTCTACTGCTAATCAGTAGGCTGTCAATCTTTAGTTTAGTCATCTTCCACATTGGACAGGGCTGACAAGTTTTATTAGGAAGATGTGGAAACAACAGTGTGACCTTGAGGCTGTCATGAAGGACATCATGGCTTTTCCTCTTGTCCTTTCTTGAGTCACTGTAGGGGGAATTGGCAGTCATGCTGTGATGATATTCAAGGAGCCCAGGGGAGCCCCCTTTTCACCATGGGGTGCAAAGGGGAGAAAGCAGACCTAATCTCTGCTCTCCTTGGATTCATATTCTTAAGGGACAACCAGATTTATAAATCTGTTAAATAATCAATGTGAAAATTAGAAACAAACCAAACAGGCATTTGGCCTATTGTCTTTATCATGTATTTATTTTCCCCCATTGGTGTCTTATACTTCAAATATTACCATATGTCAAAAACTGGTAATATAATGCCTGCCAAATTGTTTCCAATATTTTTCTTATGGTTTTGGTGCACACCTTTAATCCCAGCACTTGGGAAGCAGAGACAGGCAGATCTCTATGAGTTCAAGGCCAGCCTGGTTTATAGAGAGAATTCTGGGAAAGCCAGGTTGCCCAGAGAAACTCTGTCTTGAAAAGAAAAGAAAGGAAAAGAAGGGAAAGAAGGAAGGAAGGGAGGAAGGAAGAAAGAAAAGAAAGGAAGGAAGGAAGAAAAAGTCTTTAGTGGCCAACCAATCACTGGCCCAACTTGAAGCCCCCACTGCAAGAAGAAACCTGACACTGCCTGGAAGGCCAGAAACCAGACACTGGACAGCCCAGAGACCCAGGATAGAATCAACCACGAATAGAGGCGGGGAGTCAATGAAATGATTGCTAGTGGTATTCTACTATACTCATAGATCAGTGTTTAGTCCAATTGTCCTCAGGAAGGTGTCACCCAGCAACTGATGGGAGCAGAGGCAGAGACCCACAGTCAAACATTAGACAAAAACAAGGGAACCCTGCAGAAGAGGGGGAAGAAGGATTGTAGAGCCAGAGAGGTTGAGGACACCATGAGAACACAGCCCACAGAATCAATGAAGCAGGGGTCATAGGGAATCATAGAGACTGAAGTGACAGTCATGGGCACTGCATGGGTCTGAGATAAGTCCCCTGCTTATGTTATGGTTGTGTAGCTGGGTATTCTTGTGGGACTCCTAATGGTAGAAGTGGGGGGTATCTCTGACTCTTTTGCCTGCTCTTGGGACCCCTTTCCCCCTACTGGGTTTCCTTGATATGGGGGTTTGTGTCTAGTATTATTGCAACTTGTATTGGCATGTTCAGTATATCCCTGGGAGGCCTACTCTTTTTTTTTTTTTTTTTTTAAATGAAAACAGAGGAGTGGATCTAGGCGGAAGGGGAGGTATGTGCTGTGGGATGGTCTGTATGTCAAATTACTCTGATTGGTCAATAAATAAAACACTCATTGGCCAGTGGCCAGGCAGGAAGTATAGGTGGGACTAAGAGAGAGGAGAATTGGAACAGGAAGGCAGAAGGAGAGTCACTGCCAGCCGCCACCATGACAAGCAGCGTGTGAAGATGCCGGTAAGCAATGAGCCATGTGGCAAGGTATAGATTTATGGAAATGGATTAATTTAAGCTATAAGAACAGTTAGCAAGAAGCCTGCCATGGCCATACAGTTTGTAAGCAATATAAGTCTCTGTGTTTACTTGGTTGAGTCTGAGCGGCTGTGGGACTGGTAGGTGACAAAGATTTGTCCTGACTGTGGGCAAGGCAGGAAAACTCTAGCTGCAGGTGTGTATTAGGAAACTAGGAGGAATGGAAGGAGGGGAAACTGTAGTTGGGATGTAGCGTATGAGAGAATTAATAATAATAATAATAATAATAATAATAATAATGGATAGATAAAAATTAATGTCTCATGAAAAACTTTCTAGATGCACACACACACAGCATTTATGGGCTGTTGGTGTTTTTAATGGCTTTCATTGTTGATTTCTCTGTATTAGAAGTTTCCAACCAAAAATTCAGCAACAATAAAACCAACCAAACAAACCAAAAAAAAATCCCAATATTTTCCTCATTCTCATATCTGTTTCTATTTAAGATTATGTTTTATTTTTAGCAGTGTATGTTTTTTATTATTTATTATGTATTTAATTATTTATTATTTCATTATTATGTATTATTATTTTATTATTTAAAAAAGTACAATTTACCTCCCTTTTCCATAGGGCAATTGATATATACTCTATTAATTTAAAATTTTTGTTTACTGAGAAAATAGCATATATTTTTTACATGTCCAGAAATTTTGCCATGTGATTTTTTTCATATAGTCTATGGTTGCCTATTTTTTTATGCTTTCTCATAATGGAGTATATCAATAATTTAATGTGTTATCAGGCACATGTATAGTTGTATTAATTTACAAGACCAGCCATTATAACATAATTAAAATATTTTTTCATACAATACATTTTGACCATATTCTTTCCCTTCATCTTCCCCTTCTGAGCTCATATCCTTTCTCTCTCTTAAAAACAAAACAAAACAAAACAAAAAAATTGTCTTTCTCTCTGTCTCTCTGACACACACACACACACACACACACACACACACACACACACACAAATACAAAGCACATGGGTCTGATTTCTTTTGGCCAATGACTCCTGAGCATGGGCTCTTCCCTGGGGTGTAGTTGATGCATCCAATGTTACTCCATGGACGAAAACTGAGTCTCTCTCTCTTAGCTGCCATTAATTGTAAACAGCTCCTTGGTTAGGGCTGGGGCTTTTCCTGCCCACTTCCCTTTCAGACATGTGCTCCTTCCTAGGTGATGTAGTAACTCTATCTTTTCCTTTAATATTTTTGAAATTGCTTCTAGATTTCCCTTCTAGATCCATGTTAAATATTCAATTCACTTTTCAAATGGCTTTAGTTTTGTGTATTTTAAATCTTTTAATAGGATTTATTCTGGCTTATAGTTAGCCACTCTTTCAGTAAAGATTTGCAGCTGTCTCATTACAATATATTTTTTTTTTACTTTGCATCGACATTATAATTTAAAAGATGGATGAAGATAAAGTTGCAATAGGTTACTCCTTGTTGTTCCCCTTATTTACTTGGTTTTTAACTTTGTGAAAGGAGAAAATTTGCATTGCTCTACTCTGTGCTGTCTCACTGATTTTATCCGGTAGGTTGTTCCTTATATTTTTGGTTGTGAGCCTAACCTTTAATGGCTGAGCCATCTCTCCAGCCCGAGGTTGTTTCTTTAAACTCCCTCTGATTTCAGTTTTCAGGGGTTCTAGTTTGGGTTTTCTGTATACACACAAGTCCACAGGTCTGCTGTGGCTTCATATACCTTAGATTGTTTACAGACCTATTGCCCACATTCTGCTTTATGGAGTCTCTCTCTCTCTCTCTCTCTCTCTCTCTCTCTCTCTCTCTCTCTCTCTCTCTCTCTCTCCCTCTCTCTCTCTCTCCTTTGGGTTTGGGTTTGATATACTAGTCTGTACTTGCAGAACTGTGACAGTTTTCTTTTAATTAATACCCTTATTGGAGCTCATTTATGAATTTATTAGTAAATCTCCTTATAGCATTAAGAAAGAAAAAAGAGCCATTAATTCTATTGGTATCTTTCAGTTTTATGCAAATTCAAAATGAAAGATCCATTATATGGTGGAAATTTTAGTTGTAACAAAGTCTGCTCGTAGTTTCTGTGGTTGGAAGTTGAGGATTTGACCCTGATGTTGTGGCGTGAGATGTCTGCATTTTTAGTTGTGTCCAGACAACCTGGTGGTGTGATTCTATCATTTCACCTGCTCTGTATCAAATGGGGGCTAGCATTGCCAACCATTGGTGATTTTGCAGTAGGCATTTCTGGAAAACACCGCATTTTTTTTTTTTTTTAAAGCAAATCCTTTGTGAACATAGTGAGCCTTTTTCTTTTATTCTTTCCAGTGGAAGATAATCTTACTTGAAAAAAATCACCATGGTACTCTTATTATTTTTCTATCTTTAGGGTACAATAAATGTCGTGAAGTATCAGCTAATATTTTGTGTTTGGGGAGAGTTTTTTTTAATTCTGTTACTTTTTAAAAAAATATTTTTATTTTATAATTAATTTAATTTTACATACCAGCCATGGATTCCCCTGTCTTCCCTCCTTCCCACTCCTAGCCTTCCCCCCAATCCACCTCCCATTCCCACCTCCTCCAATGCAAGGTCTCCCCTGGGGAGTCAGCCCAGCCTGGTAGATTCAGTTGAGGCTGGTCCAGTCCCCTCCTCCCTACATCAAGGCTGAGCAAAGTCTCAGCATAGGCTCTAGGTTTCAAAAAGCCAGCTCATGCACCAAGGACAGGTCCCGGTCCCACTGCCTGGGGGCATCCTAAGTAGTTCAAGCTAATCAGCTGTCTCACTTACCCAGAGGGTCTGGTTCAGTTCCATGGGGCTCCTCAGCTATTGGTTCACAGTTCATGTGTTTCTACTAGTTTGGCTATTTGTCCCTGTGCTTTTTCCAATCATGGTCTCAATATCTCTTGCTCATATAACCCCTCCTCTATTTGCAAGCAAATGGATGGAACTAGAAAATATCATCCTGAGTGAGGTAACCCAGACTCAGAAAGACAAACATGCTATGTACTCACTCATAAGTGGATACTAGATGTAAAGCAAAGGATAACCAGACTGCAACTTACAACTCCAGGAAGGCTACCTAGTAAAGATGACCCTAAGAAAGACACAGGGATCGCCCAATTACAGAGAAGTGGATGAGATCTACATGAGCAAACTGGGAGTGAGGTGGGGGTAATGGAGGGTAAGGGTCAGGAGAAAGAGAGCTTAGGGGAGTGGGAGATCCTAGCTGGATCAGGAACAGTGTGGAAGAACAAGGAAAGAGACACCATGATAAATGAAGGCCCCATGGGAATAGGAAGAAGCAGAGTGCTAGAGAGGTCCTCAGAAATCCACAAAGATTCCTCCACAATAGACTACAGGCAATGGTCGAGAGAAAGACCGAGCTGACCTACTCTGGTAATCGGATGGCCAAATATCCTAACTATCATGATAGAACTCTCATCCAGTGACTGACGGAAACAGATGCAGAGATCCATGGCCAAGCCCCAGGTGGAGTTCCAGGAGTCTAATCGACAAGAGGGAGAGTATATTTAAATGAATTATACATATTTATCTGTAGCTAGAGTTTTTTCTCTGGGACCCGCCAAGTCCCGCCAGTCCTAGAGCCCACTTATAAAATAAACACACAGACTCTTACATTATTTAAACTGCTTGCCCATTAGCTCAGGCCTATCATTGCCTAGCTCTTACTCTTATATTTAGCCCATTTCTATTAATCTATATTTTGCCACGTGGCTCATGGCTTATTGGTACCTTACATCTTCCTTGTCCTGGCAGCGGCTCCAGCAGTCTCCTCCTCTGCCTTCCTCTTCCCTCAATTCTCCTCTCTGTTAGTCCCACCTATACTTCCTGTCTGACTACTGGCCAATCAGTGTTTATTTATACAGAGCTATATCCGCAGTATTTATCCTCTCAGTGTCTCCTAATATATCTAATACTTCATAGCGGAGATGCCTCTTCTACACCATCTCATTATGACTCTGTGATGTTCACTTCCACATTTTGTACTTTTTGGTGACTATTTTCACTGGCCTTTCACTTCTTCAAATCTGCTATTTTTTTTCTGTAACCATGGAGTCTTGAAACTGGAGCTCCCTCTTTCTGTAATGTACTTCCTCTTTTCCCCTCCCACAAACCCATCTATTTATTCCACTTGCTCAAGATTAATGTACTTTTAAATGTGCCATTGATTCAAGTATTTAAATCTCTAGACCACATATATCACAACCACACAACCACATGGATGTAGTTTGACACAAGGATTGTAGCTTGACACAACATTTTATATCTTGCACCTGATACAATACGTAATATATGAAAGCACCAAGAATAGTTATGGAGTGAATGGTGCCTTTTTTGTCTCCCACTACTTTTTTTTTGTTTTTTTGAGACAGGGTTTCTCTGTGTAGTTTTGGTGCCTGTCTTGGATCTCACTCTGTAGACCAGGCTGGACTTGAACTCCGAGATCTGCCTGTCTCTGCCTCCCAAGTGCTGTAATTAAAGGCATGCACCACTGCTGCCCCTGATTCCTTCATTATATACATAGAAACCAGGTATAGAAATCTTAAAATATAAATAACTTTATGGTTGAGGGTCACGACAACATGAGGAATTGTATTAAAGGGCTGCAACATTAGGAAGGTTGAGAATTACTGTATTAGAGTTTCAGAGACATGCCTTGAGGTTTGGGAAGTCCCAAAAAGAGACATTGGATGGGGGCTGTGGGGAGTCAAAACATTGTTTACAATTTTTATCATAAGTTAGACTGAAATCTTAAAGAGCTAGAGCATTATGCTCAGCTCATATATAATATAATCACATTTGTAATACCAAATACTCACTGTAGGATTTTGTGCAGGTCTTTTCCATCCTATGGAATCAGCTAGCCAATAAGTGTGGCATATATGTATTTTGGTGGTAGAGGTGATTCTGGATTTATAGGAGAAATGACACACACACACATATACACATACATATCTGAGTTCAGTTAATGTTGCTTGTATTTAGGACTCACTACTAGTTTTTGGATAACTTATCAGGGGCCTTGTTTCTTGGGATAACTGATTTTCCATCTCTCAGAAGTGATTGAATGCTTGTATCTTTTCATCTAGGGATGGGGCCTTATAAACTTTTTCCAGCCCACTTTGCTGATCATTATATAATTCTTGTTTACACAATTATATTGTTGATATTTCATGGGTGTGACATCTCTGAAATGTCTACATCATCAGCTCCTAGCTCTTAAAATCTTTCTGCCCCCTATTCCACAATGTTCTCTAAGCCTTAGGTATAAGGGTTGCATTGCAGATGTAGCAGTTGGTTTCAGCATTCTATGATCACTTATTTTCTGTACTTTGGTCAGTTGTAGATTTCTGTAGTAGCTTCTCTGGTGAATTTTACAAAGAGTTATTTATTTGTGTTTGTGTAAATGTGCATGTGTGTGTGCATACACAGAGGCCAGCAGAGTGCACACATTGAATGTCCTTCTCTATCATCTCCCACACATTTCTTTGAGGGAAGCTAGCTCTCTCTCTCTCTCTCTCTCTCTCTCTCTCTCTCTCTCTCTCTCTCTCTCTCTCTCACTCTCACTCTCTCTCTCTCAACTTTGGCCTTGCATTTTCTCATCTAGGTTGGAAGCTAGTAAACCTGAGTTGCTCCCATTCCTCTGCCCACCTTGGAGATGAGGTTATAGGTGGATATGAAACACTCAGCTTATTACGTGCATGCTGGTATTGAATTCTGTTTGTCAGGATTACAGGAAGGGCTCTCAGCAGCTGAACTGTCTTCACCCTTCACCTCCACAGTTCAGCATTTTTAGAGCACCATCAGGTATTGGGTAAGTCTATCAATTATGTTCCACAAAATGAAAGTCAAAGAGAAAAAAATGTTGCTTCCATAAGGAAGTAAGTTTATGAAGTTCCTGACCTTGCTTCTTGCCAAGGAGAATCAGAAGGAATAAAGTCTATTTGGCTTAGATTTCCTGTTTCTTAAACTTTGTGGTACCTTAGGTTATCAAGAAGAACAGTCCTGTTTACAGAAAGATTTCGTGACCTGCTCACACTCTGATCCTGTCATGTCTATGATAAGGACTTTTTTGTTGTTGTTGTTGTTTTGTGTGAATCTAAACTCTTGTGGGTCTGGAAGGAAACACCAGAAGTAATTCAGAAGGTGTCTTTATGTGTGTCATTTCTCTGTCAACATATATATAATTTGCTTGACTGGCTTCTTTTGGCCTGCAGGGAATTCTGCTTCTTGGTGTAATAGTTAACATCTCTACTAGAGACCCATATTTGAACTTTCTAAGTGTGTTTTTAAGCTACCACCTGCGTACCTATCTATCTTCCTCCCTCCCTCTTCTCTCCCTCCCTCTCTCCTTCTCTCCTTCCCTTCCCTCCCCTCTCTCTCCTCCTCTCTATCTCTCTCTCTCTCTTCCTGTGGATACTCTCTCTTTATCTATATGTAGTACAATTACTACACACACACACACACACACACACACACACACACCATTTGTCTAGCATAAATGTCATTATTCTCACATTATCCTCCAGAACTTTTCTCAACTTTTGTAGCATTTTGACTACTTTTTGTAACACTACTAATTTTCTTTTGTACTGTAGTTTTTTCTGTGTCTGTTGTATCTCTTCTAGTATAGTCTAAACATTGATGGCAAAATAGAAATGATTGTGTCTTTATAACCCCCAATACCCAATTAAGGGCATTGCTTAATACTCAGTAAGTACTTATTATCCAGCTGGATGAATAACTTAACCTGATCTTTGGTTGAAAAACCCTATGCCAGGATAATAGAGGAAGAAACTGAATCCACTTTCAAACAGTTTTAATTATCAGGCTCTCTGAATCTCACAGTCAGAAACAGTGCTGTATTCAGGGAATCCAGAGCCAGCAGGCTTCCACTGACACACAAAACATTACTCAACTCATACTCAAATGAGTTTCTTAACATTAATGCATAGACTAATTCTCTTGCTTTGTAACTTTGCTATGAAAAAAAAAAAAAACTGTTCTGTACACTATGGCCCTTGAAAGCATTTAACAAACCTACCAGTGTCTCTTTAACCTCATTCTTTCATAATTTTTTAATTAGAGGCGAGTCAACTTGATTTGTATCTGAAGTCCAGTCTACACAACATGTGTTTTAGAGCGTCATCGAGGCATCCTGGCCACCTGCTAGACTTATCCAGGGCACTGTGTGAAGTCCTGCAGAGTAGTGCTATCGGATGTGCATGATGTTGACTCTGGGAGTGCTGCCTTCCAGAGCTGTGCACCTTGTCTTTGCAAAGCTGCAATAAGAGGATTCTCAGGGAAATGAGCTTTTAAGTTGAAAACCTTATGCCTGCTGTGTTGGGATGCATAACGGTGTGCTGCCATTTGGATGATTAAACAGTGTAATCTTTACTCAGAGTTCTGGAGGCTGTAAGTCTGGAAAGACTGGTTCCTTTTTGGGGCTACGAAGGAAGGATCTGTTCCAGGCCTCTCTCCTTGTCCTAGATGGCTTGATTTATCCACTTAGTGTCCTCACGTGAATCTTCCTTTCTTGTGTGTCTTTATTTGTACACAGATTTCCCCCATTTAATAAAGACAGTCATACTGGATTAAGGTTCACACTAATGACCTCAGATTAACCTATCTGCTTCTATAATAATTCTATCTCCAAATAAGATCACATTCTGGCATACTATGGGTGGTTAGGACTCTAACATTTATTTTTTAGGTGTGAGGGTACATTTCAGTACCCATGCTCAGACACACACAGACACATACACAGACAGACAGACAGACAGACACACACACATACCCCTACATCTTGTTATTGGAAAGTACACGTTGTTCAGGACCATGGAGAGCTCATCCAACCCTGTCTGCTAGTTCTTGCTATATCCAGAGCAGAGAAGATCATGGTTGCTGCTGACATCCTTAAGGAGCTATGGCAGCATCTTGGGCTGGGCTGTGGTTAAGAAACAAGCCTGTAGATAAATAAGCATAGTCCTATTTATTTTCTACACTTTAGAAGCTCATTTCTGTCACATAAATTTTCCTTTAGAAGAATAAATCTTGCTATAAATATCAATTTAATGATATACACATTTAAGGCCACAGTATCTATGAATTTCTATCTTCATTGACCTTATTGGTTGATGTCTTGCTTTCTCTCAGTCCTGAGTGGATACATAAAAAATTCCACCAAATTTTTGGTTGTGTATGAAAAATAGCTACATTTGTTGGCTTTGCATAGAGACTTTAAAACTGTAGTAGAAATTAACCTGTACATTAGATACCATTTTTGAGATTGAAATATCTGTATGTTTAACATAGTTGTGAACATCAGGAGAAGTTTTTGGAAGCTGTGCATTTGATTGAATCATATTATTTTGATCACTGGGAGTGAAAGAATCTCCCAGAAGCCACGGGATTAACTGAGGCCCATCTCCACTATTTTTGTCTACCACAGAAGCTTTTGTGCCAAGCTACTGAGGGGCCATAGTCTAAACTTATTATGGGCACATATGATTCCAAAAGATTTATATACATGTGCTTGTTCAATTACTGGCTTGTTTTTAATTACTTTGCACGCTCTGTGCTTCTGTTACTCTACATGGGTAGTGAATGAGAAAAAGATGCTTGCATTGGCTCCATTTCTCATGATGCTTAGGTTTTAGTGTGATAGATAATGAAAAGTCAACAAACAACAAGATAATTTCTTTGAAGAGGCAGTCATGAAGAATACAAAATAGAGTAATTAGATAAGGGGTGACTGTATATAAAGAAGAGCAATTTTAAATAGTATGATTCAAAAAGTCCATTTGGAAGAGATGGGAAGACACCAGGTAGATGACCATACATCAGCAAAGGCACAATCAGGAAGAGTTTTAAGGCTCAAATTCTGAGGCAGGAAAAAAATACATGGATTTTTTTAAAATGGAGCATTTGTCGTGTGCAGTTTTGACGATGCAGATGTATTAAGATGAATCAAGTCACATCTTTGTGGAGCTTATGTATGCTCCAGGTGAGAAGTGAGGATCCACACAACAAACAAATAGAAAGAAAGCAAGTTAGTCAATGGTAAGTGTGTCAAAGGAAAATATAGCAAAGCCAGGAAACAGAGAATGGAGGAAGGAGGTGTGCTGTTAGGGGAGTCAGAGAGAGGGACTCAGAAGGAATAACATCTGTACAGAGACCAGGTGGAGGGAGGGAAAGGAGCATGGACATCTGGAGGTGGGAAGAGCATTTGGGGTGGAGAGGACAGAAGTGGTCAGATGTGTTTAAGCTAGATGGAAGATGTGGTGTGGTAGGATACATATCAGATGGAGAGCAGGGACTAGATTGGGTGGAGCCAGGTCCTTCTAAGTGATGTGGAGAACCATAGCCAGAAGGGATACAATGGAAATACTGACAATTGCGTTGGGTGTTGGGAGAATAAAGAAATAAGGAAGTACATGGGCTAATACAATGCATGCTACATAGTATGTCTCCACAACCTGTAGCTTCTCTCTCTCTCTCTCTCTCTCTCTCTCTCTCTCTCTTTCTCTCTCTCTCTCTCTCTTCCTCCCTCCCTCTCTCTGTCTCTGTCTGTCTGTCTCTCCATCTCCTATTTACTTCTCTCTTTCCTTTACCATTCTCTCTTCCTCCCTCACCCCACTCTCCCTCCCTTCTCTGGGTCTTTTCCTTGATGCATTTTTCCCACTTCGTACATCTGTGCTATTCAAATACATTGAAGCATAAGATTCCTTGACTTTCTGTTACCTGCCTATTTGCCACCTTCATGCTGTTATAAATTCTTTGAGGTTATGAAAAAATATCATCTTTTCCATTGACACATCACTCCAATGCCTAACCAATCATCTGAGTGTAGCCAAATTTCTTAAATTGACATTCAGTCATTTTCACAAGAAATGGACATAATTCTTGGTCATTAAAGTGTAGTAGAACCTGCCTGCATGGGCTGGGAGTTCCTGAGATTGGTCATGGCTGATGCACTGAGAAGACTTCAGCTGAGTTCATGTATCAGCTTCCTGGTTTTCAGGTAGCTCAGAGCATGGTGCTAATTCCAGAGGGATTTAGGTCACATCTATCCAAAACTCTAGTTTCTCATCTGTCTAACCTGTGAAATAATAATCACAGGATTATTGGGGAACTGAGTGAAATAAGGCGTGCAAAACTACAAGCACACTAGACATCTCTAAGTAATCAACAGATGATATTTCATGAGTGCCACTATCATAGCTTCTCTTCTTCCTCCTCAATGAATCCAGTGGCATCTACTTTGGAAAAAGAGGAGGAGCCTGTCCCGGCAGTGATAGATCATTCTATTCTTTTTTTTTTTTTTTTGGTTTTTCGAGACAGGGTTTCTCTGTGTAGCTTTGCGCCTTTTCCTGGAACTCACTTGGTAGCCCAGGCTGGCCTCAAACTCACAGAGATCCGCCTGGCTCTGCCTCCTGAGTGCTGGGATTAAAGGCGTGCGCCACCACCGCCCGGCCAGATCATTCTATTCTGCAGAAAGCAGAAAAACCTAATGCAGGCTCTTCCTGTTTCACCTTGCCTTTCTAGCTGGGCGTGATTTGCTATGGTTCTTTGAGAGCAAAGCAGTGGTTCTACTTATTTTTAAGACAAAGAGAACAGTCACCTGGGTGGTAGACTTAGGAAGTGGCAGAGCAGGCCTCAAGTGCAGGTGAGACTCCTTTAACAGTTCATGGGAAAGAGAGAAGGCAGGCTCTCCTAAGCAGTAGGAAACATAATGTTGGCCCTCAATTGCTTCTCTGGTCATCTTGGGGAAGTGCACTTACCCTTTTTTGGGAGAAGGAGGAAGGCACTTCCTGATTCCCAGTCCAGTTTCCTTTCTTAGGTTTCATTTATACTTATACCAGCTGAAGATGATGAAATCTCTGCTTGTCCTATATTTTCTTTTTCTGATTATTTCAAAGTTAAAACATTTATGGGTGTGTGTGGGGGCCTGTTTTGTCTGCATATCTGTCTGTGCACTGCAAATGTGCCTAGTGCCCACAGAGACTTGGAACTGGAGTTGCAGAGGTTATGAACTACCACGTGGGTGCTGGCAATGGACCCCCAGTCCTCTGCAAAAGCAGTCAGTGCTCTTAAGCTCAATATTTTCTTAAGCTCAATATTTTCATACCTGAGTGACCATGAGCAGGCTCTTCTTCCTGATCTGGTTCTGTAAGGGGGCTATCTTCTGAAATATTAATGTGACTGTTCCCATCATTTTCTTGTGTCCACTTATGATGCACAAAAGTATAATCATTTTGTGTTCCTTCTCCCTACACCCTTCCCCCTAGCCTTGCTTTTTATTTTTTATTTCTTTCATCGGGTTCTTTGTATTTTTAGTCCCATCTGTTCTATCTTTTGCTTGTTTTATTTCTGGGAAGGTAAGAAGATAAACATCTGAAATACAGATTATGTTGCCTGGGAGAGATCAGAGGACTGTTTATTTCTTTTCAGTGTTTTTTTTTTCCCTCCTCTTTTCCATAACAGCATGATCAAGTTTTAGTTCTGTGCTGATCACTTTACCAGGCTAGGTAGTTTCTTTGCTAATTAAAAGGTTCGATAATGAGCATTCCACATTCTTGTGATTAAGACCTCTTCTCTCTCACAGGTCAGCGCCACCTGAATTAATTGGCACCTTCTCAGTTGGAGTTCAGTTCTGTCCTCTTATCCTCTCAAGAATGGCATTCAGGGCTCTGCTCTGTATACTTCACCAGCAGGCCATTGTCCCAGGTCTTCCCTGCTGCCTTACTCCTTCTCCCTGGCTTGGGTGATGGCCCTTTGCTTGCCTCTTGCTGTGTAGTTTGCTTTCCTGCCATGGTGCTCACCTAGGCCTGCACCAGGAGACTTCAGCTGTAGATTCAGGAGACAGTCTGGTTCCCGATGCTCTCAGCGCTTAACTGCAACTGTCTCACTTGTAGGAAAGAGATGTTAGTAGTGTACCCACCCCACGGGATAGTTTTGAAAGTGAAGTAAGCTAAAGGGTTGGGTGGGCACAAGCTCCACAGTGACGGTTCACTAGATAGCTGTGATTGTCTTCCTCTTTTATGTGCTCAAACCTTGCTTCTTCTTCATTGTTCCTCAAAATATTCAAAACACACCCCACATTTCCTGTCTAGGAAGTCTGTTGTGACCATCTTCCACTCTAAGGCAATGTTATTTTGGGAAGTCTATAGAATTTAGTTGGTTGCAGTTTATGTTGAAAACCCCCAGGTTAGAGGTGAAATGAAATGTTCATTGGGGGGAGACCTAAGCCTTTTGTGTAGAGCTGAGCCAGCCTTCTAATGAAGGGTATTGCTATTTCCTGCCTCCAACTTAAGGGAATGTCATTTTCTTGATTTTTGTTTCTTGGGTTCTTGAATATTTTTAATTGATTTATTGAATGGTCTACATATATGTTTTCCTTCAGCTGAGACAATGGTATGCTAGGTGTCTTGTTTTTATTGGTGTAATCAGTTCAGGATGCCGAGGCTGTCTCTTAGACAGTTTTAAACAAAAGGTTAAAACATAGCTGTTTGCTTTAGACATTAGGGTCAGATGATTTTGGAATGTTCTGAAGGGAAGATACAGGAGGTTCTGGAGAATCTTTAGGGGATTCACAATCCTATGTCTGTGCAGGTCAAGCTTATAAAGAAAATATAGTTACTGAGTTTTCAGTTGCAGCTTTTACTTTTTATTTTAGCAGCAAAAATATTTCACTTTTATTTTGCTTTCCCACTACCTGTAATTAGGTCAGAATTCAGGAAAGTGGGCTTCAATTTGCATAGAATGACATTAATCCTGCATTCTTTTCTTAGCAAGGTTGAAAGAGGGGATTAATCACTTATTCATGCAAAACTAACTTGCATGAATCATTTATTTATCTCGTTCTGGTAATTTTGAGGGGCTCTTTTTTTTTTTTTTTTTTTTTTTTTTTTTTTTAAATGCGCCTCAGGCTGCGGAGGGAGCAGACGCTGGGAGGTGATTTACCTTCCAAGATAAAGGCGTGCCGCCGTGTAAACAGCGCGCTTCCTATAGGAAATCAATAGGTAACCATGGAAATGACTCCATAATGCAAAATTCTAGTTTCTTATGAACAGATTGTCAAGAAGATCGATTGTAAGATGAAGGGGCCTTGTCTGCCCCCCTACCTTTCAGAGAGCCGTCTGTTCCTTGGAAGGAAGAAGATAAACACAGTGGTACTCACAAAGAATTATGAGAAACCTGCATTTAGAATGAACGGCATTTCTCACCTTCGGGAATCTAGGCTGGGAATTTCTTGAGCACTCTGACTGAAGATCTAACTAAGAAACTTATATTTAGTGGCAAAAAATGTTCCAGAGTGCAGGATACTTGTGTGCTTGACCTCACCTGATTTCAAACATCAGTGAGCTCTTTGACGATGCTAGAGGGAAAATTCCCGAGACAGATCAAATTTAGAAGCGTGTCTTTGAGTGACTATAAACAAAACAGAACAAAGCACAACAAAGTAAAACAAAGAGTAATCTGTGAATCAGGCAGGCGACCCCTGGAATCAAAGCAGGTTCAAAGGGTTCCAGCCAACAATACGATCTGACAGCCTTCAGAGAAGGCAGCGGTGAGGGAGAGGCTAATTTAATTGGTTGTAGCTTAATTGGTTAATTGCTGACAGACCATTTTTGCAATTAAGGGATGCTCAGAGCTTGTGAGTAAACTCCATATTGGCTGTTGTTGCTTAATGCAAGAGACCAGTTCACATCAGTGGCCTTTTGTGAGTCTTGTTTAAACCATCTCACTGGTCCTCAGTTTACCCATCTGGGAAATAGGCAGATCAGAGGAGCTTGGGGATAGTGGTCTGATTTAATCCAAGGAAGGCATGAATGTTCTGTGTAGGACTATCATCCTACTTTCTCTTCCTTGACAGACATTACTAATCAATAATGACACATTTTTTCCTCCCTGAAGTTAAACAGTCTTAGAATTTTTTCTTTCTCCAGGCAACAGCTTCCTATGGCTCAGATTTGTCATGTGGTTTCATGTATTTGCCTCTGTGTGATTTTTAAGACTCATTTAACTCTGAAATTATAAGAATATGAAGTCTAATTGTAATACATGAATACTTGTGTCCATTCAACTAGATTGAAAGTAGAACTCAAATAATAATACTAACAATTTCAATTGTGATGACATTGTAGTTGTTAAGTCAAAAGAATTTCTTCAACTCTAATGTAGCCAACTCTAATGTATGTTTCTTTCGACATAAATTTACCATTGATCCACTTACTGGTAAAATGATGCTTTTAACACCACTGCTGTCCATCACTAAAGATAAAATAATAAAATAAAATAAAATAAAAAATAAAAAATAAAAATCTGTTGTCCTCAATTCAGAGGGGCAATTTAGGTAGCAAATCCAGTATCAACCTTCATGCTTGCTCATTTTTGAACACTAGAGGGCAGCACACTGGTGTGTGTTCTGGGAGGCATTTGGGCTTGGTATGTAATGAGGCTGTAGTGTATACACACATACACTAAAAGAGTGCCTTCAGTTACATCTCTAGATGGTAGCATTTAATTTTACTCATTAGGTTTCTAGAAGTTTCCGTTCTTCTATTTGTATTCCGATGTTTTTACCATTTCAAACTGAGCCCTTTCCTTTGTTCTTCTTGTTTTGCTTCTGTTGTTAGTGCTCTCAGTTACATAATCAAAAAGAGAACCACTTTTAAATCCTGAATGCATAGCCTCGATTTCCAACTTTCTCTTGCTAACTCTGAAATGGTCAGACTTTCAGAGCCTCGAGAATTCTCCTTGGTAAATAGAGGTAGAGGTTTCATCCCTGTCATCACATTACGTTGTTAGTACAAAACAAACTCAGTGTATGTGAAAGCTTTGTTGGATTAGAGGCTTCAAAGTAAGGACCAAGTGGATGGAGAGATGACTCGGTGGTTAAGAGCACTGGGTGCTCTTCCAGAGGACGCAGGTTCAATTCCCAGCACCCACATGACAGCTCACATCTGTCTATAAGCCCTGTTCCAGGGGATCTGACACCCTCATACAGGCATATGTATGGGCAAAAAACAGATGTGCATAAAATACAAATAAAAAATCTCTTCTATGCTACTGTGGTTGAAATTGTAGCCTTTACTTCAAAACTTTCAGGATTACTTTATAAATTATAGGGTATAATCTATCAAGTGAGTAGATATGGCAGGAATGCATGCTGGGATACCCTGAGCATGGAGGATATCTTGTTGGGAGTTAGACTGTAGGTGTGTCATTGACATCAAGACTGAGACCGAAAAGAGTATGTCAAGGACTCACGGGCTTATTTAGAAAAATCACTGCATTCTGAATAAAGACTGATACTCATCTCTCAAAACTATTAGACCTAACATCTCATTTCCCAACGGATATTTTGCAATGTCATCTTATTCCTGAAGACAAGTGTAATTCTTAGACAGCACAGTCTATCTACATTCATAATTTTGTATGAAAAGCAAGTCAACATAATGTCCTAATTTTAATATAAAGTTTTAGCAAATGTGAAGTAATTAAAATTAATGTAGTATGTGTTTCAATATGTAAGTGCTTGGGCCTGGTTCCACTGAAAGATGTAATGAAGTGGTCAGATGCTTGTCTCTGCATGAAGAATAGAAATCATAAGCGAGGGTTGAGACAGGAACTTAGAGCTTGTGCCTAAATTCCAAGAAGACTGTTGTATTATTGATGAAGTGGTTTTCAAGAGAATGAACAATTTTGACAAATTTTAAAACTAGAATCTCCTCCTGATTTACAGATTAGAAGAAATTCTGAAAATCTGTAGCATGTTAGAATTCATTGCAAAAAATGCCTTAGGTTATATGTAAATGAATTTAACATCTAAGTTCATATACTAATAAAAGGGTTTTCATCTGCAGCAATGTCCAGGGGAACGCAGTACCATTGATGCTTGTAGATTAGTTGAGGAGTGTCAATTTTCCATAGCCTTTACACACTATATGCCAGTGAAAGTGGGGTGTGGTGTAGGAGGTAGATCTTATTGTTGCAACAACCAAACATATCATTATTAATTCAAAATGGAGGCAGAAACATCCCAATTGAGAATCAGTGGTTTGATCTAAATGTGGGGTTCATATATCATCATGAACCTGTCAAGAATAAATAGAAATTAGTCCAGGCATCGAATAGATGCACGGAGGATGGAGTTCAGTGTATAGGCAATGATAGTGTACTGATAGCAACAGCTGGCTATCCAGCAATAATTGACAGGTAATATACAGATATAAGTTGTTGGGCAGAATATCAGCGCTTGTGAAGCAAGCTAGAGTCCTCTGGGAGCAGAGCACAAGTAGAGAATAGGAAGCCCAGACAGATGTTTAGTTGAATGGACTAGACTTTGGATCTTCGGATTCTGAAAGAAGTTGAAATTCAATAGATGCACAGCTGCTCTGGTCTTACAACCACTGAAACCCACTGTGATGGAAGTAGTATTAATCCTCCTGTCTACTTCTGGGGATGAGCCTGGTCATTTTGATCAGCCTTAGCCTGGATTTATTCAGGCACCACATAGGGCTTGGGACTACAGACATAAGGCTTTGTGGATTCACTCCCTAGAGAAGGCAGTGAGTTAAAACTGTAGGGCTCAAAACACTAGAAAAAAGTTCCAGAAAGACAGGCATTGGTTCAGTACTGGAAGCACTTCTAGTGGAATTGCTTGGCTTGCGAAATGTGACCTACCCTGGAATAATAACCTCTCACATCTTCAAAGAGATTTGTGTCTGCTATTAAGTTTCAGCATATTATCTTAGATCATTCAGGCCTTCTTTTGCTATTAGTCTCATGTTACCCAGGTTCATTTATTTTAGCCTTCTGGTGAGATAATTTACACTGAGGTAATAGGCTCTACACTTATTATCTAACAGAAGAATTGGTGTTTAGAAGGGGGCAGGTAATAGCCTGGATTGCTTTTCCATAGTGCTTGGGTTTTAGAATCACCTGGAGAATTTTTTATTAAATATTTTATTCAATATTCATACATGCATACAATATGTTTGGATCCAATCTACCCCCTCCATTCTTTCCTCTATCTCCCCTACTTTTCCCTCACAACTTCATGTGCTCCCTCTGTTGTATGTTTGTTTAACATTCACTGAATCATTTAGTGCTGCCTGGAGGTACATGAGTGTCAGGGCATCTACTGGAGCATGGGTAGCCTCCCAGAAACTATATTGCTTAAGAAAAGTTACTCTCTCTCCCAGTACCCAGCGATTGCCAATAGCTCCTCCCATGGAGCTCCTCATGAGCCATTTTCCTGTCCATACTGAGATTTTGGCTGACTCGATCTTCATCATGAGAGTCTTGTGCATACAGTTCCGACATTAGGATTCCATGTGTGCAACTGTTCTGTTATGAATGGAAAATACTATTTTGCAGCAGTTATCCACTCTGGCTGGCTCTCACAATCTGTCCACATGTTCCTCCCTCTTCAGGTTATATAGATTCATATGATATGAGTATGGGATATGTAGTTTTAAAAGGCCTCTCAAGTGGTCTTTTGTGAAATGCAAATTAGGAATGACTTTCCAAATGTGTAGTTTCTTTCTACCATGTCTTTAGCCAAGACTCTAATTCACCATACTCCAGAATGCCTAGTTTGGTGACAAACACAAAATTATTACACAGTAAATGTTAGGGGAATGTTTTCTTAACATGAAATTTTAGGCACTATGAACTCTGTGTGTGCATTGCTCATGGGAGCATATGTAATATTTTGGAGCAATATGGGGTCTGTTAAAATACTTCTCAATTTTTACTTTTTATACTTACTAATTTGATTTAGTTACTAATTTAATTACTCAAAATTAATGGTTTACTTACACAGACTTTAGTCTGATACTAATACTATGTCCTTAGCAGATTAATGGTTGGATATCTGTCTATCCATCCATCTATCTATCTATCTATCTATCTATCTATCTATCTATCTATCTACCTATTTGTCTATCTACCTCTCTGCCTTAGACTGAACTATGTCCCATTCATATATTGAAGACCTATCCCCAATATGATTATATTTGTATATATGCTCTGCATGGAAGTACTTGAGGCTACATGAAATGATAAAAGTAGCTTATAGTCCAACAGAAGCATTATCTTCATAAGGAGAGAAAGAGACACCAGAGAAATTGGTCTTTTTTGTGTGTATACACAGAAAAAAGTGTGATGGTATTGTGTTCCCAAAATATTGTGTACCCTAATAAATTTATCTGGGGTCAGAGAACAGAAAAGCCACTAGATACTTAGGCTAGAAAATGGTGGCACTCACGCCTTTAATCCTAGCACTCCAGAGGTAGAAATCCCTCTGGATCTCTGTGAGTTCAAGGCCACATTGAAAACAGCCAGGCATGTGACACACTCCTTTAATCCCAGAAAGTGAGCCTTTAATCCCAGGGAGTGATAGCAAAAAGCAGAAAGATATTAAAGCGTGAAAACCAGAAACTAGAAGCGTTTAGCTGGTTAAGCTTTCAGGGTGTGAGTAGCAGTTCAGTTGAGATTCATTCTGGATGAGGACTGAGAGGCTTCCAGTTTGAGGAAACAGTGAGGTAAGGAAGCTGTGGTGTGTTCTTCTTCTCTGATCTTCCAGAATTCACTTTAATACCTGGCCCTGGATTTGATTTTATTAATCAGAACGTTTAAGATTCATGCTACATGATTGAGCATTTCTTGGGTATATGCCCGAGAGTGATATAGCTGGATCTTGGGGGAGATTGATTCCCAATTTTCTAAGAAAGCACCATATTGATTTCCAAAGTGGTTGTACAAGCTTGCATTCCCACCAACAGTGGAGGAGAGTTCCCTGAGTTCCACATCCTCTCCAGCATAAAGTGTCCTCAGTGTTTTTGATCTTAGCCATTCTGACAGGCATAAGGTGGTATCTAAGAGTTGTTTTGATTTGCATTTCCCTGATGATTAGGGATGTTGAGCAATTCCTTAAATGTCTTTCAGCCATTTGAGTTTCCTCTGTTGACAATTCTCTGTTTAGTTCTATAGCCATTTCTTAACTGGACTGTTGGTCATTTTGATGTCTAATTTCTTGAGTTCCTTATATATTCTGGATATCAGTCCTCTGTCAGATGTGGGGTTGGTGAAGATCTTTTCTCATTCTGTAGGCTGTTGCTTTGCCTTGTTGACTGTATCCTTTGCTCTACAAAAGCTTCTCAGTTTCAAGAGGTCCCATTGATTGATTGTTTCTCTCAGTGCCTGCAAGAGCACTTGCTCAGCTATGTTTATATCAGCATTGTTCGTAATAGACAAAAACCTGAAACAACATAGATGTCCTTCAACTGAAGAATGGATAAATAAATTGTGGCACATATACACAATGGAATACTACTCAGCAGAGAAAAACAATGACATCATGAGGTTTGCAGGCAAATGGATGGATCTAGAAAAAAATCATCCTGAGTGAGGTAACCCAGACTCAGAAAGACAAATACGGTATGTACTCACTCATAGGAAGATACTAGATGTGGAAGAAGGATGACTGGACTGCTACTCACATCACCAGGGAGGCTACCTGGAAAACAGGACCCCAAGAAAGACATGGGGATCACCCAATGACGGAGAAATGGATGAGATCTACATGAACAGCCTGGACATGAGTGGGAGCAATGAACGGCGAGGGTCGAGGGAAAGAAAAAGGGAGATCCCAGCTGGATCAAGGACAGAGAGGGAGAACAAGGAATAGGAGACCATGGTAAATGAAGACCACATGAGAAAAGGAAGAAACAAAGTGCTAAAGAGGCCCACAGAAATCCACAAAGATACCCCCACAAAAGACTGCTGGCAATGGCCGAGAGACAGCCGGGACTGACCTACTCTGGTGATGGGATGGCCAAACACCCTAATAGTTGGGCCAGAAACCCCATCCAAGGACTGAGGAATCTGGATGCAGACATCCACGGCTAGGCCCCGGGTGGAGCACTGGGAGTCTAATTAGTGAGAAAGAGGAGGGTTTATATGAGCGAGAATTGTTGAAACCAAGGTTGGATAAAGCACAGGGACAAATGGCCAAACGAATGGAAACACATGAACTACGAACCAAAGGCTGGGGGCCCCCAACTGGATCAGGCCCTCTGAATGGGTGAGACAGTTGATTGGCTTGATCTGTTTGGGAGGCATCTAGGCAGTGGTACCAGGTCCTGGCTCGCTGCATGAGATAGCTGTTTGAAACCTAGGACTTATACAGAGACACTTGGCTCAATCTGGGAGGAGGGGACTGGACCTGCCTGGACTGAGTCTATCAGGCCGATCTCAGTCCTCGGGGGTGGCCTTGATCTGGAGGTGGTGGGCTGGGGGAAGGGGAGGGGTGCGGGAGGGGGGAGAACAGGGGAATCTGTGGCTGTTATGTAGAACTGAATAGTATTGTAAAATAAAATAAATAAATTAAAGAAAAAGATTCATGCTACAGAAAAGGGCATTTAAAATTGCAGCAAGAAGCCATTTTCAAGCCTGTAGGCAGCCTCAGTAGACATTACTTCCAAGGACCTTTATGTGTGAGATTTAAATCTGTGAGGCAGTAAATTTCTTTTGCTCAAGTCACTTAGCTGGATTATTTTTTTCTGTCACTCTGCTATGGTCTCAGTATTTGTGTAACCCACAAATTCATATTTTAAATCCAAATCTTTAATGTGACCGTATTAGGAACTTTGGGAAATGATGAGAGCAGAGCCCACAGACAAGGGCTCTGCCTTTCTAAACTCAGTCTCAGGGGCTACCTCACTCCTTTACCACGTGAAAATGACATGGCCAGAAACCATCATCTCTGAGCCTGAAAACAGGCCCTCACCAGAAGCCAGTATTGCTCATGGATTTCTCAGCCTACAGGACCTGTGAGAAATAAGTTTCTGTTATTTATAAGCTATTGTACGGTGGTGTGATACTTTGTTGGAAGTAGCTGAACAGATGATGATGCAGCCTAAGCAGGTTTACATACCATCCGAGTGTCATCTGCTTACCAATCATCTACCAGTGTGCTGTACCTCTCCTGGCAGATGATGTCTTTACTGCTAACTAAAAGATAGCTGAGAAATGACTGTGGTTTTGGAGTTATTGTTAGTAGCAATTCCCAGAACAACAGTTTCTGCTATTATATCTCGAAGAGACGTAGGTGGCAGAAATCATTGGATGATTTAAATATTCTTTGGTGTTGAGTCTTGAGTGACAGGAAGTTTAATAACACATCTCCTGACGCCAGGTACCATTAATGAGCCTTTTTCCTCTCTCTGGGTTGAGCAGTCTGAATAGCCCGTGAGGTCATAAGACAGGCAATGTCTTCAAGCACTCTCAGGCATAATGAAGTTTAATAAAATCTTTATATTTTAGGAGCAGTGATTATGCTTTCACTTTCTGGTCATTCGTGAAAATAACAAATCGAGACAATAAGATTGAGAATCTGAGGGCCTGGGAAGCATTCATTTCAGTTCACTGTCTCATTGCATTTTTTTTGTCAGTAGACTCATTTCCTCTCATTTTCACACAACCAGTGAGTTTAACACCTTTATAATGGATTACAAGCTTGGTGATGAAAGGAAGACTAGACAGTAATTTTCTTCCCCTCGTACTCCTGTTTAATGTGACTAAATTATATCCGAAGACCTCCCCTCGTACTCTCCCCTTTATGAGCTCTAAAAATGTAACAAGAAAAAGACCTGAGTTTATGAATCTGTCTAGGAATAGTTTTAAATCAATGCCAAAATGGTTGTGTGAGGAAATCTTTGGATTAAAGTCAGGGCTTAAGCAGAATGGAAATGTTTCTCCAGGGCCTTCAGTTCTAGATTTTTTTTTCCTTCCACTTACAAGTTACCTGTGTCTCCATTTATTTTCACTGAAAGTTCCTACTGTGCATTTTATCCACCATCTTCAATGCCCAGCTCTCCACATAAAAGTTCCTATGTTCATATTTATCAAGGATAACATTATTTAAAAGTCTACTGTCTTTAAGACTGTCACGGGCTTGTTTGGGGGGTGGATATGTATGTAAAAAAAGAATTAAAATATTCTCCAGCAAGAGATGTAAAAACTGTTACAGAAGCACAAAGAAAACAAGAATGGAGTCCACCAGAGAATGCCAGAGATCCCCTGGGACAGAGTCTTTCCTGACAGGGTGCAGCATGGGTAAAGGAAGGACACAGTGGTGCCTTTCTGAGGGCCTGTGGAACACAGAGAGGGCTAAGTGTACAGCGCTTGAGGATGCTTTATCATATTGGGTTTATGCAAAAGCAAAGACTATTTTTGCTTCAGATGTGAAATGCCTTTCATGCTTTATGATTACTGTTTCTCGGACACGTTGTTCACATCTATGCCTTTGGTCTCACAGCTCTTTTCTCCTGGAATACCCGTTATTCATCCTTTGGGGCTTAGTGTCTCTTTGAAACTTTCAGTTTCACTTTCTAAGAAGAATTTACTGCTTCCAGTTCTATGTTCCATCACTTTGTTCATGCTGCTATGCGTGCGGCATATATTTCTTATTGTTTTGGCTTCCTGAATTGTGAGTTCTCCAAGAGTTACATGTTATTACATTATGTTTTAAAATTCTTAGCATAATGACTGACAGTATTTTCTCAAAAACATATAGGAATGATCTACTCACATTTAAAACATTTAAAAGTTTATAAGATTTTTTTTTTTTGTAAAGTTTCCTATAACCCAAGTTGGCCTTGAATTTTCTTAAGATCCCTCTGCCCCCACCTCCCAAGTGCTGGGATTACAGATTGCTTGGTTCTATATGGTGCTAGGGATCAAACTTTGGGCTTTATGCATACCAGTCGAGCACTTTAATGACTGAGCCCCATCTCAAGCTCGGGAAAGAAATTTTATCAACAGAGTGAGTAAGTTGGTGCAAAGGCCTGTCTAATGATACTGGAGACTGAAGTCTGTTTTTGGTGTTAACCAGATGTGTGTGTGTGTGTGTGTGTGTGTGTGTGTGTGTGTGTGTGTGTGTTCTTATTCACCCATATGAATAGAGCAATCCATTCAAAATTGAACAGCTATGATTTTAAAATATATCTGATGAATTGATTTTATATTTACTAACATTTTCTTCATTTTTCTTTTGAAGTGTCAGGAAATGTATTTGTCTACTTAACTACTCTCATAAATAATACATGAAACTTTAAAAAAAAATTATTAGGCATTGGAGAAAGAAAGCAAGGTCCAGAGTTTGTACTCAGAATAGTCACAGGGTCACAAAGGGTGTTTGGAACATCTTTAGAATTCTTGTTGTCTCCAGACAACGGTTGATGCATCCAACCTATCTTCTGCAAAAGCAATTATGTATTGTTTTCTCCGAACTGGCATATTAACATTCTATCTCCAAGAATTTTCTTTTTGACTTGAATTTTTAATGAATTGGTTCAGCAGACTAGAATCTAGGAAAATAATAATAAGCCACATTATCTGTATTCACAACAAACCTCCCTTTAAAAGCTGAAAGAAAATAACTCAGAAATGTGTTTTCATCTGATTTTTTTTATTAGAAAATCACAGGAAAACAAGTATATAAAATAGAAAGATATTATTTTATTAAGTATTTTGCAGCTTGTCAGCGAAATAATAAGTCAAAGCAGGCATTTAAAATTTGTTTCCAATAAATATGTAAAGCATCTTATCTAGTTTTCTAAAAATTGAGAATATTATGAGTTTACTTTTCATGAAGTTTGTTATTGTTACAAACACAGCCACATTGTAATTAACACAAACGATGACGAGACAGTTTCCTAACTGTCGGTGTCGTAAGTACTTCATAAGCCAGGTGTGATGAGAATGACAAGGGCGAGGCCCCAGGGTCCTGGGGAGCCAGGTGTTCCTCAGAGCTTGGTGTCCGTGAGGAGGAGTGGAGGGGTTACTGTGACTGACTGGAAAGGACAGGCCTGAGCAAAACAGCCTCAGTCAGCATCTTTGAATTGGAAGGTCTACAGCAGGCTCACCCAATTGAGAAAATGATGACGTCTTGAATGAAATTAAAAAACAAACGAACAACCATTTCTTTTTCTTTCTTTTTTCCCCCCTCTTTGTTATGTTGGGGATTGATTCTCTGGCTTTATGCATGCTAGGCAACCATTCTACCACTGAGTTATATTTTAGCCCGATTAATTTCTTTAACATTGGCTTGCCCAGAGGAGAGAATTTAGAAGTCTTTGCGTGATATTCTAGCATTCCCTAGGTTCAAGACTGGCTGGATTCCTTCCCTAGATTGCCCGGCTTACTACCCTGCTGTGGTCAGCCATTATATATTAATCCCTCATGATTTGGGCTAGTATCTACCTAAGGTTACTCCACCCACATGGCTCCAGTGATGGCATAGACTGGTTAATATTCTCACACACAGAATTTAAAATAATATCTCAATACTTCATTATAATTAAATTGTTATTGCAGAAAATTTAGAAAGTATAAAATATAAATAAGAAAGTAGAATTACCCCAAATTTCACCATTCACAGTAAACCACTTAAACTACTTATTAATAATAGCCTATTATTACAACATAATTGAGATCATAGTTTGTGTGCAGCATTACACCAGAGGTACTGCTGCTGTGGGAGATGCTCTGGGAGCCAGCTCTGTGCAGACATTGGAGTTGATGGGGATTTCTGCTTACCTAGATAGGTAGTAGAGACTGGAAACAGAAAAATAACTACAGTTTCCAGAATAGAAATTTGTAATAGAGGTTGATATTTGAAGGTTAGCCACTATTGTGCTCCCGAAGAGCTTTGGCTACCTGCTCCTTGATCAATCTGGGATAAAATGTACCTTTAGCTCTCCTTTCTGCTTCTCCGTATCAGTCTCCTCCAGTGGGACCACCTGACTGGAAGTTAGTTGCAGAAGGACATGCACCAAAGAAGAGACAAGTCAGAGAATGAAGGCCCAGTGCCAGGCCTGGACACCCTGAATAAGCTACATGCCCTACATCCTCCTGCATCTTCAGAATACCCTGCCAAGTTGAAACAGACACATCCCATGGGATCCTGGCTCGTGCCCACCCACTTCAACCCACTTAAGTGGCACCAGGCAGATGCTCCACATGCCAAAAACCCAAGATGGATCCCTACTCTGGTCTAATTTTTCTTTCTGAGGCACAGTGCCTGCAGACCTTCCCTCACACATTTGGATCCTGACAATATTTTACTTCCAGTTCTCTGTAAGAAGCATTTGGTGGAAATGGAAGGTGTGTGGGTGGCTGGTGATAAGTTGAGGCACAGGAAGGCTAGCCTAATGTACTTTTTGTGCTATGGAAGTTCACGGCCCCCTGGCACTAGCCTGGGAAACCTGTGTGAAAAACAAACAAAACAAAACAAAACAAACAAACAGCAACAACAACAACAAAAACTTGTCCATTTCTAAGAACTAAGAAAAAAAGTAGACTGAATTGGTGAGGGGATGGGGCAGATTGATCCCAGCAGTGGGCTGGCTACCAAGGACAGATACTGCCAGTCATGTGAAGATGAAGCCACACTCCAAGAGCCTGTTCTCTCTCTCTCTCTCTCTCTCTCTCTCTCTCTCTCTCTCTCTCTCTCTCTCTCTCTCTCTCTTCCCTCTCTCTCCCCCCCCCTCTCTCTCACACACACACACACACACACACACACACACGTAACAACAGTTAAAGAAAAATGGGCATGAATTTGAAAGACAATAAGGGATTTCAGGGGGAAAATGGGATGAGGGAAATGATGTGATTATATTATAAACTCAAAAAATTAAAAAAATATTTAAAAAAGAAATAAAGCTAGTTTAGCAAACAATGAGGAGTAATTCATGAAGAACAAGCCAGTAAGCCACATTCTTCCATGGTTTCTCCCTGATTTTCCTTAATAATGGACTGTAACTTCTAAGATGAAATAAACCCTTACTCCCTCCTGTCCCATTTGGTCATGTGTTTATCACAGCAACAGAAAGTCAAGCTAAAACAGTGGCTTTTCTCAGTTTCAGAGTGAGGACATATGTGACAACAATTCCAGACTCAGTGAGGGCACCAAAGCAGATTCTAACCCTTGGGTTATGTGCAAAAAAGAAGACCACACTAAAGGCATAATGTGAAATATTTACAATAAAAACCTAGAAAGATTCCCTGGATCTAAAGAAAGATATGCTCATCCATGTACAAGAAACCTACTGACCACAAAATAGACAAGACCAGAAAAGAAACTAACCTTGGCAAATTACTGTTAAACATAAACACCACGAAATAAAGAGTGTTGAAAGCTGCAAGAATCACTTACAGAGACGGGCCCATCAGAACAACAGTTGATGATTCAACAGAAATCTTTAAATCCAGAAGAGTCTGAAAAGATGTATTCCAAGTCCTGAAAAAACAAAAACAAAAACAAAAACAAAAACAAAAACCACAATCACCAACAGAGACTATTACATCAAGCAAAACTGTCTGTTATAATCCAAGGGGAAATAAAAAATTTCTATAATTAAAAGCAGACTAAAGAAATTTATGACCACTAAGTCAGCTCTACAGAGGATACTGGAAGTAATATTTAAATCCAAAGAGAAGGTTAAACATACCCAGTAGATCACAGTAGATAAATACTAGGGTAGTTAATTAAAAGAAATATAAGAAAACACTATGAAATTTAAAAATTACAAGAATTAATATATATATTTCAATAGTGACTATGAATTTTTAACTGTCACAATTACTCAAGACAAACCAAGGCTAACATATCAAATTACCAAACTCTTTTTCCTGCCTCCAAGGAACACACCTTACCATTAAAACAAATACCACCTTGCAAGATAGAAAAACATATTCTAAGAAAATGGAACTAAGAAGCAAGCAGACACAGCTATTGTAACATCTGACAAAAGAGACCTCAAACAAAAATCAGTTGGAAAAAATGAAGAACATCTCTTCATAGTCATCAAAGGAACAATCCACCAAGAGGATGTTACACTTCTAAACATACATGCACCAAATATAGGTGCACCTAATGTCACAAAAGAATACTACAAAATGTAAAGCTACAGATTAATCCCAATATTTCACTTGTTTATTTTGTTTTATATCCAAAACAAGATTATCATAGTCCAGATTTAAAGCACCTTTGTACAGTGGCTACATGTTTTTCTTAGTTTTTAGAAATGGAAAAGTTTTGTTGTTGTTGTTTGTTTGTTTTGTTTTGTGTGTGTATTCCCAAATGCATAAATAAAATCTGCTCAAGCTGTATAATGTTACTTGTATGTATGGGCCAACCATTTGGTATTGGATAGCCTGTTTGTGAATTCTTTCCTGGGGAAGACGATCTCTGTTGCTTTTGGCTTTTTTTTTTTAAACTATAGTTCTTTTTCTTAAGGAATACTGTCAGCTCAGATGGGAATTTCATTCAAACTATATATGTAAATTTGTACACCGACCTACATTCATTACAGGAAATTTTGAGTTAGCAGCTCGTTGTCTTTTCAACCTATGCCCATCTGCTTAGGGATACAACCACCTGAACTGGCCTTAACCCTCCTACATCAATTAACATTTACAACTCAAAGAAATGGCCACAGACAAGTATGATTAAGGCAACCCTCTTCCTGAGAATCCCTCAGATATCTCCAGGCTGTGTCAAGTTGATAGCTGAATCTAACTGTGAGCACCATCCACAATGGGGCCTTAGTTCCAGTCAGCAGATTAGTGAGGGCCTATTGACTTTGATTTTGATTGTTCAAGGACTTAATGAAAAGTATAAGATATGGATGAAAGTTGTAGAAGTTTCCTTTCTAACAAAACTAAGTTATGTGGGAAACATCACAAACAGTTCAGTGCAGAATGTCTATAACTTCCCTCGGTGGACCACATCTTCAATAGATATGTGAGGTCTCTGTGATGCAAGGTTTCAAGGATCAGCATGAACACTCAGTCAAGCTTAGGACCCTAGTCACTGCCCTATGCTTCCAAGGAAGAGTTCATTATCTTTACTTCTCAGTGAATGGTATCCTGCCATATCAGCAGTTCTAATCCTCATAATCTTCTCTCAGCTAATAACAATAATGGTGATGTTGATGCCTAGCTCTTACTAAGCTGTCCGCCATTTGCCAGGCATGGAGTAAAACCCTTTATGTGTGTTATCCTGTTTTATCTGCCCAACACTCTTCTGAGGTGGTTGTATTCTCTTGGTCTGCAGCTGTCTCTCTGTCTCTGTCTCTCTCATCTCTATCTAATAGGATAATATTGTATAGAGTGGGTGAGCGATTTTCCCAAGGTCATAGAATAGTTAGGATCTGAGCTATGATTCCAATCTAAGTCTGTCAGTGCAGGGACCATAATCTTGCATAAACCACCTCTTACACTAGCAGCCCAAGAAACTGAGTCCTTGCCAGATAGTCTCCATTTATACTGTAGCTAGAATCTATCTGCTATTCACAGAGGCAGCTCCAGGCACAGGATTTCCCTGTTGTCTATGGCCACAGTGCCAACAGCTGCTGTCTGTTGTTGCTCCTTATGGATGTTACTGGTTGAGAGTGTTCCTGCAGACTCTACTGTCAGAGTAATCTCCTGGACTTTTTGATGTCTCCTGAAGTCTGGTTTTCTGGGAATATAGTTGCTGCCCAATTCTCCTTATTCCTACCATTACCTTCACAGGATTCTAAGTATGCATTTTTACCCTTGGGAGGAAGGAAGGGAGGGAGGGAGGGAAGGAGGGAGGAAGCAAAGAAGAAGCGATAGTACCTCTCTGTCCTCAGTGCCTAAGTGTCTTGAAGCTTGAATTGTGGTGCATATTTGTTTTTTCCCAGGATATCCTTTGCAGAAGCACAAAGTTCACAAAATCATAGAATATTATCATTCTCCTTTTGTAATGTTAAAATTCAGCTCTTATCAACCTGAAAGTAGTATTAAATTCTTCTTTGTGTCTTCACCCATGGCCTGGCAGCATGCATGGAAATCAAGCTTCAGGAGTGTATTTCTAAGCTAGATATGCAAATGCATCTCTTTCACCCAGATGATGCATAGGTGACACCGTGGTTAAATGTTTTAAGGATGCAGAGAAAATAGCAGGGAGACTGCAATGGTTAGAGAAGGTTCCTCAGAGGTGAGTCTTGAAAAGCTGTTAGGGTGTGAATATGTGATCTTGGAGAGGGAGGATCTTTGAGGGGAAGAACTTACATGTACTATGTCAGGATAGAAGCCATTATGTCTACCAGAATGTGGGGAAGCTGAGCTGACAGCAGAGTCAGGCTACGTGCACAGAAACTATTTAACTTCCTCTTTTGTTGCTCACAGCCCACAGCTGCTCCATGCAGTGTCCTATTTATTTATAAGACCAACACAAGCATTTTGGGGTATGACAGCTATTCCAATAGCTGCTCCTTCTAGATGTTGCCAGAACACACCCCCAGAGGAGCAGCTTCCTCTGAAGCACTGTTTGTTCTGGAAGGCAATCTAGCTGCCTGCTCAGCACATTCTACTTTTCCAGGCAGGTGCTGGCAGGTGTTTTGTGTTTTTTTCCCTTTCTTTCTTGTGATTTTTTTTTGAGGGTGTTTCTGGTGGCATACCAAAAACATGTGAAGCACTGGAAATAGCTGAAGCCCCGAGGAGCAGCTACCAGACGGTAGAACATTTAAAAGTTAGGTTTCACAAGCGGCTGGGTGGTTCATCATCTCTCTTGCCATCTTTCAGTTCTTTTCCCCCTTGGCTTTGACTATCTGTCCAGGTAGAACTTCACCATATCCTGGGAATCAGCCTGCATCTTTTTCTTGTAGGTCTAAACATAGGAAATCAAAAACATTCCTCATACTAAGCAATTTGAAACAGTGTTTTGGATTTTATTCTCAATGGTCTCAATTATATTACATTCCTGGAGCAAAGGTGACGCAGTACTGGGTGACCAAACCTGGTCGTTTGCTCACCTATTAAGGCAGAAATAAAGAGCATCCACCACATGGACTGAACCTAGATTGTGTATGCTTCTCTAGAGGAAAAATAGGGGTGGCTACAGAAAAGAATCGATCCATGGAAGATTCTTGAAAAGGAGCAATGTAAACTCACTCTAGTGAATTCGAATCCCTGAGTGCTAGGCTTCATTGCCTCACTGGTCAAGAGAAAGGGCTGAGGGCTGTGTATTTCTTTGAGTCTATGACAGGCAGCAGAGCCACAGTGCTCCTTGATGTGAGTGTGCCTGCCTCACTTGCCATGGCAGGCCTCCTGGACATCACTAAGGACACTTTGATCATACCTGGGTGAAAGTAAGAGATGTGTTGGATACATATTGGGCCTGGGGAGAAAGAGTGGGGAGCATGAGTCTATCCCCTGCCTTAACTTCTTTGGAAGTGAACCAATGAGGCTACTTAATTCAACCTTTTCCAGGCTTCTTTGGTTAGGAACACTGTTCTGTCTGTGACTGTCACAGAGGCATCCCTGTTCTCTTTCTTGAGTGTGTTTTGACTGTGACCTCCATGTGCTGCAGCACTTCTGCCTTTATTTAGAGGTCCCTGTCTCCTGCCTGGTTTAGGGAGGGCGTCCCTAAAGTACCTCCCAACCTCCGGTCTCTCCACCTGGTCTGCTCCTTGCTTTGTTTTTCCCTTCGTCTACAGAGTACCAACTTACCTCTTTTTAAGTTTTATTTTCATTGTTTGTTTGTGTGTGTGTGTGTGTGTGTGTGTGTGTACACATGTGTAGGTATCAATAGAAGCTAGAAAAGGGCATCAGATTCCCCAGAGCTGGACTTACAGTAATAAATTGCTTGATGTTGTCCTGAACGCCAAACCTTTGGTAAATCCTCTGGTAGAACCACAGATGCTTTTGACTCACTGAGTCACCACTTTTCCAGCTCCCTCAACCTAACCTATTATTATTAATTATTATTACTATTATTTTTCTTATCTCATACATTAAAACCAGACTGCAGTTTCCTTTCCCTCCACTTTTCTCATCCCAGCACCACCCCCCACCTCTCTTCTGCCCCAAATCCACTTCTCAGTTTCCCTACAGAAAAAAGCAAGTCTCCCGGGTATATCAACCAAACATGGCACAACAAAGTTACAATAAGACTAAGCACAAACCCTCATATCAAGGCTGGATGAAGCAACCCAGTAGGAGGAAAAGGGTCCCACAAACATCAAAAGAGTCAGGGACACCCCTACTCCCACTGTTAGGTATCCCACAAGAACACCAAGCTGCACAACAATAACATACACGCAGAGGACCTAGCTAAGACTCTAACAGGCTGTGTGATTGCAACTTCAGTCTCTGTGAGGCCCCTGTGAGCCCTGCTTAGTTGATTCTGTGTGCCATGTTCTCGTTGAACCCCCTGGCAAGGCATTGTGCAAGGCTTTTTCAGTTTGATTTCACCATGCACTAATATCTGTGAGATACTCCCTCACCAGACATCTGCTGTGGTCCTAGCTCTGCTGATCACTGTTTCCTGAAAATGCCACACACCAGCACACCCATCTGCAGTCCTTTCCTCATGCTCCTTCTGTGGCCTCTCTGCCCTTCCCTCTTCACTGCTTGACTACTTTCTGCTGATCTTTCAAAGTTCCGCTCCTCTTCCCTGGATCTCTGCCCTGGAGCTTCCAGAGCCACCAGAGGTTAGCTGTATAGCATTTATCCCACTGTTTAATGGTGAGCCATCCATAGCCTTCTATGCTTGTATACACCATAAATTCCTGGAAGGAAAGGAAGTGGGTTATACATCTTTACATAGGCAGAGCCAAGGAGATTACCCCCCAGTGCTCATTTTCTGCAATGGCTATCTGTTCTTTGGAAAGAATAAAATACTCCACTATGCTTTTCTTATAATGCAGCACTCACGTTAATATATTTTAAATTATTTAAGCAATAAGAAATGTATTAATCTTTCCTTATTTAAAAAAAATGTGTTAATCGCCTCTCTCACAGTCATTGCTTTAACTAGCTTTGTAGGTGTTCTTCAAGGCCTTTTACATTAAAATTTTTTAAATAGACAATCTACTGCAAAACAATCCACATGTCATAAAGTTCACCCTTTATAAATTGCAACTCAGTAGTTTTAGTATCTTCAGAGTCCTATAGCCATCACTGCTAAGTTTAGGACATTTCATCTTTCATTCTCAGTCAATCCCTTTCCCACGTTCCAGCCCTGTGGATTTACTTCTTTGGGTACTTCATATAAATGTAGTTTTTATATACATCCTTTTGTGTCTGCCTTCTGTTACTTATAATGTTTCCAGGATTCATATGTTCTTGTAGCTTGTTTCAACACTTCATTCCTTTTTATGGGAGAATGATATTCTTTGACATGAATATATGATATTCTGCATAGCTGCTCATCAGTGAATAGACATTTGTGTTATATTGACTTGGCTAAAACATTATGAATAATACTTTATAGACATTCCTGTGGCTGTAAGATTTTGGTACACACACACACACACACACACACACACACACACACATTTATAGTTTGATTCAAGCATAAGAAGCTCCCCTACAAGACAGCTTTATGGCCATAGCCACAGATGTTCAATGTTCTCTGGACACTCCAGGCACCTGCGCACATCTCTGCTGGGTTTTGCCTCTCTTGCTTTTGCTGTCTATGTGCCCTGGCTCTTCTTCTTAGCCAGCTTGTTGGCTTATGTAGTAACTACGTGTTTTACTTTCTGAGGGTCTGCTAAACTTTTCTCTACAGCAGCAACCCATTTTCCATCCCTGCCAGAAAAGATTGAGGACTCCACCATTTTTATAACCTCATCAGCACATGGTCTTAGCTGTCTTTTTGACTTCAGACATCCTGGGAGATGTAAAGTGATAACTCTTTGTGATGTTGGCTTTCATTTTTCTAGTGGTAATTGGTCTCTAGCTTCTTTGTATTATACCCATTTTCATGTATTCTCTGGAGAAACAGCTATTCTAGTCTTTTTGTCCATATTGAAGTTGGGGAACTAATTTTTTTCATTGAGTTGTAAGTATTCTTTTTATATTCTTATATATGATTAACAACTATTTAAGAATATTTTTATTGTTACCAGATTTATTATAGAAGATATATTATTTAAAAGTAGTCAACCATGTATGTATAATAAATATACTAGTTTAAAGTATTTAAAAGAACATAACAATGACTAATACATATTTTCTAAATAACCTTTTAAAATACATTTATACCTGATCTTAGCCAAAAGTGTGAACAGCAATTTTATATACATTTAAATATGTATACTTTTTATTTAAATTTAAAAAATGTCTATTTAACAGTTTTTGTACATGCTGGATTGTACTATTTTTATTATGGAGTCATCTTCGCAGACTTCTATCCTTGTGAAGATTCTTCATTATTTAAAATCATCACAAACATGTATGTAATACTTTTTTTTGTTGGTGGCACTTTCTGTAACCTTGATGTCCTTACTGTCGTGAACAATGCTATAATGAGCATCATGGTAAGAACGCTTTTCTGCACATAGGTAAGTATACAGCTATAATTTATTTAGAAATGCCCGAGTTTAAGGGAATTTGATTTTGCTTTTTGTTGTGAAATATTTAACTATGTAAAGATGTGTTGCATTTGTTTAGGCTGTGGAATATTACTTTAACTGTGCAAAGATTTGATACATTTGTTTCTGCTGCATTTGTTTAATGGTGTAAGAATGTGTTGCATTTGTTTGTGCTGCATTTGTTTAATTATGAAAAGATGTGTTTCTGTTTCACCTTGCCTGTCTAAACACCCAATTGGTCTAATAAAAAGCTGAACAGCCAATAGGTAGGCAGGAGAGGGATAGGCAGGACTGGTGGGCAGAAAGAATAAATAAGAGGAATCTAGAGAAGAGAAGAAGAAAAGAAGGAGGAGAGAATGAGAGAGAAAGAGAGAGACACCTGGGCCAGCCAGGCAGCCACCAGGTGGGTGGACACAAAAGTAAGAAAAGTAGGACATACAGAAAGAAAAAGTAAAAATCCCTGAGGCAAAAGGGTAGATAAAGAGAAACAGGTTAACTTAAGTTCAAAGACTAGCTGGAAACGAGCCTAAGCTGGACCAAGCATTCAAAACTAATAGTAAGTCTCCATCTCATAATTTGGGAGCTGACTGGTGGCCCAGCTTTTTAGTATATTCCATCAATCATATTACTAGAAAGGTTTCAAGAATTATTGTCCTGTGATATTGTATGGAATATAATTTCTTGAATACTGGCCACTATTAAAAGTTAAGCATTTTTGCTTCAATAATGAACAAAAATGAGACCTTCCATAGTTTGACTGTGTCACCCTGCTATGATTTGGATGTGAAACGTCCCCCACAGGTACTTGGTCCCAGTTGTTGGCAGTGTTTGGGGAGACTCAACCTTTAGGAGGTGGAGTCTAGTGAGGAGAAGTAGCTGTCTCTAGGATGAGCCTCAAGATCTCCAGTTTAGAACTGAATCTCTGCTTCTTGGTTTTGGAAGCACTGAGCAAGCTGCTTCATGATTTTGCTACCATGAAGCCACCTGCTGCTATTCCAGCTCTGCCATGATGGATGATTCCTCCAAGCAAACAGTCAAAACAGATCCTTCCTCCTTTATGTTGCTTTCTTTCAAGTATTTCATCACAGAGATGAGCAACATAACTAATAATTATATATTTAAATCCTATGTATTGGGAACTTAATCTCAAAATTTATTTTAATAGCATTTAGAGCTTTCTGGTATACTTGCTTTGCCCTGTTTTGTATGTTACACCCTCTACAAGATTATTGTTGAGCAAAAGGGCTCTCTCTAGATGCTGAGAGAATAAAAAATGATGTGTTCTTGGACCTTTCAACTTCCTCTAGATCTGTGGCTAAATTAGATCTCAGTTATTTATAAATTATCCAGTCTCAGTTATTTTGTTATAGAGATAGGAAAACTGGCTGGCTGAAACAGCATCTAGTTCTTTTAGATTCAATGAGATGATTCCACTATGAGGATTTCTATAATTTCCATTATCTGGTGTCTAGTATATCAATCCATCTCTTATTCTGTAGGTTTGTTCTTTACTCAAGAATCCTTATATGACATAGTAAGGAAATGTCAGATGGGCCAAGAGAGTTTAATTTATAGCCTCTCTATTATGCATCGTTAAGTCAACTGCAGCAAAACATGACTCTTAAAAACTTGTCATTGTATTTAGAATTGACCAGACTTTTAACCATAATCCAGAGACTTTTAACTTCACAAAGATGTGACATTTTATTTTAATAAAGCTATCGACAGAGCTCCTTTTTGGAGTGACTTTCAAAAACATCTTTGTCAGTAGAGGGCTTTTATTAGATAATGTAACCTCAGTGTACTCTATGTTAGCAAAGAGAGAAAGGAAATGTCCTTGGGTAGTGAATATAGAAAGTTGTGCAGATTCTCAAGAGGAAAAAAGTGGTTCAGCTCCCCAGGGTTACGTTTGTCACTCTATGTTGAATCTTAACGGAAAACAATGAAGTTTTCCAGTACCATTGCTTGGAAATGAAAGGTTTATAAGATTATGCCTCCAAACTGGCAATTATATAAAGAGAAACCAAAGAGTATTAAACTGGCAGAAAAGTATGAATTTAGTTGTAAGTGTGTAACTTGAGCAGAATTTATTATGGAACATGACAGAGGAAGTAAGGAGAATGATGGTCATGTCTGTGCAATGGGTCAGCTGGATTCATCTGAAGTGCTGCTGGTGAATGCAGTGTTTATCAACCAGACCAGAGCAAGAGTGATTTCTGGTAGAATTGAGGTCAGATGCCAATGCTGTGGTTCCATAAATTGATCTTTTGAGGGATGGAGGGAATGGACACTGGGGACTTTGATAGTTTTTAAGACACCAAGGAAATTGACCAGGGTTCTAGAACAAGTAAACTGCAGCATGAAAACTGATGTGCCATTAGGACTTAGTCCAACCTGCTGACCTTGGTCAACAGAGTAGTGATGGAGACAGAAACAGATCTATAGGAATCTGCACAGAGGCCTAATTTCAAATCTGCTGAACAGATAGGGAAGTGTTTTTTTTCTTCCTTTTGTCAAATACTAGACCAAAAGCTGGGGAAGATGCCCAGTGAACACCTGTAGACACGATGTTCATAGCGATGTGGTTACTTCTGAAGGTGGGGAGGATATTCCATCAGCAATTTCATTTGAGTCCTACATGTCACTCTCATCTTGCAGGCAGCAGGCAGGTAGTTGTGCTTGATGTCTATTAGGCTCCAATTCAAATATAAGATCTATAATTCAATGAGAATAGATAGCAAAAGGATCCCTTTTTCATTAAAAGGCTAATTACCTTGTTATCAGAAGGCTGTAGGAATAAAAGCTTATGGATTTTTCATATAATCATAAGATTAGAAGAGACTTGGTGATGTCATCTTGTTCTTTCTTCAAGCCAGGGATGAATTTAATTCATCCTTGATGGATGGGATGCTGTTTAACAAGGATCTCCTGAGAATAAGAGTTGACACTTTGGTGTTTTAGGAACCTTCAGTAGTGATATTCCTTTTGTCATGTTAAATATATTGACATTGAATGAAGCCTGTTATCTTTGTCCTCTTTGGGTGGAGAGAACAGTGTTCTGCATGTCCTTTGTTTTCATTATATTAAAGAACACTTATCAAATCCTATATGCTTGGTGCTGAAGACATGGTAGTGACACAGAGACGATGACAGATTTGATTGCCCTTGGCATTTAACTGAGAGACTTATAATGGATGATAACCAATAGCCAAATCAATAAATGTCTAAAGGTTGTCATAAATGCTATGACAGAAACAATTAAAGCTGCTGGTAGGAAGGACGGCAGGAGCAAGTTAAGGCTTGTTTCTATGGGTAGTCCAAGAAGGCCTATTTTTATAAGTGACTTTTAATAGGAGCGTTGAAGTATAAATGAAACCAGCCTTTCAAACTGGAAAGAGCACTCCCAAAAAAGAGAGATGCATGCATAGCAGCTCTGAAGTGGAAACAGCACGGAGGAATTTGGAGTGGAGCGTGGCTCCAGCAGCGGGGTCAGCAGAGGGTAGCACACAATGAGGTAAGAGAACTGAACAGTCAAATGATGTCTGTCTTTGGGGCAGTGAGGAGGGGTGTGGTTAGTCTTCTAAATGGAATTTTCTGAAAAGATTGCTCTGGGTTCTGTGTGGCCAATAATGTAGTCTAAGAAATCACAACAGAGAAAAGTTAGTAGACAGTGTTTACGAGAAATATTGGTGGCATAGAACACCAATATGGAAGTGGAATGGATTGAGACACTTGAATGGTTTTACCCATAGACTTGATGTAGGGTAAAGAAAAGTTAACGCCTCAACTTATGCCTTGGCTTGCAGCTGTGGCAACTGGACAGATGAGAGTTCATTCTGTCTAGCAACTCGAGTTCAGCTGGGAGGAGCAGAATAGACTTTGGAACTTTTTTCACATGTTAAGTTTGAGATGCTGAGAACCACAAACATAAACCATTGACTTTAGGTTCAGAGTTCAGAGAAGTCAGCGCTAGAGAGATAAAGTTAATTGTCTTTGCTAACAGGAGTGCAAGTTTTAGGAGTTGGGGGAGATATTGCCTGGATGAGGAAGGGGAAGAAGGGAACAGTCAGGTGTGAACTTGGAGAAAGTTCTCTCTCTCTCTCTGTCTCTCTCTCTCTCTCTCTCTCTCTCTCTCTCTCTCTCTCTCTCTCTCTCTCTCACACACACACACACACACACACACACCCCAGTTGATGAAGTAAAGGTTATAGGCTGGCTCCCATATTTTTTTTAACTAGTGTGACTTTAAAGTGACTACCTCTTTCTGTCAGCATCTATAAATTGAGGAGTTTAATCTCTATTTTTATTTCATGATCAGTTTTCTGTGATGTTTTTGTTATTAGGCTCACTTTCTGACTACTTTAGCTGTGTATGTAACTTTCTTTATCTACCTCTTATTGTCTTACTCTGGGCACCTTGTCTAACCAGGATTTTAATTTATGTGCACTAAGTCAATATTTTTCTAAATCATTCCCTCTGCCATGTTGTCATTGGGGGCAGTTGTATTTGTCGGCTATTATAGTCCATTCCAGTTTGGGGTGTCTTTGGCACAGTGGGGATTGGTATTGGCAGCTTTCTTTTTCATTAAAAATGAGCCCCTGTTTGTGCCGTTCCTATTCAACTCAATTTCCCCGTTTCTTTTAAATCAGCTTTAGAGATGTGAGGATTGCCAGTGGGTGTTCTGTTTGACCTCACTTAATGTTTGTATTTGGTCCAGATCATAAAGCAAACCAAATTAACTGCCTCTGTTCAGTGCCCAGTAGGACTTATAGCCCAGGTGAAATGTGGGTTTAAAGATGTCTTCCTAATTACAATCTTGTGGATGTTCATAGCAAATGAAGTTTCAGACCATTATTTAAAGCTCCAAGGGCTCTAGGTACATTTTCACAGCAAATGCAGTTTTAAATGATTATTTAAGTGTCTCAGGTTATGTTCTGGATTTATTTGGAAATTATAGGTGCTGGGTTGATTTTTTTTAGGAGTGCCTTTACCACCCAGTCACTATGTTTCATTGCTGTATTTTTCTTATGAGATAAATCTTATTGTTTGTCTCACAACATACCATATAAACCTGCTGAGAAAGTTGGAAAGATGTTTTAAAAGTGTTCATTTGAAAAATGAAGCTCCTGGAGAGTGAGAAATAGAAGCTAAATAGTAATTAGATAGCACAAAACAACCCCCCCCCCAACACACCTTTAAGGACACACTTGCATTGGATCTCCTTGGTAAGTACACCTATTACATCAATGCATTCTTCTGTTATAGGTAAGGTCTTGTCAACTATTTTTTCTTACTACACCTCTGTTTTTAGGACTAAAGCCTACCATCATGCCTGATTGGACTATTAGAGAAAGAAGGGATTGAATGAAAGGAAAGCAAACATTCTTGTCACATCCCAAGAGTTTCAATCAAGTTGGCAGTGGTGTTTATGCATCAGGCAGAAAACAGTGAGAAGGTGTAGGTGAATAACACAATTAGGCTGAGAGGAAATGGAACATGGTCAACCTGCTTTTGTATTTTTCCTCATATTCCTAACTCTCCATATGGAAACGAAACTCTTTCAAAATCTCTAAAATAGACCCAGCAGGAATCAGCTTCAAAAATCTGTTTTTTTTTTTTTTTTATGTGAACTGTACATTTCCAACTCAAGAACATAACCTTGGCTGTATTATCTAGTCTTTTTTACCCATGGCTAGTCAAGTTGTACCACATCTCAAAAAAGACATGCCCAAGTCCTAATCTCCAATACCTGTGAATATGATCCGACTTGGAGAAAATGGTTTTTGCAGAAGCATAAAAGACTTAGAGTTAAATTCATCTTGATTTAAAAGATGAGTGTTAATTCCAGTAACCATTTCCTTTAGAAGAAGAGTTGAAGGCATCAACAAAAGGGCCCATAAAAACAAGACTGAAATCAGAATGCTATAATTCAAGTGTCTCCAAGAATAGTAAATAGACAACAAAGGCAAGGAGAGAATTATAGAATTTTTTCTTCAGAACATCAAGAATGAATACTACTGTCAATACCTTGACTCTGGGTTCTGCACTTCACAATTGAGAGGGAATACATTTATTGTTTCAAGCTGTTCAGTTTGTGATAATTTTTGTTACAACAGCTCTAGGAAATGAATATACTACCCCACATATATCATCATATAGGAGGCAGCATGTTAAAGGAGAGAACAGACACTGTGCATGGAGTTAGGAAATGTCTATCCTGAGCTTAATGAGTACTTGTATGACCTTGACTGAGTGAGTTACAATCCCTCCCTAACTGTGTGTTGCTTCATTTATAAATGAGAAAGATGTTTGCAGATGCATCTGGTTCTAGGTTTACTCTTGCTTCCCTGTTATTTAATGAAAAAAAAAAAAACCTAGAAACAGGTTGAGTATTGCAATAGTTTCAGGCTGTTGGAATCTGGCACTGTAAGATTGTTGTTATTGAGAGGATGACAATAAACAGAGTGATATCTAAATTACTCCAGCTTTGGCTGGAAGGCACTTTCTGGGCTGTCCAATAGAGATGGGAACCCCTCTCAAAGCTCATAAAGAGCTCTGAGCTGAACAGGTAAGTGTTGGAACTTGGCAAGTGTTGGGCCACTAGAGCTGTGGAAGAAAGCATCAGAGAAGGGGTAGTAATATATAAGATGGCTCCAAAAAAATAAACACATGGAATTCTTCTGATCTTCATTAAATGTTTTGCATATAATGAAATTCAGAAGGTTTGGCAATGGTCTGATTAGCTGTGAAGTATGTGGTTACCAGATCTCACAGAGAGGTGGGAACTATTTAGGTTTCAACTGTATTGAGTTGACTGGATCAAGTACCCGCACACTCAGGGGAGCTGTCAGGAGGTTTATGTCATAGGAGAGCTAGACTGACTGTAAAATAAAAGCTATGCTGGGTCTCCCTTCACATTGTTTAAAATAAACCTTTAAAAATATCCATCCATTGGCAGGAAATATTTACCCACATTCAGTACTATTTAGAACAAGAAAGTCAAGGATCTAATCAGAAGGAAAATCTGAACCTCTTTCCTAGGGTGACCAAGAGCAAATGTGATGCAGAAAATAGGATCAGATTGAGGAATAACAGAAGTGATGGAATTAGAAGAGGAGGATTTCAAACCAGCTCTGAGAAATGTCTTCATGTTTTAAGCTAATGGTAAGGGGCATTAAAGCACTTGCTTCACAACACAAGGACCTGAGTGGCTCTCAGACCAGCATAAACGCCAGGCAGAATGAATGGTGCATGCTTGGAATCCTTGCAATGGTAAAATGAGGAGTCAGAGACAGGTAGATCATTGGGGCTCCCTGGCCAGCTAGCCCAGGCTACCTGGTGAAATCCCAGGCCAATGGGAGACCTTGTTTCAAACAAAAGAGTAGGTTTCCTTAGGAATGACACCTGAGTTTGTCCTCTGACCTTCCTACACAGACATACATGCATGCTTGTGTGCACCTGCATACATATGTATATCCAGACATATGGAGACACATATACACACACAAAATATATTTACTTGTGGTCATAAGGAAGAAATAAGTTGGAAATATGAAAACATACCAAGGGGACTTTTTACTTGAGTAACAATATCTAAAATTAAAAGTTCTTATATTTCATTGAAAGAATGTTCCTTTAGAGCAAAATTACTAATGTATTTTGGGTTTGTGGCATAAGTAGGAGTAAGACCACAGTAAAAAGAGAAGAATGGAAGAATTCTATGATAAACTATATAAAGTTTTTTAGTATTATTGGAAGTAAAATAATGATTTTGTGATGAAGCTGAGATGCAGATGGAATTCCCTAGTATTATTTTAATGTCCTCTTAACAATTCATTTCACTCCAACCTTTCCAATTCAGCAGCCACATTAGATATCAGACCTCTGTTTAAGACTTTCCAAGGATGTCCCCATCAAAGCAAAGCTGAAATCCTATCAATGGTTTCATAATATCATTCAGAATGACTTCTGCGACCTCATCTTGAGCTCCTGCCACTGTGTCTCTAGCTCCAGCTGTGAGGCTTCCTTGTTTTCCTTTGAACCTTCCTTGTGACCTTTGAACTTGCTTGCTCATTGGCCTTTCACATTCTGCCTTCCAAGCCCTAGCCTTCTGCCTTCTCTCCTAATTTTTTTCTTCAAACTGACTTCTCCGTGTTGTCTATCTGAATCCCAGGTTAAAATGGCGAGCCTACCATTTGCCCGCCTGTCATTCCATGTTCTCTATTCATAGCTTATTGTCTCTGAAGCACTCCGATTTTTATATGGTATTTACTGTAATTTGTTGTCCATCTGTGTCCTCAGAGTCCCTCAAAAGGTAACATGAGCAGACTTATTGTTTGCTCACTGACACACCCACACGACCGATAATAGAGAACAAAATGGAAGGTGTGCTCAGCAAATAATGTAGGATCCCTGTTAATAAAGTTTGAGAAACTACAAGAAGAGCCCAGAACCCGTCCTTAGCTTTGGTGTCCCCTATCATGGGCCCTGTGTCCCAACCACCCTACAGAGTTAAGGCTTTTCCTCTGATCTTGCCAGGAATTTCCCATCATTCATTTCGCTGCCCTCATTTGCCTCCAAGGTGCAAGGACTTGGGATGATGTTCTTGAGCACAAAAAGAGGCTTGACAGCCCTGCTCTAGGCTTTTTATTCATCCTAACAAATATGACAACCTGTTTTTGCCTTTAAAACATTAATGTGTCTGGAAGTAGCCATTCTGAGAAGCCTGTTTTTTTCCATATTTCAAAGTGAACTTGCAGTCTTTTTTGGGTTTTGATTTTTATCTTTTGGAAAAGTCAGTGCCTGGAGCTTTGTTGCACTTGAGGCTTGGGGTCTTTCATCCCTGACAGTGTGAGGATAAAAGGACTCAATGGCTGTCTACTGAGGATCCTGGGCTTTAGTAGCTCTGGATGTAAGCAAAGGAAATGATCCCCCAAATCTTGTTCTTCCTAAGGTTAGTATTTGGAATAAAATATAACCCAACTTCCCCTATAGCGATTAATTTATTTTATAGACACAGTGTTTGCCTGTTTTCTGGTCTGCTTCCTTTGCCATGTATAGCGTTTTAGATTGAGAGCCCAGGGCACTTTGATCACTATTCAGTCTGGCTGTCACATTCCCTTGATGTCTAAGGGCACAGAAAAGGAAAGGCATGTGCAAGACTCATGGGCAGATGGTGGGTGGGGGGTGTGGTCTCAGGTAAAGTTCTAGACAGAAGCATGCTGCATTAGCAACTAGAAGCAGCTTTTAGCTGGTGTTTTTGCAACTGTGTTTTTACCGGGCTTTACTGTTATACATGTCAGAAAATTAATGGTGGTAGTTTCCATTTATAAATTTTATTTTTAATTGATTATGGAAACGGTATTGTTTTCTATTCCCATAACTTATTCAGTACAGTTAACCTACCATCTCTTTCTAATTCTTTACTTTCCTGCTCTTCCTCTTCCCTTCCATTTTTGTCCTCCCTTCCTTTCTGTTTTTGAGACAAAAATCCCACTGTATGGCTGAAGCTATACTCAGATAGCTCATGCTGACTTCAAACTCAGGATGGCCTTCCACCTCAGCTTTCCAGTTCTGGGCTTATGGGTGTGTGTCACCAAGCTCAGATAGCTCATCATTTCTTTTATGTGTGTGTGTGTGTGTGTGTGTTGTGTGTATGTGCCTGTGAATGCACATGTAGAAGCCAGAGATTGATGTTAGGTACCTTTTTGGTTACTTTCCACTTTCTTTCTTTTTTCTTTTCTTTTTTTTTTTTTTAACACAGGGTTTCTCATTGAACCCGGGACTCATAGTTTTGATTAGATTGCCTGGCTACAGAGCTCCAAGGATATCAGCTTACTTCATCCTTTATCACTGGGATTACAGGTGTGTGCTGTTGAACCTAACTTTTACATGGGAGCTGGGGATCTGAAGTAAGGTCCTGATACTTACATAGCAAGCACTTAACCCAGCCCCCAGATTCATTGTCTTAATGATAATGAAAGAGGCTTTCTGGACTCAAGACTTCAGAGCATTTGCTGAAGGTTAGAGGTACTAACTATATACCCAAAGACAAACTAAAATTTACCTTTCCTTTCTTGTCTCTTTTCTCCTGCCTTCCAGCTCATGTCTATAATCTGAGGAGTAACATTCTGTGAAATGAGAATTTAAAAGCCAGTGTAAGATACAACCCGTGTTAGTATGTAGCTGGGAAACCAAGTGCTCAATAAGAAAGTGAAGAATAGCACCAAGCTGGTTCCTAGGTTGAAACTGTCATGTTGTTTCTCTAGCTTTAACTAAGGTCATATTTCATGACAAAGGGATGCTTTATACTCATTAGACTGTAAATGTACAAACAAGCTTGAAATATCTCAGATGATTTCAGTATGCCTCTCATACCTAGTTTTATTTTTATGCAAGATGCTTTTAGATGAATTGGACATAATACTACTTCTACTTATTTGAATAATAAAAGAGAATCTGATGACTTGCTTATCTCTGAAGTTAAGTATTTTTTAAGTGTAGCTGGATCCAGAGGACCAACGTAGGTTGTTGAGACTTTGTCTTTCATCTGTTTCTCAATGTGGCTGGTGTACTTGTTTATGAACTACAGGCTTTCTCCATGTTACAGGGGAAATAGTACTGACAATGTTTGATATATGTAGCTGGAAGTTTTCCTGTGTCCTGCTGGGTCCCACAGCCACTCAGACTCAAATAAACGTACAGAGGCTTATATTAATTACAAGCTGTATGGCCATGGCCTATGGCTCAAGCTTCTTGCTAGCTAGCTCTTATAACTTAACCCATTTTTATTAATCTATAAGTTGCTACATGGCTGTGGCATACCAATACTTTTACATTTTGCTTCTCCAGGCAGCAGCTGGCATCTCCTTCCTCTCCTTTCTCCTCTCACTATCTGTTTTAGATGTTCCCACCTGGCTCCATCCTGCCCTGCCATAGGCCAATGTAGCTTTATTTATCAACCAATCAGAGCAACACATATTCAGAGCATACCAAAAGACATCCCACAGCACTTCCCCTTTTTTGTTTAATCACAAAGGAAGGTTTTAACTTCAACCTGGTAAAATTACATATAACAAAACAGTTATATTGTAACTGTAATTCTTGATTGATAACTGTTCTATCATATTAATTTTATTATATTAAAGCTAAAAATCTTCCGTTGTGATTAGATAGAAAAGGGGAAGTGCTGTGGATATCTTTCTGTATGCTTTGAATATGTGTTGCTCTGATGACTGATGAATAAAGCTACATTGGCCTATGGCAGGGCAGGATGGAGCCAGGTGGGAAAATCCAAGGAGAGAGTGGGAGGAGAAAGGAGAGGAAGGTGACACTATCCTGCTGTCCAGGGAGCAGCATGTAATGGCAAACAAGTAAAGCCACAGAACACGTGGCGACATATAGATCAATAGAAATGGGCTGAGTTTAGTTATAAGAGCTATCTATCAAGAAACTTGAGCCAGAGGCCATGTCCATACATTTCATAATTAATATAAGCCTCTGTATGTTTATTTTGGTCTGAGCAGCTGCAGGACAGAGTAGGACACAGGAAAATTCCAGCTACAGACATATATCCTTCTGTCCTGGGACTCAAATTCCAAGCCTTTCCTCTGTCAGCTTCAAATATAAAAACTCTGGTATTCAATGCTCAGCTCTGAGGAATGCAAAGTGTGAGAATCTTTAGTTCTCTCAGGATCCTTTGCTTTAGTGTGGGAAAGCATGCAGATCTGGTTAAGTCTGAGCAGTATTTTTTATAGTTGATTTTAGTGTTTTCTTTTTTCTTATATGTTCATACAGTACTACTTTTTGAAAGGGAACTTTGCTTCAGTCTGGATAAAATCACCATGTAAGTAGGTGTTGACCCAATACCAAGGTTTTATAAAATACCTTCATTGCTATCATCTGCATTTTACATCCTCTCAGGGCCAAGTAGGGCCTCAGTCATCTTGGTTTTGCATTTAAGACAATTGAGATTCAGAGAGGGTAGGAAAATGGTAGCCTTATGGATAACTAATCAGGGAAGCAAAAGCAATTAAATGTAGTACATTGGCTTTAATGTTTATTTTTTGCAGTTAGTAATTTAGGGAGTAGAATCAAGTATTAAAATATAAATACAGGGACTGGAGAGGTAGGTCAGCAGGTAAGAGTGACAAGAATGCTTACCACTCTTGTAGAGGACTTGGATTCAGTTTCCAACACTCACATCAGAAAGCTCACAACTATCTGTATGTAGTTCCAGCTCCAGGGGACCCAACAACCTCTGGCCTCCACACACATACATTAGAATGTAAAATAAAAATTAAATCTTTGAAAACACATAAATATAGTGCATATATTCTAAAGTCTACTCTGTAAATTATTAATTGTGAAAGGTGAAAATATGAGCAAGACTTCTACTGCCTTCCACCTACCACCCTTAAAATTTCTAAGTTCCAAGTTTTACTCTGTTCAGAATGAGTAGGAATTAATCAAGCAAGAAACCATTCTTTTTTTGAACAAAAAGATGTTAAGGGTAGATTTCTTAATTTCATGTACAACCCTCAACATTAACACGGAAATTGATCCACCATGGAAAATACTTGCTTCTTAAGTATATAAATGAACACACAATTGAATAAGAAAAGATCTATGGTTTCCTCTGAATCTAGTGAGTAGCTGAGAAACAAAAGAAAGCATTCAACTAGAAGGGAAAAGATGTCATCAAGTTGATACCTGGAGTGAAACTGCCATGTTGTGTCTCTTCTCTCTAAGGGCGTATTTTACAATTAGAGATGCTTTTATCCTCCTAAAACAGTAATTGTCCAAACATATTTTAAATATCTCAGATGATTTCAGTATTTGAGCCTTTGCTAGGCTGTGAGAAAATGCTAGGTACATTTTCTAGTGCGCACAATAGAAAAGCAATTGCGCTGTCTGATCTCTTACTTTTTGGAGTTGTATTTTTATGTGTTATTATACCAAGTAGTCTCTTTTCAAGAATAATATTGTGAGTCTTTAGGTTATCTCATGCTGTAACACTCATCCCTACACCCTGATAGCTGAATGGTCTTCCAGCTGAATAGTTTTCAACAATGACCATGTATTATCTGTCCTATGCTCAGCTGACCATACTCTTCTGCTCCCATGGTGTTGATATGGGCTACAGTGATGGTGGCACAATTTACATTTGCTGGTGGTTACTGGGACTCTTGAATACATCTTTGTTTTTCACCATGTGACCTCCTTTGTGGCTTTGACTTCTCCATCTACAATGGTATGACTGCAAAAATGTTCTGGCATCCTCCGATAGCAAAAGTAGCTCTCTTTAGCGCCAGCCTGGGAAGCAACTCAGTTACTGCTTTCTCATCAGAATGAGTCAAACAAGACTTAAGGCAAACCTAGATTCAAAGGGAGAAACGTTAGCTATACCTATCAGTAGGCAGAAGGGCTAAGAATTCATAGCCATTTTTCTATTACAGTAACATTTGTCTAGAAAAAAGATATCTATTAAAATAGTAAATAGGTACATATATAAATGAAAGTTATATGACACATGAATTCTAATCCCATTTCCATAGTCTACATTGTTTACTTAGTGTATGTTTTGGTCAAGTTATTTGACCTCATAGAATATTGGTTTCCCCACCTGTAATGAAAGATTGTCTTAAGGATTTGATGAGGTTGTGTATATCAGTTACACACAGCAGTCAGTGATTTTGGACCATTGCAAATTCTCAAGAAATTGATAAGCATTATTACTATTATTGACTGAACCATTCCAGGCACTGAATAGAGCAGAAATAACCACTCTCTTCATGCCTCTTAAGTAAATTATATTTATTTTGAATAAATTCTTATGATTTTGAAAGTAGTCAGAACTGAGAATGCACTAAAGTAATTTGTTAGCGTCAGGTCCATGGATTAAACTCATGTTCTTACTTTTCCTTGTTAATCTCCCCTCCCACTGTTTTTGGTGTTTGTTCTGTGCATGTGGTGGGCAAGGCATTGGAATACTTGAAGAGCTGTCACAGTCAGGTCTTGGGCTGTCATATTTTATTGATGTTAGGTATGTGGATGGGACTTAATAGGAAATGAAAGGCCCTATAGGTTTTTTACCTTTGAGAATTTGCGTTCACTGACTGTGAGAAAAAGATCAGAAAGATTTTTAAATAAACCTATTGAGCTAATAACATGAGAACTGTAAAGTGAGCCAGGCTGTAGTTTTCACTCCTAGCTTTGAAATGGTGTTTCATTATTCACAAACAATCTTCCTGAACATTTTGATACATTTTTATGAGAACAGTCTCTACGATGGTACTTAAATATTCAGTTTGGGGGCCATTCAGAAGTGAACAACATTTATGGCCTCATTGTTAATGTGTGCTTATTACAACAACATTTTAAAATGTATTTCTTATAGTGGTTGTAATTCTAGATAGATTCTTCTGAGGTATACATCTGCTGTTCAGCTGTCTTATCTCACTACAATTTGGTAGTGGAGTTAAATAAATCACTTTATATAACTCATTGTTATTTTAATTTCCATTATTTTTTTCCTAGACTGGATATTATAGTAATGTTTTCTTAAGCACTTGCTGTATTCTTGATAAAAAAAATGTATTAAATCTATGTAGGAGGATTTCAAAATGATTCTTTTAGGGTCTTTTGGTTATGGCTGAGAAAAAAAACAAAACAAGACAACCAACCAACATGGAGGTCTACTAAAAAGTGGGAGGATTCAAGGTCTTCTGGAAGCCGGGGGAATTCTCACACTTAGAAATGTTTAGCTCCACTTTTCAGAAAAGCAAACATTCCCAGGGAACTGCAATAACTTCTTCAAAGTTGTATGATCAGTATGGCAGAGCCAGGAATTAATGCTACACCTGCCTGGCACCAAAAGTTTTTGATTGTTCCTCAATGTAAAGGCCATTCTTGGGGGCTGGAGAGATGTCTCCTTGTTAGGAGCAAATACTGTTGCTTTTGCAGAGATCCTGAGTTCAGTTCCCAGTACCCACATCCACAGGCTCTTGGGATCTGACATCCTCTTCCAGACTCTACAAGCATTGCACTTACATGTGCACAGATACACCAACACATACAGATACACACAATTAAAACTAAAATTAATCTTTTAAAAGTAAGTAAATAAAGGCTGTTCCTTCTGCTAGCTTCAAATATCTGTGATGAAAACTAGCAGGAGTAGGGAGGGGAAATCTGTGTAAGAAAGATATATTAATCAGAAAACTCTTAGTTTACAATATTTTTGAAATCACAGAATTGTCTAGAGTGAAAGAATGTCTTACCTTCATTTTATTTCATATTTTAAGTATAGCATGTCTTCTTACATACCCAAATTGGCTTGTATCTTACTATGTAACTCATGTTGGCCTTGAATTCATGATCCTGCTGCCCCACCTTCCAGGGGGCTGAGATTGCAGGCACTCATCATAACAGCCTCATGATCTTTTACATCAAATCAGCCCATTTTAGAGATGTTGAGACATTAATAGCTTCAGTTTGCACAGGAAGATGGGGTTAACTTGATGAAAACCAGGCTTTGTGATTGTAAGAAAGACCTTCCATCCACTAACTACTAGATCACATCTTCTTCTGTGTGTTTGGTCCAGCGTCCTTTCTTTGCTGGTAACCCATACATTCCATGATGGACAGTTCCATAGTTAGATACTATGCAATGCTGCCTAATTTGGCTTCTATAATTGTATTTTGGGGATTGATGTAGTACTCATGTCTTACAGTAAATGCTGAAATAGAGAAAGGCTAACCGATTTGGATAGTAAGTTAGATTTAGTTATCAGCCCAGGTTTGACACCAAGCTGTGGTAGTCTTCGAGCAGCATAAGGTAGCAGTCTGCTTGGAAAGGGCTTTGGACAGGACACTTGTTGGTGCCTGGATTGAAGAAGATCACCAAGAATCCAGCCATCCCTGCATGTTGCTTATTTCTAAGCACAGTACTACTCAGAGACTGAATGTTGACATGCTCTGCTGATAGCAGCCTGGATTTTGTCCTTACCTGACTGAAAGTCATGTTCATGTGGATTTTTTTTACATGTACTAAACTTGTGGCTAACCTACTGGAGTCGATCATGGATATATTCTGAGTAATTTGAAGAAAGGTGAATGAATGAATTTTGAATCTGTAAGTGAGCAAGAGGCTTATGAAGAAGAAGGAGGCAGGCTTGTGAAATGACTTGGTGATCCATAAGTACGATGGCCTGAATTCAGGTCCCCAGCATCCAAGTAAAAGCCATGTATGGTGGTGTTCACCCATAAACCCAGTGCTGGGACAGGCCGAGACAGGCAGGTCCCAGGGGACTGTTGGCTAGCTGGAGTGGTGAACTCATGTTCAGTGAAAGACTCTCAAAATAGAAAGTGGAGGGCAATTGGAGAAGATACCTACTATTGACCTCTGTTCTCTACATGAACATATAAGGGAAAGTACACTTTCACACAAACACATGTCCCCGGTAGCTTTCTATGAAGAGACCTCCTGGAATGGCATGCCAAGTTTTCCCTAGTGCTAGCTAGCTTCATCCTTTTTTTCTTTAAATTTGTGTTCCCCTTCCTCCCCTTTGCCTCTCCTGTCCACCCCGTCTCTCCCCATTTTCCCCATCTGCACCCCTGTCAAGGGCTCCCTGTATTCTCCATCTATTAATCAATGACCCTTGGGCTTCCTGGACTCTGCTGCTTTGAGTTCAAGCTTGCCCTGCTCCACTCATTAGGTCCTGTGCCTCAATCCTCTGATTTTAATTCTGCTTAGTCCCACTAGACATAAAGAGCTATTTAAAACAAATCTTTTAGCCTACTGAAACTGTAGTGTTAGGCCATGCTGCAAAGCAGATCTATAGTAAAACAATCATGGAATCATTCTGGTCTGAGTTTATCAGAATCAGTGAAAAGCCAAACTTACAATAGCAGGTTTAAAAAATCTAGCATCCAGAAGATGGCAAAAAAGAGGGAGGGAAGGGGAGAGGGAGTCAGGGGTGGTGACTCTGTTTTATTTTTTTTTCCATTTTACAAGTTTTCTTTTTTTTTTTTTGCTTTTATTTTATTTTATTTTATTTTACAATACCATTCAGTTCTACATATCAGCCATGGGTTCCCCTATTCTCTCCCCTCCCACCAGTCTCCCAAACAAAAAAACAGCCCAGGACCAGATGGTTTCAGTGCAGAATTCTTTCAAAGAAGAACTAATACCAATACTCTTCAAAGTGTTCCACACAATAGAACCAGAAGGAACACTACCAAACTCTTTTTATGAGGCTACAATTACCCTGATACCCAAACCACACAAAGATGCAACAAAGAAAGAGAACTACAGACTAATCTCCCTCATGAACATTGATGCAAAAATACTCAACAAAATATTGGCAAACCAAAACCAAGAATACATCAAAACAATCATCCATCATGACCAAGTAGGATTCATCCCAGGGATGCAAGGATGGTTCAACATACGAAAATCAGTCAATGTAATACACCATATAAACAAACTGAAAGAAAAAAACCACATGATCATCTCCTTAGATGCTGAAAAAGTCTTTGACAAAATCCAACACCCCTTCATGATAAAAGTCTTAGAAAGATCAGGAATACAAGGAACATTTCTAAACATAATAAAAGCAATTTATGGCAAGCCAACAGCAAACATCAAATTAAATGGAGAGAAACTCAAAGCGATACCACTAAATTCAGGAACAAGACAAGGCTGTCCACTCTCCCCATATTTATTCAATATAGTACTAGAAGTTCTAGCTAGGGCAATAAGACAACATAAGGAGATCAAAGGGATACAAATTGGCAAGGAAGAAGTCAAACTTTCACTATTTGCAGATGATATGATAGTATACATAAGTGACCCCAAAAACTCTACCAGGGAACTCCTACAGCTGATAAACTCCTTCAGTAAAGTGGCAGGATACAAGATCAACTCAAAAAATCGGCAGTTTTAATTTTTATAGACATCTCTTATCTACAGTTCAGGATTCTGTTTTACTGATCAATATTTTATGTTGTTTTGAATATTTCAAAAATTGTTTCCTTTAGGCTAAGACTCCTATTATTAAGTGGACTTCATGGATGCATGGGTACTGACCTCATCACTGACCTGAGCTGGGATGCACAGGTACAAACCTCATCACTGACCTGAACTTACTCACTGTGTTATTTCTTTGCTTCAACTTCTTTTATTTTATACTATTATATTTTTATTATCTTTAAGATAGATTTTAAATACTTTTTTCAAAATACTGCAAATGATAAAACATTTACATTAGAATTCAGCATTTACACTTAATGTTATTATTTATGAGCCATTTAGAGATACATTTGATACACTTGTCTCAAAAATAGTCCTTTGCCCCTAGTAAGCAGGAAGATGCTCACTGCATATAGTTTGTTGTCTGTTTTTAGCCACAGGGGATTGGGAAATGGGGACAAAAAGAGCTGGGCTTGGGTTTCATTTTTTAAATAATTTTCTAGGCTACCCACTCTGGGGCATATTAATATTTTAAAAACCTGCTAACAATTAACTTTAAATGAAATACTTTTTAACCTCTAAATATCTTGAAAAGGTGGATGTACTATCTGGAGGTATTTAATGGAAAACCTTTAAATTTTCCTTACAAAGTCAGTGAGCAGCAGTGTTTGCATAATGACCATAACATGGTTAGGTGGAGGAACTAAAGGCTATTTATGTCTGGATATGAAGTTGTGAGGAGTTGGATTTTCCCCAAGGAGCTAATTATTAGCAGAAATTACTATGGTAGCCGATTTTACAAGAGGATCAAGATTCCTGTAAAGACCTGTCTTTTTTTTTTAACCTATATGTACATCATTTAAATGTAACACTGAAATCATGTAAGCCTGCTTATGTTTTTAAATGGGTGAATAAATTCTTAAAGTATGAAAGAGTTTTAGTTTAAAAGTTTTATAATTTATGAAGTAAATTTGAATTCTTTTTTAGTTTTTTCTTTTTTCTTTATAAAGTAGGAATACGTTATCATTTTCAACTTGGCATATAAAATTGCTATTGTTTCAGTAGACAGCATCACTGTCTATGAGATATGAATAGCTGAAGCAATGATAACATACAGTGAACATCTGTGTGCTAGGCCTTACTTCTGCAAGATTGTTCTGTGTGCTTTCATGAGAAAGTTTTATCCTTTCCTAGGTACATTTCTTGGTAGTGGAAGGTACTCTGGCATGCTCCTCTGACCAGAATCCATCCTTCCTCTTCTTGTTGTAGAAACTGGTTTCCCTATGAAAGGGAACAATTCCTTCCCTCAAGTCTATCTGCTTAGGTATGTGCAAGTGTACCTTGTGACGCTGGGGGTGCCAGGTGGAGAAAGGGGCGGAGTGTAAACCCATGTGTTCAGGGCAAGACAGGGCCATTTCACTCTTTAACTCAAAGTAGCTGTGATAACTTGCACGAGACTTGCACAAGATAGGGCCTGTCAACATCCTGTCATGGAGCAGAAAGGGGCTCATGAGACCATACCCTCCCTGAGACTTTATATGCAGTTAGTAGTGGATAGGGGAGGGAGGGTGTCTCAGTTGGGTTTCTATTGCTGTGAAGAGACACCACAACCATAGCAACTCTTATAAGAAAAACATTTAATTGAAGTGGCAGCTTACAGTTTCAGATGTTTAGTCCATTATCATCATGGTGAGGGGCATGGTGCTGTGCAGACAGACATAGTGCTGGAGAAGGAGCTGCTACATATTGATATGCAGGCAACAGGAAGTAAACTGAGTGTCATACTGAATGAAGCTTGAACAAAGGGGACCTCAAAGCTCACCTGCAAAGTGGCACACTTTGTAGCTGGAGTTTTCTTTAGTCCTGCCCAGGCTCGTAGCTGCTCAGACCCAAATAAACACATAGACACTTATATCATGTTTGGCCTAATGGCTCAGGCTTCTTGTTAGCTAGATCTTACAATTAAATTAACCAATAATTTTTATTTATGTTTAGCCACGTGGCTTGGTACCTTTTTCCAGTTTTGGCTTCACATCTTGCTTCCTCTGTGTCTGGTTGACGACTTCTGACTCAGCCTTCTGTTTCCAGAATTCTCCTCTCTCTTTATCCTGCCTATACTTCCTGCCTGGCTTTGGAAAATCAGCACTTTATTTATTAACCAATCAGAGCAACACATTCACAGCATTCAGGGCAATATCCACAGCAACACTTCCTCCAACAAGGCCACATCTACTCCAACAAAGCCACACCTTCTAATGGTGCCACTCCCTATGAGCCTTTGGAAGTCATTTTCTTTCAAACCATGACAGATAGACATTTTTTGTAGTAGGGTAGCCAATGGTAACATGCTCCTGTAAGCAACACTAAAGAAGCTCACTGGGGCACTCACAAAAAGACATGGAAGTATAGAAGGCTGGTTGTGCTGAAGACGGGATCAGGAGGAATGGGTTGTGGGAAAGAGGTGAATAGCTGGTGACTGTGATTCATATATATTATATACATGTATGCAAATATCATAAAAACTAACTATGTATAATTAATATATGCTAGTTAAAATATTAAATGGGCATGGTGATGCAACCCTTTAATCACAGCACTTGGGAGATAGAAGCAGGAAGATCTCTGTAAGTTCAAGGCTAGCTAGAGCTATATAATGTGACCCTGTCTCAGACAAACAAACAAAAATAACTTTGAAAACAAAATAAAATATTAAACAGAAATTAATGTCAGTGCTGTGGATAAATGTGTGAGCTATAAAAGATCACTGTCAGTGAACATGTATGTGCATATTTTTTTTTTCTGGGATTTCTGGAGAGAGGTATTTTCTCCTCATTCAGAATGCTGAGCTTAGCAATAGGGCACGGTGAGTGGGAAATGCCTGTTGCTCATGCTCATTTTGCCACAAGATGAATGGAGCTTTCCTGAGAATTGCTAGGGCAGTAGAGGCATAAAGTAGGTGAAACCAATGTCTTGATGACTTAGATCCCTGAAGTACCTGCAAGAATGCTATCAGCCAGAAATTCTCCTGCATTTCCTTACCACCCAAGCTACCATTTTATCTTATTTTACTTAACTTGAATTGTATTTGTGTCATTTAACTATATGACTGATAAATGAAGACTAGATTGTAGGCAACATACCTCTGCTGTGGGTTTTGCTAAAGGACTAAATAGCAAAGTAGTTTTACTAAGGTATAGTCTATGTATTTTCATGAAGGAGATTATTAAGGAATGCTGTGGATATTGCTCTATATAAATAAAACACTGATGGCCAGTGACCAGGCAGGAAGTAGTTTGCCAGGCAGGAAGTAGGTGGGACAAGGAGAGAGGAGGATGCTGGGAAGCGGAAGGCTGAGGAGGGAGACACTGCAGGCACCGCCAGGACAAGCAGCATGTAAAGACTCTGGTAAGCCATCAGCCACGTGGCAAGGTATAGATTTATAAAAATGGGTTAATTTAAGATAAAAAACAGCAAGAAGCCTGCCACGGCCATACAGTTTATAAGTGATATAAGCGTCTGAGTGATTATTTTATAAGTAGATTGTAGGACTGCGAGGTTTGGGGAACCTGGAGAGAAGCCCTCCAGCAACAAAGGAACATCAAGATAACTCAAGAAAAATATTATTAATTACTTATATATTTTCTACTCAATTATTTACATTTATAAAAATTAAGCAAAGCAATCTAACTTTCACTTTATATTATTAAAAGGCTGAGAGGAAAATAGTCAAGTCAAGAAGATATGACTTATAAAGTGGAAAACAAAATTCATGTACTATCACAGAGGTAAGGCACTAGGTTAAGAGGAAGGCAATAAGTTATATTGGAAAGATTTGAAAGAGAGTTAAGGGACCGTGTGCTGACTCAGTGAGTATGGGTGCTGGTCCCCATCCCTGACAACCTGAATTCCATCCTGGGACACACATGATGCAAGGAGAGATAACTGATCCTCAAAGGTTGTCATCTGACCTCTACATATGGCACACCCCAACAAACAAACAAATAAACAAACAAACAAATAGGCAGATAAAAAAGTTAAAAAAATAAATAAAAAAGGTGATAAAAACAAGTGAAATTCTAATGGGCAACTGTTAGCTCAAGATCCATGGTTAGTATGTCTTGATGATGTCTTAATTTTATCAATTATTTCTATAAAATTCCCTATGGTATTTTCTGTCATAGAACTTTTCTCACAAACAGGATGCTTTGTCATTATTAAAATCTCTTGGCTCATTGTTCATCCCCATGAATTATCTTGTTCAGTTTAGCCCTTATCTTGTCACTAGCTGCTTTTCCAGGACTATGGCCTTTATCATGAAGCCGGAGACTATTCCCAGTTCTAGCCTGGGCTTCTTCAGAATGTTCACTTTCTAATGCCACTCTAAGGAGACTGAGTGGACTGGACCAGGCTTCCCTCTGGTTTCCCAGCACTGTCTGGAGTCCACCGAGTCATTACTTCTCTCAGGTGGCTGACTGTCTGTACCTCTTGGGTATCTTTTCCTTCCATCATCTCCTGGACCTGTTAGACTTGCCTGTTGGTGCTGAGTATAGGAGGTCTTGAGTACTGGCTTTGCTATTTTTTTCTTTTTCTTTTTTTAAAACCAACACAAAACACACAAAGCATGGATGGAGCCATTTACTGGTTGCCTTGACATCAGCAGATACTTCCATTGTGTCTGCCAATTTGGGCTATGGGATGCATTTTGCCATGGGTAAAATCCTTGCCGTGAAAATTAGGCAATTTTGCCCTGAACAGCCTTAGCAATTAGCTTGTATTTTCTAAATGTAACTTTGCTTATCTGTAGATCAATAAGGCTCATATCAAACACATGTTCCCTGAGGCCATCAAACATAATTTTGCTTTATCATAACTAGCATTTTCCCAGCATTTCTAACATTAAGCATAGCCAGTACTTTTCATAAGCCAACTGTCCTTAATAATGGGTCAATCACTTAATTATTTGTTCTCTTTTTGCCTGATTTTATAAGGAGCTTATTCTTGCTAACCACTGTGGCTCTGCTCAGATAGCAAAATGGTGGTAATAGAACATTTTTATATACTTCTTTTGTGATTACTAGTTAATAATTTAGCAGAACTGGAATTCATCATTTTTCCTATCTTCATGTAGGATTAATACAATTTGGGGGTTATCTGTATGTCTTTGGACTTTGTATAATTCATAGAATAAATCTACATAATAAATCTGAACTACAGACATTGGGCTATCCGGATGCATCTAGGAGTGTTTTATAGTTGTAACTTAGTATTATAGGCAAGGGGGTGAGTCAGGATCCTTAGATACCTTGTCTTTCCCAGAAGGTGCTTTTCATGGGCTGTAGTTAGAGAAGGATGTGGTTGGGAAAGGGTGCAGACTTTTAGGTGGATGGGGAAGGTCTTACTATATGTAATAGAATATGCTTGTGCATTAGATTCACCCCTACCTCCCCACTCACCCCTGCACACACACACACACACACACACACACACACACACACACACACACACGTAGAGTAGGTAGAATAAAACACAAAGCTCATTTACCCACATGTGACAGTATGAAGAAGGTCTTTTAACTACCTGGAGACTAGATGTGTTTCTTTTGTTTGTGTGGGTCTTACTGGTCACTTGGAGGTCAATTCTACAGAGAAGCATTGGTTGTGGTTAACAGGTCTGTTCCTGGCTCTGCCTTTAAAGGGTGAGGACCTGACTATTTTGGGCTGAAAAAAATGTAGCTAGTCATTTTAGTTCCATTCCTTTAGTATATTCCTCTTGTTTAATTATCTAATAATTCTATCAGTACCCCTGGGGAACAGAGCACACTATATTAGCATAGACAGTTTAACTAAAGAGGAAATGGAAGATTGAATCTATTATTCTGTATGTTTGTCAAGAAGCATTCCAGGGGATCAAAGTATCCTGAGAAATTCTGTTTACTTTTTGATACAAGTTGTTTTTTGTGTAGCCCCCTCCTTGTGTATTCTCTGCCTTGAAGATCTCTAGATTGAACAGAAACACATTCTTTTCATGTTGTCACTTGTTACAAAGACAGACAGCATTCTGACAAAAACTTGTGTAGTCTGGTGACATGTTTGAATATAACATAGCATTTCCTAGACACATTCTGCCTTCTAGATGCATCTTTGATTCTTTCCTTTCCTATCATCCTCTCTCTCAGTGAGTGCCCTGTCAGCCTTCTCATCAGTGTTATCAGGAACAGATGAAAACTTCCCTCCTCTGGGAATGCACCTTGCTTTGTGTTCCTCAGAAAACACAGTGAAAATAGATTTTATGATTTCTCATGTGAGGTAAAGCGCAAAAGTTTCAAAGGGTGATGATAACGTTCTAGGTGTGAAATACTTTACCAACATTCATACTATTGACTAGAAAGGGAAAGAAGAGAAACTTATAAAACTGATGTATGTGAGTTGACTTCCTGAATTACCACTTGGACTTCAAGGTTAGAACAATGAACAAGATCTTTCTGAGTGTTCTGTGTAAGAGTTTATATTAACTGGAAAAATCCAGTGTCACAGGAAATGCAACTTCATCAACATCTGCTCTATATGTAAAATGTTAAGGCTAAGTGGAACCTTCTCGAGGTTTTACATTCCCTAGATGATGAAATTGAAGACAAGGCAAATAACTTGCCTATATAATGATGGGAACAAGATAAGGTCACAGTTCTCCTAGTAATAATTTATGTCAAAATTTACTCTATGGCTGAAAATGATAAAGTTCTTACCATGCATATATGAAGCCAATGTGTTGATACACACACACACACACACACACACACACACACACACACACACCACAAACATACACATGTATGCATGCCTTTGAAAGTTAATCAGTGTTTCTCCTTTTTGAAACATATTTAAGAACTTTCCTAATTTAATACTGCATATCTTTGTAAAAATTTAAAACAATAGCATTCAACTCAAGAATCCAGACCAACTTATAATTGGTTGATGTAGATAACAAGCTAGGCCAGGCATTAATTGTTTTTTCTTCTCCTTTTCCCAAAGTTTATGTGTCCAAAAGGTAAATAGTCTTTGGCACTTTTCTTTTCTAAACCCAGGAAGATGAGTCACATTACTTCTGGTATATAAAAACTAACATCTATAGTACTGATTTTGTTCAGCACGAAATAACAGGGAATTAGGGAGTGAATCCTAAAATGATAGTTTATACACAGACATCATAAGCATGGCTTAAGGATATCTTTTGTAGCATTGCTTATTTATTTATTTATTTATTTATTTATTTATTTGAGGCCTATTTTGTGATCATGACTACTTTAATAAGTTATTTTTAGCTTATAAATTCAATTCATATTGTATAAGCCAATATTTCTATGTGAAAATTTATGGATATTCATGTTTTTCAATGGAAACTATGGTAAACACAAAGAACATATATGCAAAAAATTCCAAAACAATGCATGTATCTTTAAAAGTACAAATGCACAGCACTGTGGGGTTCTACAGTGTGAACAAACTCATTTCACCAAGGTCCATGTCTTAAAACCCTCCTCATTCAATCTACTGGTCATTACTCATGTCTTATATCACCATTATCTATAGTACACTATCATGGTTATGTTTTGACCTTTTCATCGGTGTAATCTATGTATTCTTAAATGAATAACTTTGACCAACACTATATTTATGAAGCTTTGGACACACTGAAAGTATGAATTTTAAAGAGGTAGAAGTGTGAATTATCCTGACTATGCCAGGATGTGTACATGTATTGAGTTACCATGATGTATCTTCTAAAGCTGTTCAAATGTAAAATAACGGTAAAAGGAAAATAACATTATATTTTCATATGGATCTACATTATTTATGATTATAGTTTAATCATTTCCATGACTATGTAGTGTTCTGCTGTATGAATATATCACCACTCAGTTGTTCTATTGATAGTTTTAGGTTGTTCATATATTGTATTATAAATATCTTGCATGTGTGTTTTGGTGTACAAACACATATATGAATTTTTTTGGATAAAGGCCAAAGACTGAAGTTACTGAGTTATAAGAGAACTAAGAGAATCCATAATAGATATGCTTGCGTGTTCAATTTATGTAAGTATTATTAATCAGTTTCTGAATTTTGCTTCTATGATAACCTGAAAATTGGAACTCTCAGGCTCATCAACACTTGGCACTACTTCTGCCATTCTGATTATTATCAAGTGGGCATTTTGCTGTAGTTTTAATTCATGTTTCATTGCTAATTAAGAAAATAGAGCCAGTTCAAACATTCAATGACCATTCAGATATCCTTTTTTTATAATGTGCCAATTGAAGATTGATGTCTGTTTTTTTTTTTCTTGTTGAGTCAGTGGTGATAATGATAGTGATAATGAGGGCATTTTTATATGTTATATGTACACATTATTAACTCCAACACATAACTTTTTCTTCTATGTAGCTTGTCCTTTAACACTGAAATATCCCTTTTGATGATCAAAGGTGTTTAATTTAAGGTAGTCTAGTTTCATCAACCCTTCACTTTAGGATTAGTGCTTTAATTCTTATAAAAATACTTTCCCTGCTGAAAAGTCATGAGAACATTTTCCTATGATAATTTTTAGAACTTTGTTGTATGAATTTTCTATCAACATTTGCAATTAAATTATGTGGTCATGAGTATGAGCCTGTTCCAATTATATACCATGTCTTTATTTGACTGCTGTGGTGTTGAACTATACCATGTTAATCACCATATGAGAACTGAGCCCAGCTGTAGAGGAACAGGCAGAGCCAGTAGAAGTGCCTCCCCCCCCCCACACACAGAGGATTTATTTAGTTCTCTTACATGTTAGAGGCTGGGAAATCCAACAATGGTTTCCTGCTCGCAAGAGAAGCAGAAAACAAGATAGTTGCCCAATCCAGGAGGTTCAGCTCTCCCTAATGTGGGACTGAAGGTCTAGAAAGTCGTTGGAGTCATGTTGAAAAGCTAAAGAAGTTACAGCAGCAGTAATAGATGTAGCTGCTCAGAGCAAGGGCAGGTGGGTCCATGCTACTATTTTTGTGGATTTCTTTTCCATCTGGGTTGTTCTTTCAAAATTGCCACTCACATTAAGGCAGAGTATGTTCCTCTGCCCCTAGTCATTGAAACATGGGCCATTCCTCTCTAGGAATGCCTCACAGACACACAAATGTGTCTCATTACTCCTAGGCAGTTATTAGTCTGTTTGAATGAACTACCAAGACCAACTGCCACACTGTATGCTGCAGCCTTGCTATAACTGCTTATTCCCCCAATCATATGCATAGATAATTATGTTTCTACTGATGAACCCATAAAAGTGATTTTTCATTCTGTTAATGCTTTGATAACCTAATATTCTTTGTGATTATATTATTAGGATTGATCTCTCTCTCCCTTCCTCTTTCTCTTTCCCTTCCATCCCCCTCTCTCTATTCTTTCCTCCCATCCCCCTCTCTCTTTCTTTTCTTCTGTGATCACTTCTTCATGCATTAAAGTCTTTGTGTTCTATTGTTTGATTTTGAAATTGTTGTACTATTTTAAATGTTGATATATATGGCAACAGTGTGATAATTCAATACCTGTGCTCAATGTTTGCATTCCCATTTCTAAACATTTTTGGAAAAGCCTTTTAATGAGTGTATGCATTCCATTTGATTGCTCTCTACCTTCTTGGATGTAATTCCTCTTATGTTAGGCATCTTCACGAAGTCCTCTAGAGTAGATTAAAGGATGTCAGGAATTCATTGCCACTCTTCCCATCAGTGTGCAGGCTCTGCCCACCCACCTCCGTTTGGTATGTAAGTTGTCCCTGTGATTTCACTGGACTATGAATCTTCCAGCTCTGGTGCAGTGCTATCACTGTCACTTTGAAATTGTTCATATTTTTGGTCCTATTGCAGTCTACAAAGTTAGAAATTTTATTAAAAGGGAAAAGTGGATGATTATTTAACACATCTTTTGGGTGATTTTGATGCATGTGGAACATAAATTTGTCCTACATTTAGCAGAAATAGGACACCTAAAATCCTACAGTGTGGGTTTCCTAATGCTATGGTCAATTTTGTGACCTACCAATTAGGTAAAGGGACACTCAGATGTGGTGGTATTCTAATTGTACTGAAATGTGATTTTGATTGTATGTTAATAAATAAAGTTGCCCTGGGGTCAGAGCTATTAGAGCCATAGACAGAGTATGCCGGTGGTGGCACACGCCTTTAATCCCATAGATCTCTGTGTGTTCAGGGATACAGCCAGCATTGGAGACATATGCCTTTAAGACCTAGGGGGCTGTACATTCAGACAGTGACGAGGCAGTCACGTGTTTGGGTTTACAACCAATGAGAAGGCAGAACAATAATACTATAAAAAAGACGTACAGACAGGAAGTAGTCCTCTTTCGGGAAGCTGGGACACCGCAGGCGGAAGGGTGAGATTTTAGCTCTGAGCTCTGACCTCTCGGCTTTCTCTTTTACATTGTTTCTGTGTTTCTTATTTAATAAGATGGTTGGTTACATCAACACTCAGAGACCGCCATAAAATTATTTCTGGATGTATCAATGAGGTTGACTCATCTGTACCACCAAGGGGATGGTGTACTTTTTCCACAATGAAGATCAGAAAAAAATGCATCTGGAATATATGAAATACCTCAGGGAATCTCTTCATATTACCATGGTCTGTGATTAGGTTTCATAGAAAACTATAGCAGCCCAATCAAGTAGGACTACACATGGTCTAGACTCTCAGGAGTGGAGATTTAGGTCAGTTTTGCAGGGAAAAAAAAACAAAAACAAAAAACAAAACAAACAAACAAACAAAAAAACTATGATTATCTGAGAATTTTCCTGAAGGCAAAGGGGGGATGCAGAATGACTAAGAGAAGAAGGTGGTTATAAATACCAGCATCTGTCAGACTACATGACCAGTTGTAGAAACAAGATATGTACTTCCCTCATTAAAGTGTTGATTACAAATAACATTGAAAGCCAATTGTGGATGGGGCATCTGTATCAACTTCCCACCATCAGAGCTCAGGGAACCTCATGGAAGAAGTCTTAGAAAGACTGTAATAACTGGCAGATGGAGAGGAGCGCTGTCACATACTGTCTTCTAGATGTGACATGGTTGGCACAGGCATCGATTTACAGCAGCTGTGTTTATACACACAAGACCTGCACAAGACCAAACCAGTCAAAATTCCAGCATCGATGGGGAAGGGGCCCCCAAAGCCTCACCCCTATCAGAGAGCTATTAGTAGTTGATAGCTGCTGCAGGAGAGAGATTCACTCAGTTTGGGAAACTTGGCTGCTTGTGGGCTGCTTAAACCCCAGTTAAAGGCAACACACCTATGCACATATGGGCAGCTCTAATTAGACACAGGGGACTAGGAATAACAATAATTAAAAAAAATAAGGACATGAATTTGAGAGGGAGGTGGGGGTGCTAAGGAGAATTGGAGAGAGGGAGTTGTGGATGGTTCTGAATATACTTTGTGTAAATGAATGAAACTTTCAAAGAATAGAAAAATCTAAAGAAGAAACAAGGAATCTAGTTGTCAGTATTTCCTACTTGTCTTTGTTGTGAATATTCGCTATGAAGTAAATACCTTGGCACTCCTTCTTTTCTAATCATGCAACTTAAGATATACTTACATATTATTATATAAGTCTTATTAATTTTACATTTTACATTTAATTTAAGGAATATCAGGAGACAACACCAGCAAAGGATTTCAGTTTGACTTTGGAATAAGGCATCAGAAAATTTGGGGTTATATTCAGAATAGTTACATTCTGAATAATATACTAGTTATATTAGTGTAGGCTTTTAGCAGCAGTTCAGCTGAGATTCATTCTGGATGAGGACTTAGAAGCTTCCAGTTTGAGGAAACAGGATCGGCTGAGAAGTTGACAAGGTAAGGTTGGATGTGGCCTGTTCTGTCTCTCTGATCTTTTAGCATTCACTCCAATACCAATAGTTATATTCAGAATAATATACTAGTGGCATCATGATCTTGCTTACTTTCTTGATTTTCAGACTAAGAATGGTTTGAGGAAATACATATTAGTGCCATACTGAAAGGTTTGGACTTGTGACAGTTCATTTTCTGTGTCAACTTAGCTGAGTCACAGGATGCCCAGATATGTGAATGATCCTTATTCCTTGGTACTTTTGCAAGGGTATTTGGGGGAGAAATTGTCATTTGAATCAGTAGGTTGAATATAGATCACCCTTACTGCTGAAGATTGGGGGCAACATTTAGCCCTCAGAGGGACCCAAAAGAATAAAGACATGGAGGAAAAGTCAGTTCACTTTTAGTTTTGGAACCGTGGCACCGTTTACAGGCCTTGGGCATAGGTTTTCAGGCTGCAGGATTTAGACTCATCCCTCTTTTGCCCTTATCCAGGCTCCCAAGGCTTCAGGACTCAGACTGCCTTCAATTGCCAACTGTCCTCATTCTCTGGCTTAAAGCCCATGGATTGTGATACTTCACTTCCATAACCACATGAACAAATTCCCATAATAATCCTTTTCACATATCTTTAAATATCTTATTGATTCTGTTTCTCTGAAAATCCTCGACTAACATATCTACCTCTCTTCTGGTCTCCTGGCGCTTTTTTTGCAAAACAAGCCACTTCTTTGCAACTCAAAACTCGATGCAATACAGTTTAAAAGCCCCTCCAGTAGACCTTTTGTAGCTTTGGACATCTCCCTTGGTTTCCCTTGATTTCAGTTGTGATGGAGATTGTTCTTAACGTGGCACAACTCAGGCATCCTGCTACTCTATCCCTGGGTTTTCTCTTAAGTCATTGGATTTGTTTAGTAAAGGTATAGGCAGCATCAAATCCAGGGAAGTCAAATGCCTCTGTGGGGAATTCTTTACAGTACAGGAATGGGTGACTATATGCCATGGTTTCCTGTGATGAGAAGTGTATTTCTGAGGTGTCCATAGATTCCTAAAACCCACTAGGGCCTAGTGGTTTTGGGTCCTCAGGGCCTACAGTGGGAACCAGATTAATAACTCTCCCCTCTCTTTATTCTATATCATCTTCCTGCTTCCTTCACCTCATTTCTTATGAATACTTCCAAAATAAACCACCTAAGAACTTTGCTCAGACCTGGGTAAACACAAGCTAATATATTTGTGTTACAGAGTGTAGAAGTGAGGGACTGGTGAGGAGGCTCCCTGAGTGAAGACGCCTGCTGCCGAGTCTGACAACCTGATTTTGATCTGTGGGACCCAAATGGTGAAAGTAGAGAATGGATGAGTGCCATGGTGCACATGCATACAGATATGCACAAATAAATAAATTCATTACATGTTGCTGTGAGGGAAAATTCCTGGAAAGAAGCTGGGCCTGCAGAGACAGATAGAACTGTGGTACTGGGGGAGACTAGAATGTTTCAGGCCCAGGGACTAATTACCTTACCTTGGGCTAAGTTCTGGCCCTCCAGACAGCCAATCCTTGTCCTCCTCTGTCAGAACTAACACTTTGTGACTAATAGATTAAAAGCCTTTTTTGGATCTATTAACAGACCACTAGCTTGTACCAACCCAGAAGGTAAGACATCATCAGGTGACATCTTAGACATAGAGAAGAGTTTCCCACCATCTTGCTGTACCTGCTTCTCTGAGTTACCCACCAATGTATTTTAAACTTGCCTTGATTTATGACTTTATTTTTTCCATAAAATTATAAAGTTTCATGAATCTTTTTCCACATTGGAAGATAGAATTTGGAGTAAACTAATCTGTGTTCCCAGGCGATGGTCACTCATATATGCTCTAGAATAAGCTGCCTCTTATTCCTTTGAGGTGAGAGATGTTTCTTTTGTTGACATTTTAAAAAGTGTAAAGTACAGAACTTGGAGGCACAGCATACAGTTTTGAGCCTAGGCTATGACCCATACCTATTGCTTTTTTTTTCTTGACCTTAGATGTGTCATTTGTTAAGACATTGATTTGACTTTCATGCCGCTCTCTCGTTTCAAAAGCTGAATGATTATCCATAAAACTAGAATAATGAGACTGGTCTGTAAAGTTCTCCCACCATTTTCTAGCCCCTCCCCCATAGCATCCTAACATTCTGCTTCATTCTGTGCCTTCAGTAGTCTTCATAGAAATGGGCACACACACACAAACACACACACACACACACACACACACACACACACACACACACACACCAATACATAGCTGGAGAAAACTTCACAGCTACTTTGACAGATAAGAAGCTCTCAAAAACCACTGACATTCACAGTCTCATATTTATGTAGGACATAAAGATTGAGAGGAAAACAAATCTATGCAGAATATGATCAACTATCTGGATGACTAAATGCAACATAATAGCCTTAGTACTTCAGAGCCAAAGCCAAGTACTTAACATCAAATGGCTTCCATTTTGTATTGATTTGGAAAGAGGAATGTTGCACCTGGGGATTGAGCTATAGATTTCAATCTATTTTTCTTTGTAATTTGAGACAAATTAAAATCTATGATAATGAACCTAACCAGGAAGGGAAAGTCTATTCTTTTCTTCTTTCAGCAACTAGTGATGATCAATTTGAAACTTTATTGGTGTTTTTACACAGCAGTGGCTTCCAATGGGGCCTTGATTGCTACTGGGGGGAAGCAAGGCAGGGAAAATGCTTGCTTTTCTAAGAGAAAGCAGGAGGAATGCACCCAATGTGGTATGGTCTTCTGTGCTCAGCAGTGGATTCTCCCCACAGGGCTGGTCTCACATAACAAGAGAGTAGGTAGCCACTTGTGACTGCTGCTTCAAGGGCTCATGCCAGGCCCTTGGCTCAGGCCCCCAACTTTTAATATGCTTTCTCTATTTAGTCCTTGCATTATAAAATTCCTGAGGAGTCAGAGCTATTTCTTAGAACTGAAGAAAAATCTCTGGTGGAAAATGTCTTCTTGAATGTGCCAGGATTAGAGTTGGGAGTGTGGAGACATTACTCTTCCCTTGGCAGTAATTATCTCTGTGAATTCAGGGAGGTACTATAGCCTCTCTGTGGCTTGGTCTTGTTAACAAAGGTTCCCACAAAGGTGATGCCCCTTCACATGAAACCTCCTCCAAGGCTCCTTAACTCATCCAAACTTCAACAACAGTTGAGAGTTTCTAATGTTGTAAGTCTAGAGCTTAATTACAAGTTGTTTTGTGCTATTCTTAACCCTCTAAATAGCCTTTCCTTGCCCACCTCTGTGTCAGACCTAATACCCTGTAACTAATAGATACTCCCAAGAATGTAGTAACTTTACAAAACTGTAGTTTCTACCAACCAAAGGCTAGAAGTCATCAGTCAGCATCTGAAATCTACAGCTGTGATTTCTCTGCTTTGCTGCAAGTACCTACTTAATGTTTCCACCAATGTATTTGAAAAGCACCTTGATTTATGATTTTCTTTGTTCTGTTATTTTAAAAACTTCATGGACTTCTTCCATGTTGGAACATGAATTGGTGATAGCCTAATTTTGTGTCCCCAGACCATTGTCACTTACATTTGGCTTTAGAATAAGCTACCTCTTCACCTTTTTCAGATAACATTTGTGTTTTGCATTGACAGTTTCTACATTTGTAAAATGAATTCAGGGAAAAAAAATTTGTAATCCTTTGAGAGCTTTAAAATTTGAGTTACTGATGGGAATTCATGCAACTATATAAATGACAGATGTATTCTGTTTATAGAGCATTTGATGAGAAGACAGTAGACAAAAAGAGAGAGGGAAAGACCGTTATACCTGAGTGGGCCTCAGGGGTTCCTGTGACAGGATATCCAGGTTCTTGGTGTCTCAAGCAAAAAGCTAGACAAGACACATAGTTGTAGTTAAAGTACAGATTTATTAGAAGCAAAAGTTAAAAACATAGAGTACTTCTCATAGAATAGGAGGGGTCTGGAGCACACATGTTGCTCAAGAACCCCAAATCCTTATTTTAGAGTTCTTTATGAGGCAGAAGGAGGTGTCACTCTCTAGGGGTGGGAATGAGATGACTCTTTACTTTGATTGACATACTGGATGTTATGTGACTGAATAATCTTTGCATGAATGGACTATATGTCCTGTAATTTTTTTTTGTTTTTGTTTTTTTTTGTTTTTTTGAGACAAGGTTTCTCTGTGTAGCTTTGCGCCTTTCCTGGAACTCACTTGGTAGCCCAGGCTGGCCTCAAACTCACACAGATCTGCCTGCCTCTGCCTCCTGAGTGCTGGGATTAAAGGCGTACGCCACCACCGCCCGGGTTATGTCCTGTAATTTTAAGTCCATATGTGCTCATTCATATATACACATGAGAAAGGAAGCAGGGGTTGTCTTCTGACAGGTGCCTTCAGAGACAGACTAGTCTTCCTTGAGCTTATGCCCAACATCACCAGTCTAACCTGGCCTGTTCTACCTTTCCTTCCACTTGGATGTGTCTGAGTACAATTACCCACATGAGGGGAGGTGCTGGGTGCTACCGCTACCACGGGAAGGAGCAGATAAAGGAGTGAATAACTCCCCTGGGGTAACTGTCCTGGTCACTGGACTCTCCTTAAGCTTACCTACTTCAATTGGGAGAATTTGAAAAGGACTGAAAAGGAAAGAAAAGGACTGTGATTCAATACAGTTTTGCCTCTTGGGCATTGTACCAATTCATCAGTAACATGCATGAAATGATACAACATGGAGGGGAAGGCTCAGACTCGTTTAAACCAATGGCTTTCAATGCAAGACTGAAATAGAATCAGCATGGTTCTGTCCCTGGCCAGTGATCACAGAAATTCTCAGAACCTTAATTTACATGCCTATAGAAATGTGATAAGAATATCTTTATTATGGAGTGTGATCAGATCTACTGAAAAGCTGACTCTGAGGAGAAAAATAGTAACTGAGTAAGTAGAGTTAGGTCTTCTGCATGGCATCATGTCACTCTGGTTGAAAAGATCAAAACAGCTCTGCTGTCTGCAAGACAAAGGGAATTTCCAATTATGCTAATGTTTTGGCAGTCCACCTACAGTTAAGCTACATCATTACTGCTCAGTGCTGCTTTATTTTGAAGGAGGCATTCAATGTTGAAGTCTTTAGAGTCTTAGCATTTTCTTTAGGCATGGGTGCATCCTAGATGTTATCTAAAAGTTTTCTGGTTTGGGGCTCAATGGGGGCACTGAAGAGGATTTTCTTTTGATAAGAGACCTTGATATTTAACATCATAGAAAGACAGCATGATGGGGGTGCTCGTGGAATTCAGGCCCATGTAGGCAAGTGAGATCACCTCTTATAGATTTTAGAGGAATAGTTGATGAGTAGTAATAGTTGATGGTTATAATTGGGCTGTCTCTGAGTCCAGGATAGCATGGAGAGGGGGTAGACTCTTACATTCCAGGGAAGGATTTTATGACCTGAAGGATATGGGTGAATTGAGGAGGAGAGGCTCATTTCACTCACATATATAATACAAATTGGGCCTCAGCTAGACCCAGCTAACGGGCTTGGCGTCTGTTAGCCAGGACTCAGCTATGAAGTTGGAGAGAGATACAGCTGCAGATGAGTGTGACCTGAGAAACAGCAGGGCTGGATTCTCACATTATCAATCTCTCTTTAAATATGAACTCAGATCTTTATCAAGGAAAAACAATAAAAGTTTCTGGATCATTGTCGTGTAGCCAGTGTCGGCATTGTTCACATAATCCAACACCATTATTCTGAACAATATCATCTGAACTAAAACCTACATTTATTATTAATATTTATGATGTTGCAAGAAAGCATATTTCTTACTTATTTGTATATTGTCATCAATTTTCAACCACAGCAAAAAAGGAGACTGTCTCAGAATGTATCTTATAATTGCTCAAGGAAACTCAGAATTCTCTTTCTACCTTATGTTCTCTTTCTACTTTGAAGATGCATTTGATAAATACCCTTTTATATTTCTAGTGTCTCATGAAAGTACACAGGTTCCATGTGGGTTGTTGGTGCAACAATACAACCCTCCCTTCAAAGGGATAAAAGATGATTTATTCCAGAGCCAGATGTAAGTATCCATGGCCCAGTAAATCCCATATTCCAATGTGGTAACAATTTCATAAAGTTTTTACAGTAACAAAACAAAGAAATTCATAAATCAAGGCACTTTTCAAACACATTATGGAAACAATCAGGTATGTAAGTTACAGCAAAGCTGGGAGATCTCGGCTCTAGCCTTAAATTCTGTCTGGGACATTCATAGCCTTTAGGTTGGTGGGAGCTAGTGGTCTGTTTATACCTTCCAAATGGTTTCACCTAATAGTCACAAGAATGTGAGCTGTGACACTGGAGTTGGCAAGGAATGGTTATTAAGGAGGCTAAAGTTAGCCCAAGATGGACTGTAGTTAGGCTCCGGATGGCAACTTTCCCACCTCCCAACAAGCATTGAAGGTTTAGTCAGTTAGTTGGGCTTTCAGAAGATTTAGGGGAAGGTAGGGCTCTTTCCAGGGATTTCTGTTCACAGAATGATACCTTAAATGTTTTCTCCTTATGTTTTCCACTAGCTAGAGCTTTCCGTGTATAGAACAGGAGAGAAACATACAAATATTTCTAAATATATGTGGAACTAGTTTAATATTGGGAGGAAAGATTCCTTAATTCTTTTCTAAATCCATGGATCCCAATCTTTTAGTTATCGTGTATATAACTACAACCTCTAGACCAAGAGCAATTGAAGAATGATTGTAATATTGAGGACAGTTGACTTTGAAACTTTAAAGAATTTTAGAGCAGTTTAGACCATGCATGTGAACCATTTAAATGGAAAATCCTATGAGTTTTCAACTTGGGCTATTATAGAGCCAACAAAATATATTCCTCCTTTTTTTTTTTCTTCACAGTGAGGATACTATTCAAATTTCGTGCAGCTATTTCTTGCAACATTGAGGCTTGAGGTGCACATTATATATGCCTGCAATGAAAAGCTAGTATGGGAAAATATACATTTTCCATGAATCTTCCCTGCTGTGTTTATCAATCCACATTACAGCTTAGTAATGTAATATGTAGTTTGTGGATACATATATTTTTTTCATGAAAGCATATATATATGCTCTATGAAAATTTTCCTATATGAGAAGACTATATACAACTGGAAGAGGTAGTTCAGTGGTTAAGAACACTCGTTTCTCTTCTAGAGGACTCAGGTTTGATTCCCAGAACACACATAGTAGCTTACAACTGTCTGTTCCAGGAGATCTGACACACTCTTCTGGCCTCTGCAGGTACTAGGCATGCATGTGATGTGCAGACAAAACACTATACAAACAAAACAAAACAAAACTTCTATTGTAATAGTGAATGTCATGAAACACTAGCAGCTAGGCCCATTCAAGGAATTACAGCTAGGCATGAAAAGGAAGTGAGTTGTAGTATCCATACAATACGGCTTTATTGAAAAAAAAAAAGTCATTTATCACAGAAAAAGCAGTAGGCTGTTTACTTCTTGTTTCAGGGAAAAAAGCTACCCAGTGCTTATTTAATTACCTTGGAGCTCTTTTATTCTCAGGAACAACAACATTATAATGGATGCTATACCAGGCAAGGACCAGATTTAGTCCCTACTGCAGAAGAGCTTTGAAATGTGCAGTAAGTAGGAAGTTCCTGGGAGGGAAAATGAATAAAAATGGCCCAGGAGCTTACTAGTGTAGGCCATGCTCTTCAACCTGCTTTAATTTACACTGTTTGCTAAAAGTATAAAAATGAGTCTGTGAGAGAAGACAACATAGCATGGGAGAGGACAGAAGGGATGTCTGGGTGTCCAGAAACAATCTGAAGTCTTTCTCTGCCTTGCAGCTTCCCGAAGCCTTTAAGGGCTTTCTTACATATGGGCTGGGTCACTGTTCTGGCTGTGAGGGATTCCAGCTGTGAGCTTATCACAGTGTGACCATTTTGACACTAGACACTGTGCTTTATTAAAAGTGTTACCAGTTCAATAAATCTTGACTGGACTGGACATGTCTTCTTTGGCAAGATAAGTTAGTGATAAGTCTGTGTTTGGGGTTATGGGTGTAAAAGATCAGAGAGGTTAGCCACCGAATCAGGGGAAGCATAAGAGAGAAGAGAGATTCTTGAATGTGAGAATAGGATAGACTCCATCCCAGTCTTAAGCTTCCTAAGGCTGCCACTCTTTCATACAGTTCCTCATGTTGTGGTGACTTACTGTTATGAATCGTAATATAAATATCTGATATTTGGTGACCCCTAAAGGGGTTGCGACCCACAGGTTGATAACTGGTGGGATAGAGGTTGGTGGGTCACAATGTAACAAGATCAGCATCTCAAAGTTTGGCAGCTTTCCTAATGCCGGAGCTTGGGAGTAAATGGTGTGTCTATACAATGGGGTCCACAGATAAGCTATACAAAGATGATTTTTCCCCCCTAGTCTCACTGCTCTAGGGCAAGGGTCCTGCTTGCGCCTGCAGTGGCTTGTCTTTCACATTGGAATGCAAAGACATGTCTGGAGTATGAGGGAGGGGTGTGGATGCCTTTTGTGGCTGAGAGTGAACCTTATTCATTTGGCAATATAGGGACTTACATTAGTTTAATACAGCTGCCATCATAAAATACCAGACACTGGTATTTTGAACTAAAGAAATCCAATCTTTTGTAGTTTAAGAGGCTTACAGTCTGAGAGGAAAAGCATCAAGAGGAGGGTTGGTTTCAGCTCAGAACTGTGAGGAAGAACGTATGGCATACCTCTTCTCTGCAGGCTTTGGAAGGTATATTAGTAATGTCCCTTCTTCATTGGCTTGGAGGTGTGTCATCCTGACCTTGGTTTTTGGCATATTCTGCGTTGTACATAGGTATATGCATCCCTTACGGATGGGGGAGATGGTGGGAGAGTCAGGAAAAATCAACCATCCTATCTTGGTAGAGCTTAGATTGAAAGGTATATAGATGAACAGATAGGGATGTTAAGTAAATAATCATATGAGTTTTAAGCTAAATTGAGTTGAGTCATTGTCACATAGATTTCATTTAAAACCAAGGTCTAAATGAGATGATTTGAAAGGACATATAAACAGAAGTAAGGTCTTGGCAAACCCCAGTTGTTGGAAAGAAGAAAGGGAACTACCAGTTACAGGTGAGTGGACAGTGAGGTCACAGTCAAGCAAGGAGAAACCAAGAGATGGTAGCATTTCAAGAAGGACAACTGCACCCAAAGCTGCTGAGAGGTAAAACAGAAGAATATAGATCATAATTTGAGTTGGGACTATGGAAGGACCCTGTATGATAATGACAGTAGTATAATGAAGGCAAAGGGTAGTACACAATGTCACTATTAGAGACAAATTTCTCAAGAAATTTGGTAGGAATTAGAGCATAAAAATATTGATGGGGTCATACTTCAGTGTCAGAATCCAACTAAAATTATATGGCAAGATTGCCTTGTGCCTTGATTATATGTCAGTGGCTAGGATGTCAGCTGTGGTCCTATATTATGGGTCTTCTCATTTCTGAATATAAGCTGAGAGCTTTTGCCAAGGAGCATGAGATGGAGTTGAATTATATAGCATCTTAGCTATTCAGCTTGCACCTATATTACATTGGTCAAGTCAAGTTCTGAGGCCAGGCTGAATGTCAGTGGGCAGAGCTTTACACTCCTCAGAGAAAACAATACCTCGTGTGCTATGGCATGAGAAGGAAGACGTAGTGAGCAGTTGGAAACAGACAATACCATATCTCCCACTATTTGCCTGAACCATTAGTTGTTGTTGTGTGTATATCATACAAACAAATAATACAGAAAACACAATAATTGTGGAAAAAAATCTGAGAATGTGGAGAGATTGGTCATTTTTTTTTCTGGCAGTGGTATTTTTAACAGCAGGAGAAGCATAGAGAGAATAAAGATATTGAAATGCTGGTAGGCTTGTCATATCCACACCTTCTTTCATTCAAAACTTTTGTTCTGCTTTGCATTCCCTAAATCTTCTAAGATTAAAGTACCTGGTAAATGTGGTTTTCTCTAATTTGAGTCTTAAAAAAGATCTACAGTTGTTGCCTGCTGCAAATGTTTACCATTGCTACATGGTGTAGCATCTAGGTTATATAGGAACTTAAGACCAAATTCCCATTCTCTCTCTCTCTCTCTCTCTCTCTCTCTCTCCTTCCCTCCCTCCCTCTCTCCCTTGAGATAGGGTTTCTCTGTGTTGCCCTGACTGTCTTGGAACTCACTCTATAGATCAAGCTGGCCTTGAACTCATAGAGATCTGCCTGTCTCTGCCTCCCGAGTGTTGAGATTAAAGGCATATGCCACCACTGGTAAATTTCATTTTTTTTCTCTAGGACATGTTGTGTTCAGTCTACAGCAGCTTAATACAGACTCATGACACAAGTACATACAGAAGACTTATCCATTACATGCTTTTTTCAGATAACTCTTTAATATGTAAAATTAGGTCATCTTTTAGTTCTAGAGAATGAAATCCGATTCCCTTTAGTGAATATAGAATATAGAATATATTTTGTGAACAGACTTCTTTAAAATGTAGATAAATCAGATGTAATTAAAAAGTCTTGTACATGCATTGTAGTTCCCTTTCCTTTCTGAGGGAGTAGGAGGAAGAGTCACATAAACCCCTAATGTGGTAAAGTGACAAGGCTACCAGAGTGAAAACTGGGTCTTTCTTACAATGTATATATTAAGAACATCTGTCTTAGCAATAACTTGCCCTAGGTGAACAAATGGACAGATTTCACCTATGTAGAGCTAAGAAGTACACGCACGTACTTCAAATACACTCATATAAAATATGATTTTCTTCACAGCATTGGCATAAGGCAGTAACTCAAGTAATTGTCACTGGGGAATGAGATCTACTTAGAGTGTCCTTGCATAGATGGCTTCCATGTTCTCTTTGCTGAGCAAAAAGCCTTTGGGATGGGTGAGGTGGGGATAAACACTCAAGATTCCATGCTCTGCTACGTGCGATGTAATTGTTCAACAAGTTTTAAAGTCTCAGGTTGCCACTTGTCTCTCTGAGATCCATGAGTCTTAATTATGAGAAACCAATTTTGACAAAGATTGAAAGTGGCAGAGACTTCTGTGGGGAAGTTAGCTGTCAGGATATCAGCTGTCCCCCATTCTTCTGTGTTTGAGAGAGGATTTTGGGAACCAAGTCCTAATTTTATACTATTTCTCCTCAGTAGATTAATTGGCTATGACTTACAGGGAGCTTGTGACATTTCTACCCTAATACAGGCAAGCCCTATCATTTCTGGGTCTGAATTTTACTCACCTATAAATAAGAATACTAATATTTTTCTTGTTAAGTAGCTCATTTACTTCTTGTTTTTATTTTATGTTTGATTTTTACTTTGTTATCTGTCTATCTATCTATCTATCTATCTATCTATCTATCTATCTATCTATCCTAGATCTCACTTTGTACCCTTGCTGGTTTTAGACTCACAGAGATCTGCCTCTGCCACCCAAGTGCTGGGATTACAGACATGGGCTACCATGCACGGAATTCATTTTTTCTTTAAAATAAGCATTTTGTAGCTATCCCAGGGCCATGGAGATCGGACATACTAATACTAGCTTCTCTTGATGAGTATTAAGAACACCATTTCTGAACTTATCACCTTTACTTAGCCATAAGAAAAATCAACACTGATATATCCATGTTACAGACAAAAAAGATGTACTTTGAGTTTGAATGACTTTTCCAAGTTCCATAAAGAAGCATGGTATCTAAATTCAAACCAAGACAGCTTGTATTTGTGAGCTGATGTTCTTAACTACTGTGCTGTATGGAGACGATACAAAGCTACAATCCTGCTTGCTTCTGTGAACACAGACAAGGAATTGAGCAATGAAAGTAAATGGACCTGCAAAGTATTCAGCCATCTTAGAGACACAAGCTCTCTGCTTCTTGCAAACAAGTTTGCTTTGAAATCCAAGATCATGATGTGTCTATAAAACTTTCATCTCAAGTATTTGAAGTTTTGCTGATTTCAAAGGCATTGACAATAGAAACACATACACATACTGTAATTTTGAAAATGTCAATATTTATCAAACATCAGTCTTTCTATATGAAAATTTCGGATGGCATGTTGCTATAGTAACAGAAGTCTTACCACATGTGTACTATTGAGGAAATATTCACTCGTGTCACCATTTACATTAGAAGGATGATTGGGATATTTTAAAGATTGTGAATTTTTTTAATGACTGATATTATTAAGAATATATTTAACAGAAAATATGCTCATACTATTTTCATTAATCAGGCACCCATTTTAATAAAAATCAAAACATAATTTTTATGAGTACATTATAGGAGGATGTGGAGTGAATGGTGCTGTAAGAGTGCCAATACATCAAAAGGAAAGAAATGAGAATAGTTTGTTTTTAAGGGCTTGTTGTTTGGGTCAGATAAATGAAATTGGAATGTTTGGAAACAGTAGCATACCATAGCCTTAAAGACCTGCATGGCATCATAACATTCGTATCTACTGTGTGCTATTAACTTGAGAGCAAAAATGGCTTGTGTAAAACATTGTCTTTTGTTAATTAGACAACTCACAGCCTTTGAACATGAATCATTAACTGCTGATATTGCCCTGAGGACAAATGTTTGTGATCTCCTGGGGCTGTTAGAGATAAAGAAGGAAAAACAATGAGAACAGGAAAGTGCTTATTTCTCAGTTTTAGATTATCCAATTATTTCAAGTTGAGATATATCATTAATAGGGTCCCTTAAAATAGAATAAGTGGGAAAATAAGAAGAAAACATCCCAGTTTCAGTCGTGGAATCTTATGACAATTATCACGAAGCAGCAATCTGTCATTTTAATGGTGGTAGGAAGCCAGTGGGTTGCAAGCCTCCTCCCATGTTTGGAGAAGAATAGGCATGTACCAATAACATCTGTCCTGCTGGGGAGGGGAGAGGCCTGCTTTCAAGCAAAGCCTGTCAGCTCTTAACAAAGAATCCTGCGAAGTTCTTGACAGCACGAGACTGTGGCTTGAAAGGGGAATTTCATTATGTGTTTAAACATTTAGATACTTGGCTTTCTAGTTCACTGATCTTAAGCAGCCTCTCCTTTGGATTTGGGTTTGTTTTCTTCCTTGATTATATATTGGTGGTAACCTTAGTAGTTATGATAATACGTTGAAAGATCTCTCTCCCCCTTGTACATTTACTGTCTCTGTGTTGATTTTGAATGCTTCCTCGAAGAATCCAGATGATGTGACAGATTCCTGGGACCATGTACATCGTTCTTTCTTTGAGGCTCTGGTTTCAGCATCCACTGCAGTGTGGTGGGGAAATTGTCTCTAATAATTCTGCAGAACAACAAAACACAAGGCCCAGCCTGCTGTCCTTAACTCTTACAGCACTTACGTGGTCTCTGCTCACGGGAAACAAGACATGGTATCCCTAAGATTTCAGCAGACTTCAATACACAGATGTAGTCAGTGGCTGAGGGGAAAGACAGTGGCAAAGTAATGTCAAAGAGAAAATGGCACTCAAGCATTATGAAAAACACTATGTTTAAGGATTGTGAATTACTCTATTATGATATTTGTGTGTATGTGTGTACATATGTCATGTATAGGTGTGCATGTTTATGTATGTAAATGAAGTCAGAGGACAGTCAAATCCATTGGTTTTCATCTTTCACCTTGTTTAAGTCAAGGTCCTTTGTTCACCATGTTATATGTCCCATGGGCTTCCAAGAATTCTGTTTCTGCCTCCCATCTCTCTGTAGAAGTGCATGGATTATAGGCTTTTGCTGCTGCATTTGGCTTTACATGCATTCTGGGCATTTGAACTAAGTTCTCCATGCTTATGCAGCAAGAACTTTACCCACTGAGCCATCTCTCAAGCCTAGGGATTTTAGACATTATTGTTGTTCTATTTCTCTCCCTGACAATTTAAATTGCCTGAAGTTTCTCTAGATGGGGTAAGGGATCAGACTATATTTCTGCTTCCAACTTGTTTTCCTTCCATCTTTGCACTCGTCTCATGATGCCTCTAACGATGAGGCCATGTGAGTGATGGTGGATATTCTAGGCAGAGCTTTTCCATGCCTCTCTTCTGTGTCCATCTTCCCTCCAAACCATAAACAAACTGGGAAACTCATGATAAAATAGTTGTCGTTTGTGTGATAGTTTCTGTGGGTGTTTCTCTCTCTCTCTCTCTCTCTCTCTCTCTCTCTCTCTCTCTCTCTCTCTTCCCCCCCTCTCTCTCTCAGTATACATGTATATGCATGAGAATGCATGTGTGTGTGTGCATGTGTGTGAAGATTAGAAGTAGACTTTGAATGTTGTTTTCACACTCCGCCTTAGTTTTTGAGACAGAATCTCTCACTGAACTTTGAACTTGCCGATTGAGCTACGCAAGGATCCTTTTCGCTTTGTCTCCTTAGTGCTAGTATTACAGGTGTACACTGTTGTACCCATCTTTTTATGAGGATGTTGGGAATTAAACTCAAGTCTTCATGCTTGTTTAACAAACTGTTAATTGGCTGACCTACCTCCTAGTCCTTTGCCTAATACTTTCCCATTATTCCTATGCTCAAAGTTTTTGTTTAAATCACAGTTCTAGTATCCTGACCCTGAAAGACTGCAACGTAAATTTAGTAGCACATCCTTATGATATTCATTACCTTCAAAGCAGGGAGAGTTGATTCTCTTTTTGGAGGGTGTGTGTATGTGTCTTCTATACTTTATTTGAATAAACTTGTGGTCCTTTTTTTCTAGTTGGTGGAATTTCATGATAGTTTCCAGACAATAAAAGAGAAACACATTTTAAATGAAAGCAACAGAGTCCACATTCAGATTGTCTTTGCTGGATGCAAGTGAGTTTTCAACTAATGGTCTTTGGGCATAAGAGGTTGTTAGATATTTTTTTTTTTTTTTTTGGTTTTTCGAGACAGGGTTTCTCTGTGTAGCTTTGTGCCTTTCCTGGGACTCACTTGGTAGCCCAGGCTGGCCTCGAACTCACAGAGATCCGCCTGCCTCTGCCTCCCGAGTGCTGGGATTAAAGGCGTGCGCCACCACCGCCCGGCTAGGTTGTTAGATATTTAATGACCGTCACCATTAGAACTTTAAATTCCTTAGAGTCGGGAGAGCTGTTTGAAATCTGGCTTTGTTAGCTGAGGCCTCTTAGTAAGAAGGCACCTTTTTTGTCAATTTGTAGATGAGAAACTAAGGTTTTAACTTAAGAAGACCTCCTATGGGGTGGGAGTGGGAGTGGGGAGTGGTGCTGTTCTACCAAGCCTGCTTATTGAAAACTGGTCGTCAATATACATATTGAAAACTGGTGCCAAACATACAGTAGGCACATTCTTGAAGGTTTAGAAAGAAAGGTTATACAAATGGTTGAAAGACATCTTGTTTATAGTTGATTTTTTGGAGGCAATGTGTAGATTATTAAAAATTTTGGAATTTCTCTTTGTTTCCCTGTAGCTGGAGAATTTCTCTCCAGCTCCCGCCGCCAAGTCCCGCCAGTCCCGGAACCCACTTATAAAATAAACACACAGACTCTTACATTATTTAAACTGCTTGGCCATTAGCTCAGGCCTATCATTGTCTAGCTCTCACTCTTATATTCAGCCCATTTCTATTAATCTTTACTTTGCCACGTGGCTCGTGGCTTACCGGTACTTTAAATCTTCCTTGTCCTGGCGGCCGCTCCAGACAGTCTTCCCTCTCCTTCCTCCTTTCTCCATTCTCCTCTCTAGCTACATTTCCCTACTGCTTACAAAAAGACCTGCCCCCTAAGGAATCTTTAGTTAAGTGAATGAAAGCAGGATTTACACACAGAAAATGAATTGATATACTGCCAAATGGTGTTGCTTTTCTCTTTTGCATGATTTGTACAAAAACCCATTTTACTGTATGGGAAAATGAATGAATGTGAAATATCTTTTTAAATGCTTCTCTGAGTGCACTGATATTTCTTTCTGAATGTGATAAGTCTTTCCCAACATCTTGATACCCATTGCATTTCTTCCTTAGGACACTTTCATTTCCTGTTTGGTGGTGAGTGTCTCTAGCATTCTATAAAGGATGGTGCCTTCACAGGGCAGGTCAAATATTTATTGTCTCTTGGTAGTAAATGTTATAGAAAGAGTTCATTTCTGTCATTTGTTGGGAGAATGAACATAGTCCCGGGGAAAGAATTCAGCATCTGGATAATAGGTAGCTTGGGGTTCTAACTATGCAGACACTTTACATTATCTATGAATCATCTTTTCCAGCAACTCACTCAACTGGACCTTATTTTACTCCTTAAATGAAGCATTGGATTAGATCAATTGTTTATGACAAGAAAAGAAGAAACATGCAGAACCCCCAAACCACAACTATTTTAGTACTGCTCCACTAGAAAGATTTACCCTGGATAATTACTGTTGCTTTATTGAATGCTTGTCTTACCTTCTATCACACATTCAGCTGAAGATGGAGGTGAACTAAATTCCAACTTCAAGTGGCCTAAATAGTAGGACATTTATTTTCTCACATAGCAGAAGAACGAGAAATAGTGCTGGCTTTTTATCTCAATGTACCAGCAGCTTTAGCCAGGAACCTCCAGTTTCTCTGCTTTCAGAGACATCAGCAGCATCACTGTGCTATTTCCTCCTCAGACTGTAAATTGACATATCCCATTTCTTTTTTTTCATATCTAGTGAGAGAAGAAAGCCTCTGAGCTGATTACACACTACATCTCCTTCCTTTAGTCTGTTTGGATAGACTGATGATCCATGCTTGCTTGTCCTTGGACCATCTGAGTGTGTAAGAGAGTTTTTGAGTAGGGAGCCTGGATTAGTCTGGACATCTGGGGTAAAGCTCACAATATCTATATAGGTTAGTAATCATTTATGCATTTGGCAGTGGTGAAGAGGAGGCAGAAATCTACTTTGAGATCTCTGTGGACCTTCTTATGCAATTAGATGTTGCACACTTGTATGTTGGTTTGCTTTTATGTTACTGTGATAAACACTATGGCCAAAAGCAACTTAGAAGGGGAAAGGTTTATTTTAGCTTATATTTTTCAGGTCACAGTCCATTATTGAAGGAAGTCAAGGCAAAAACTCAAGTAAGAACTGAAGCAGAAACCATGGGGAAATACTGCTTTCTGGATTTCTTCCTGGCTTATGCTGAGTTAGATTTTTGTATACAGCCTATACCCACCCCTCACCCTCTACCTAGGGATATTGCCACCTTTAGTGGGCTGGGTTCTCCCACATCAATTGTCAGTCAAGACAATGTCCTTTAGACATGTCCACAGGTCAATGTGATCAAGATAATTCTTTACTTGTAATTCCCTCTTCCCAGATAATAAATACAAATCAGTACAATTTGCTATTGTAAATGTGACACACCTAGAATCTGGTTTTGAGTTGATTATTAGATAAAAGTCACATTTGATGCATTTCAACTCATCCTTAATTTTTCCAATTTATTTATTTATGTTGACAAATGAGATATGTTTATTTCTATCATGTATGACACCAATCCATTCTTGACATCAGGTAGAAAATCTAGATGAAGCAAACAGCTCAGTTCTTGTTCTCTAGGAGGTGACACCGTGTAAGAGAATGAAGTATAAATGCTCAGAAAGGTGAATTAGAATACAAGTAAAAAGCATTCAAATGCTAAAGAACCATGAAAATGAGCAACTAATTACATATAGTTCTAGACTATTGTCTCTTGTATTAGGGCCTTTGTGTATATGATCACATTTAATGGTTGCAACAACCCTATTAGCTAAATTGTGCTTTCTCTACTTGATGGAGAAAAGTGCAGATTGGATAGATTAAATCCCGAACTTTAAATGACTCAGAGGTAGGATTTGAACCCTAAGCTCTGTTTTCAAACCTGTGCTCATTCCACTATATCATGCTTTGGGCAATAAGTGAAATCAAAACCAGGCATTTCTAATCAAATCTCTTATCCTAACTTACTTGGGAGGTCCTTGGGGGTGAGGGAAGAGTAATAAAGTCACAGAACAACAACAACGACAACAAAATAGTTGTCACAGAATAGGGTCTCTGGAAGCAGTCTGAAATGTAGTTTGAGGGCTGAGGTTGTGAATGGAGCTTAGTGGTTGAGCAGAACTCGGCATGCAGAAGGCCCTGGGTTAACTCAGTGGCAGAGGCAGGAGGCCTTGGGGAGGGGGTGTGGACACCTGAGATTGAACCTGAAGTACTAAATGTTCACTGCAGTTACCATTGAAAAGAGGATGTGCAAGCAAAAGTCAACAGAGGAAGAAGTTCAACTGTGTTGTCTGGTCTAAGTCCAGCCTAAAAGTGCTAGCCTAGCAGGAAGTGATAGAGTAATGATTGCCCAGTACAGTGTTCAGCAATGGATTGAGTATCATGGCCAATATAGCACTACGTTACCTACCCATTGGTCACAGGTTACCCTGAGAAAAGCATGGCCTCTGTCCCCTGGCTCTCTGCTACTGTGGCAGGCCCTATAGAAATTGACAGCACGAGGCTACCTGTGGTCTATGTTCTCCGCATCAGGGAAGAAAGGCCTTTCTTGAAGGGTCTCTGGGCCATGCCGTTCTGTGTCTACTGCAGTGGTGCCAATGGCAAAATTTGTTTCCCAGTAGCCACATCCTAGTTTGTGTGTAGTAGTAATGAAAGTGTTGACCAGGGCCCAGTTTAGTGAAATGGCAAGGGCCTGGGAATGCTAAGTCCACAAATGTTTATTTCCATGCCGCTTAAAATGCTTACAGAAGGTTACTTTTCAGCCTGGCCTCATTGCTTGCAAAGCAAAGCAAAACAAAGCAAAGCAAAACAAAACAAAAGACAAACAAACAAACAAAAATTTGTAAGTGGACCACATCTTGTCTGGAGACAGGAGCCATGCTTTCACATCACAGCTGCAAGACTGGGCCAAATTAGTTCACCCCATTTCCTTCTTTTTCACAAGTTTGCAGGTTTTTAGGGTTGGACTCTGCTGAGGTAGCTACTGATTGGTTTATAGAAGGTTTCTCAAGGCCAGAAGTTTACTTTCCTCATCTGGAAGTCTTGTCTTACTCCCTGACTCATCTGCAATGGCCTTGGCTACCTCCGTGATACGGGGATGTTTTCTCTTGCACACAGCCTGCCCTCATTTCTGGCAACAACAGGGAGATGTGGTGGAATTTAAGTTACACTAATGCCCTAATAAAACAGGTTTAGAGAAGTATAGGCTCTTTGTTCTCAGACAGCTCTCCTATATAATGATGTTTTTGGTCACCAGGCAATGATGGAATGGTTTGCTGTAGCCCTTCCTGTCCCTCTAAGATGCTGGGGTAAGCTTGAGTGAGTAAGCAGGTTACCTGAAGGATTTCTAAGCAGACAGCATGTACCTTTGAGAGAATTCTCCCATCCAGTAGTGCAGTCACCAATGAGATCTGTACCACACCCCCCCAAACACCTTGTTCCTGCTAGAATGTGTTGCTACCCTTCTTAGAGCCCATCAAGCTCCTGAGCTTTTAGGGGTGTGTGAAAAGCTTTTGTCCAGCCCTTCTGGGCCTCTAGGCATGAAGTCACATGCCACCTCAGCCGGGAGCAGGGTGGGCTGTCTTCTGGCAGCTTTCCACATCGGCAGTGCTCGAGTGAAGATCGGAGGGCTGTCATTAGGTAGCTCCAACGGCTTTCTTAAATGTGCCAGCTTACATTTATTTAATTCTAAGGGTTCTCTGAGCAGCCATAACTATATTTCAAATAGTGATTTCTGTAAATTAGAAATGCCATTTTTCTTCAGCTAAAGAATTTCAATGAACTAATTATTCAAAACCAAATGTAATTAGGTACCTTTTTTTTTTTTCCTTTAGCAAGTGTGTGTTCCCTGGGTCTGCAAGGAAACAGGATATTGCCAATGGATTGGCTGAACAGAGCTGATAGATGGGGCTGTCAGACTTCATTGCTAATTTGGCTTCTAAGCTTTCCAATGACTTGACCCAGCAGGGTGCTGTATATAATAATATTTAATGTCTGGTCTTGAAGTCAAACTTCAGTTTTCCAGCTTGTTTTAGTTTTCAAAGTACTCTCACCTTGGTTGATTTCTTTGGACGGAAGTTTGGAGGTGTGACAACTGTGTCAGTTTACTCTCTCTTTGTTCTTGTCTCCTCTGTGTGCTGTGACTTGTGTTTATATGCATGTATGTATCTATGTATGTACATGTGCACAATGCTTTAAGTAACCACTTCTCACTGCAGAACAGACAACATACTTTATCAAATAGGGGACAAAATTCTGTCCATGGTGCAGGACTTTCTGGAAAGAGTGGGGAATGTGAATAATTAGACATTTTTCTTGTCTAGAGACTCAACTGCATTGAGTGTACAAATGCAGACTGAGGTTCCCTGGGACTGAATCCTGTCACTCCTACTTCATAGTGTGGGACCTTAGATAGGTGAATTCTGATCCTCAGTTTTTCCACCTCTAAAATAGGGATATGGCATTCTTTTCCTCCCGGATTATTATACAAAGATGATCCACATGAAGTGATGATTAGAAAGTACCCACTATGTGGTGGTTA